>NW_017728943.1:6059302-6083992 GCF_001723895.1 Crocodylus porosus | reverse complement strand
GGGGGGTCTGAGAGTTTTTTTTAAAAGGGGACATTTTTTTCTCATTTCTGCTGCACTAAGACTGCTGCAGTTGGCAGACATAGCTGCATCTTATGTCCTTTCCCTGTTCTGGGGTGCTTTCTGCAAAAAATGTTATTTACCCTTTTGCCTGCTGAGCTCAATAAATGCTATTGATACCTTTTTGTGAGTGCTTTTGTAGGGGAGGAGGAGCTGTTTACACTCAAGCACTTGTGGTATCATGCTTAGGCTCGAATCTGTCATGGAGTGCAGCATAGCCCTGACAGAATGGCAAGGACATGTCAATTATGCAGATTTATGATCCAACTAAATGGGGCATGCTCTCCTAAGCACCCAAGAGTGGTGGGAGGAGGAGTGGGGGGAACTGGCACCTTGGCTGGGCTCCACACTTCAGCTAGGGAGGGTGGGGGTGGAGGAAAGCAAATGATTCACCCTCCCCCTACATCCCAATATTCCTTTCCCCACACCTCTGGCCCCAACCCTTCTGTGAACTTCTTGGCCATAATGACCTGACAGAGGTCTATGACCACAGGGGGTGTCCTTTGGCAGCGCTGGCTCACTCCATGGCCCCTTTGTCCCCCCCCTGCCACCGCAGTGGGCTCTGCATTACCCCTGGGACTGGAGTCCCCATCATGGTCATGTGGAGCTGAGGTAAAACCTACCATCATGGGTTGCAGAGTGTTCTTGTGTATGTGCTGCCTCACTAGGAGAAGTGTCAGAAGAACTGGCTGCAAGTCCTGCGGGTCGTGACTGCACAGCAGCCACAGCAGCCACTTTGCCTGAGCTGGGGGAGTGATACTCACCCCTCACCTCGGCGGGGTGGGGGCACAGAGACATGTGATAGGACTTAGTCCTGAAGAGCTGTGGGCTCTGCTTGGGGAATGGTGTTAAGAGGGAAGGCTCCCACCATGTCCTTCCTTGTCATTCAATGTAAATTGACCCCCCTGTAGAATGTTGTAACAGGTCTTCATGATTACCTATCTCAGGTAATTTCTCTAATGTTTTGCAAGGAGGTGAAACAAAGGCAGGCTAGAGATGTAACTTGTAGACTAATAGTAGAGTACAAAGACCCAATCCTGCTCCACTTGAAATCAAGTGATAATTACCCCAACTACAGATTTAAGTGCTACTCCATTTCAACAAGTTGTACTAAGTGACTAAAGGACTGTGAGATAAACTTTAAAAAAAAACAAACCCCAAATTGAACCCCTCCTACCCCAAAGTTCACTACACTATCCATTAGATTACTTCAGAAAACACACAATGGGAGTGTTATTGCCCCGAGTGCAAATAACCAATGCCATTTAAAACCTTCAAATCATGTTTTGGTAAATAGTGTATTGTCCTGGGCTTGCAGGTTGTGGCTCCACCCCCTGTTCAGCAAACACCCAATGCCTCCAATTGGCTGGTCACGTTGGGGCAATAGCAAATTAGGCAATTAAAAAAGAACCGATGGAACACTGACACAGTAGGTAAATCTACACATGCTATTAGCATGGAGCAATAAACTCCAGCACATAACACAATGGAGTTTATTGCTCCAAGGTACAGCACATTGAGCTGGGTCAAAATAGCCTCAGCTGGCAGGGGCCTGCTCTGACCTGGCTCAATATGCTGCAGAGAGGCTAGCTAGGGCATGAGGGTGCTCCAGTGTGGGACTGGGTGGCAGGAAGCCTCCATTTGACTGACGAGCTAATTAGGCAGCTCCACGGTAAATGTCTCATGTACATACACCCAGTGCCAAATACCTGGTGATCCTAAATCATCCTTTCTGGGGAAAATGGGAAAACCTGACTGCCTCCAGTCACTGTGGCTTCAAGAGGGTAACTGGTTTGTCTCTTGGCTTCCAAAATGCCGTACAAATTTTAGGTAATCTACTGGGTTCACAAAGGGAAATAAAATCACTGCTTGTTTTGAAGGCAGCATTTTGGGAAGGTGGGGAAAGAATTTCTGCTTCTCCCATTGAAGAATGTGAGTTTTTTGTAAGGGAAATATCATAGATGCTGTGCCCTAACGGGTTTTGTGTTTTCTAAGAAAGGGATACTACGTTAAGGCTAGCATTCTGGGACTCTGTCCCTGTAAGGTGGACTTATGGGTTTCTGGTCCTGCATCCCATATTCAGCAAAGGCACTGTACGTGTTTCTCACAATCTATATTTTACACATGCTTTTGGTTTCCCCAGGCAAGCTGGAAATGAGTGATGATACATATTAGTATGTGTAAGTGTGCTGATGTACACTTTGGGCATGTTCTCAAGTACATTTTTTTACTTCTATTGGGGAACTTGCCCATTGCTAGAAAGCATTGCAGATGAATAAGTTCTTAAGACAAGTTAACTCTGAGTAGAGGCAGAATAGCAGCAGGCTCACATTCAGCACTTGCTCACCTGTACCCATGAAAATACGCAATAAGAGAAATTCAGCAATAACCAGTTTTCTTTGTGTGGACGGATCTGTGCTACCCAGAAGAAGGACATGGGCAGGCCTGGGGACACACTGATTCTTGTTAATGACAACCTGGAGGCAGGATCGGCTTTGTGCTGGAGCAAACCTCACAAGCTGTGGCCAGGACTAGAGTGCTACCAAAGGTGGTGGTAGGGGAGGAGGTGAATGGGGATGCTGCAAAGCCCTATGGGTTGCCTGCAGAATGTGACCAGCCATGAGTCATTATGGGATTTGGTACAGATGTTCATTATGGCACTCTAACCTACACCGCTGAAGTCGGATATCACATCCATTCAGGGTTATCTTAGAGCAGGATCCAGTACTCTGTGCCCTGTCCATCTGCTCAGTTATGACTGTACAGTGCTATCTATGTGCCTACAATACAATAAATGTAACTTCTTTCCTGAGTACTATGTACAGTTTTGGGGTTCCACATTTTAAAAGGATGTGGATAAGTTATAGAGGGTCCAGAGGTGGGCAATAAAAAATGATAAAGAGCTTGAAAAGTAAGTCATATGAAGAGAGGATGAAAGAAATAGATATATCCACCTTGAGGAAAAGGCAAGAGGGGACATGATAGCAGTCTTCAAATACCTGAAGCGCTTCCATAAAGATGAGAAAAAACACCTTTTCTCTCTTTTTCCAGAGAGTAGGATGCACACCAATGGCTTGAAGTAGCAGAAATGTAGGTTACATCCAATGCTTGGGATTTTAATGGGGGTGTGCCAGTGCTGTTGCTGGGACTTACACCCAAAAGTTCCTGTTAAGAGAATTTTGCCTCTCCATTCAGGGGTCAGACCAATCATTATATTTGGGATCAGGAAGGGATTTTGCCCTACATTCAGAATGGTATGGCCTGTGGAGGGTTTTGACTTTCTCTGTTGCAAAGGGTTTGGTCCTCTTCCATAGATCTCTCAAGCATATTTTTACAATCTTTACAGCAGCAGGGTGTTGGCTTTACCTGTGGCAGGTTAGGGTGTTGTGTCAGAGCTGACTGTAGTTTTGCTAAGACATTAGATAAGGCTGATCCTGACTCGGGACCAGATGACCCGTGAAGCCATATTTCTAGATCCCCAATTTCCAGCCCTAATGCTCTATAATCCTTTTTTTTATGATTTAGGTCAATTTTCAGATGAAAGTGCCATTAAGGAAATGAAAATACCAAATGAAATCGGATATTTTTCAACATTTTCCCAGACTTCAAACTGTTCACCTACTAAAACCTGAATTCACAAATGGTCTTAGTACCTGCAAAACTCTGAGTTTTAGTGAATTTACTGTTCACTCAAAACATTTTGGGTAGTTCTCATAAGTGTGGGCAATCCCTAACACATATGACACTATGCGTGTCTACACAAGACACTACTGCCGTTATTGCACATTTATTAGTACTTGTATTAGCAAGTACTAAATAAATGCACAATAACCAAAGTTACTACCTACAAATATATTTTAGGTGATGCTACTGCACAGTAGCGTATGAACACTGTCCACGATGTGACGCATTACTGTGCCGTATTTTTCAGCTACTACACAATCAGCGCCTCATGTAGATGCACCCCCTGATAACACATAAACTCCTAGGAACGGCAGGAACCAAAATTTAACAATAACATTGTTTGCATGACATGCAGAAATTAAAACATCTAAGGAAGAAAACAAAAATGAAAGCAAGAATACAATTTTAAACCATGGCCACTACAGGAGTCTAGTTATGAGCTTGTCCACCTTATTTTTCTCTAATGATTTCAGGCAGCTACTTTAAACAGGTACAACTCATTTTTATGACTGACTAATTATTATTATCCTAATTAAAATAGCATTTAAGCTCCTCATGTCTAAGCAAAAATAAGAAAATAATATTGCAAAGAGAAAATTTAACTCAGGTTGGGAAGATAAGTTCTTGACCACAGAATGGAGAAATTCTAAATCAGGATGTTTGGCATGTAGTGGTATATAATATATGTTCAATGCATTTGACAAAAAAGCATGCTGAAATCAACCATCAGATCTACTTTGCATTCTTGTTTTGTGTCAGAGAAAGAAGGTTGTGTCAGCCTAGCAGTCTTTCATATTTTAAAAAAAATGAAGACCTGAATCCAGCGATAAAAGTGACTAGCTTAAAAGCAAACAGGAAAGAAAGAAAGAAAAACAAAGAAAGGAACGAAAAAAAAACTTGTTTAAATAGCAAGGAAGCACTGAAGGATATTCTGTCAATTTTGTTATAGACAATGGAAGCTCAAAACAAATCCTAAGGTGTTTTAAAGGAATTATAAGAATTGAGATGTCCCATACACAGTACAACTTAAATTTTAAATGTTCACTTCTGCAGCTTTTCATGCAAAACTGGTGAAAGTTGTAATACTACTGAACCTGCACAGCTGAATGGTTTTGATCAGAGTATTCTGAAATTTTGATCCAACTGAGGAACAGCTTAGCTTCTGTCCACTTAATTTTATCTCTAATGGCTCTGATTTATTTGTTGAACTAAGAAAATGTGTCAAAGAGGGACAGTATTTTCTGTTAGGCCCAAATCACAGAGTATTTGTACAGACGAGGTACTTGCTATGACTGGCAAATACAAGGATTGAGTTACTTGACTAGAATTCTTTCTTTTTTGTCATTCAAATGCTATGGCATTATGCATCAGGAGCAACACTTGACCAAGACAAGAGTTTCTCCTGTGTTCTAAATCCTATTGTCTGATGTATCCACAATGTGTTGAGACATCAGAGAATCTTGAACTGAAAAAAAAAGTAATTCCAAGCTTGAGGATCAACACAAAGAAATGTTTGACACTTGTAAGCAAGGATGTGACACTTTTCTGGAAATTCATCTCTAACAGTGGCTTTCCACAGATTCATGACCTTGCCCTTTAGTTTCTGTGAAGAATCAGATAACCATGCATTTGTCTACAGCTATTTCATGATTTTCAACTTTGTTAAATACTGTCCCAAGGTCACTAATTCTTGTCTCAATTAAAATTTAGCAACCACCATAACCAGAAGGAAATATGACTACATCCTGCTTACTGCCAAACAACTGCACGGTAAACAAACTATTCCAACTCTTCTCTCAGCCTAATCTGCATATCAAATGAACTGTTTCAAACAGGAGCTTTTACCGTACCTTCAACTCTCCAATGAAATATGAACTTAAAAGGTGTTTGTGCCTGAAAGCTTGCAATTAAAGATTTTTTTTTTTGCAAAAGTCTAGTTGGTCTAATAAAAGACATGCCCTCTACCACGAGTTCCTTGTAAAAAAAATACACATCTATTTCTAATGTTTGTAAATTTTTAGAGAGGTTGTATTCTCTGTCTAGCTCTTATTCCAGGGGAGACCTATACTTTTACTAGAATGTTAAGTTAACTTTAGGTGAAGAAAATCCTTTCCAATTAGATTTAATTGCAAAACTGTCTGCCTACAAGCTGAAACTAACTACATTAGAGATTAATTGAAACCTTTGCATGTTTCTCTTATCAGAAACACCTGTTGTGCCTGCCAGGTTTTTCCCTGTAATATGATCACAAGCAATAACAAGTAATTAATACAGCAGATTAGGCAACGGTTTTGCTCTGCTTTTTGAGGTTATAAGTTTGGTGAACGCTCTGAATATTGGTTTTCACTCTTAAGACCCACTGGCAATAATGACCAAACGTAAGATAGTTGGGAAGTCTTTTCAACAAAACTTTTTTGTCCTAAAAATCCAAGTACTTCTCACTGAAAAATGTTTCAATAGCACTTTCACTGGGAAGGTTTTGGAGCTCCCCAGTGGAATTTATGTTCCAAAACCAAGGAAAGAAAGAGATTGCCTCTTGTCAGGGAGCAAATAATCCAGTGATTAGTGTAGGCATCTGGAATGCTTTATTTCTCATCTCTCCAAAAGGAACATTCAACTTCCATTAACATAAGCAGAGAGAGAAGTCTATGGAATTTAAATGAACAGTCATGCCAAGAAAATGTGATCTTTGAGATTTCACAGAGAAAGAACATGAAAGGGGTACAAACTGTGATGAAGCAAATCCATTAAATATTTAAATAAATATTCAGTGAGATACATTTCCATTATTCTTCCACCTTTAATGCCTCTGTGCATAATTGTTTCACTTTCTGAGTGTCTATTCCCTTCAAATATTGGAATCCATCCACTCCCATTTCGAGCAGCATGTGTACATTTAGAGCTCATTTTAATCCTCATTTACATTATTTTGATCACAGCTGAAACTGAGCAAGTAAGATGGAAGTGGGTGGGAAATAAGCTTATTCTTTTGTCCTTTGCTTCTAACTTTGACTCTCCTGACCCTTTTTGCTGATCTAGTCTGACTTGCCTTCTAGGGCTGTGTGAGACTTCGGTCCCTGATTCAATTTGGTGGAGATTCGGCCATATCCGCTGGCCAAATCTCCAAATCTGAATCAAATCAGAGGACCCTTGAATCTCTCTGAATTGAATTGGAACCCTCTGAATCCATTTGGAGAGATTCAGAAAGATTTGGCTATTTGGACATAGAGACAGCTTTAAATGTTTTTTCTACATACCTCTAGATAGCAGGCTGCTCGTGAATGCTGCAAAGCTGGGGTTCATGGAGTGTCCCATAGAAGCATGTGGGGCTCCCCAATGTGCTCGGCAGCACCCAGAAGTGGACCAGAAGCACTCCCAGTCCACATCCGGATCTGCCAGCAGCATGCAGGGGGGCCCCCTGCATCTGGGGCAGGTGCACCCAGGGTCCCCCCACAGCCAATTGCTTAGGCAGAGAGGGTGCAGGACGGTGGGGGCTGCGCACTCCCTGTCTGACCCAAAAGTGGACCATAAATACTTCCAGTCCACATCTGGGTTCACTGCTGAGCACGCGGACGGTCCCCCCACACTCCTGTGGGACGCTCCATGCGCCCCAGCATTGCAGCATTACAAGCCATTCTGGTACCTCGAGGCTGTGTGGAAAAAACATTTAAAACCATGTCTATGTCTGAATCACTGAATCTCTGACTCGGCATCAAATCTTCAAATTTGGACTTGGCCAAATCAAATAAGGGACAGTGATCAATCAACTAATCGAATCACTGTCCCTGACTCGGGCCAAATCTGAATCCAAATCAAATAGGGCCCACGTCACACACCCCTATTGCCTTCACCTTCCTAGCAATGAGGTTTAGCTCTCTGCAGCTAAACACCTATTTTAGGCTTAGAACTTTATAGATTCTCGAGGAAGCTGGAGGAGAGACCATTCAGGAATCTGCATGCAAAATCCTGAAATCAGAAACTTGGCTTTTTTCAAAGATAAATCAGTTTGCAAACAAAATGAGTTTCTTATTCTTGATCTTGCTCTTCCAGGCTTGCTGGACTTTATGATATATAAAAAATGCAAGACTACTTATTATCATGCTGTGCACTGTTCTGTGTGGGGACTATATTGTCTGGAAAAATCAAAGTGAACTATACAACAAATATCTGTCTGCAAGACAGCAGTATGAGCTTCATTATTGCTAACCCAGACATTCTGCCCAATGGGAATTAAAAAAACTCATGAGTCAAAACCCTGGTTGGTCATGGAAATGTCAAAAAAAACCTGCCTACATTGGAACATATCATGTCATCATCATCAAATGGTTTTGCCAGAGTTTTACTTTAAAAAAAATAAAGAAGAAAAAGTTCTGGTGATATTTAAACCTTGCAGTCAAAATTAAACATTACAGGCCGACAAAAATGGTCTTCCCCTCACTCCCCCCACCCCTGGAATATTCCACAGAGAATTGCAAACTTTTTTATTTTCATTCCTACTTGGAAATAAGACAGACTTTGAAATCTCAAAATACTTCATGAAAATGGAACTTTAGCTTTCCATACAGCTCTTGTCAAAGGAGCAAAAATACCCAGACCCTTTTCATGATATTTTAAAATAATAATCAATGTGAATTTCTTTTTTTTTTTTGCACATCTCCTGGCAGATGAAAAAAAAATTATAGGACATTTTGCTCAAATAATGAAGATTCAGTTTGGAAGTGACCCGTGCACTGTACAGTCTTTTAGAATAAAGGCAGTTGTAAAAAATCTGAAAGCAAAACAAATGCATGAAGGGATGTTTTCAAGGTATCAATTTAAGATTCATGTGTATGTATTCTGAAATCACAACAACTGCTGAATTGTTTGCTTTCATTCTCTTTCTTTACATGTCCTTATTCTAAGTAGTAAACCTGAGTCTATTGAAATACTGCCTTCTGTTTAACAACTACATTGATACTTTGACTAATGTAATCAGCTATATTCAATGAAATATAAAGGAATATAAGGCCACTGCTGCTAAAGTATAGTTGATGGATATATTTTGCAAATTACATAGAAGAACCAAGAAGTAAATCGGTGGCTGATTAGCTCTGGGACTTAAGAATCATCTGATTTGAAAACTGATGAGGAATCACCTCTGGAATGATAAATGGTGTTGCTAACTTCTCAGAATTTTGTTAGTTTCCAGGAACAAAGAACATGCATTGTGTATATTACTTACAACTCTGCTGATCACCTAGGCTTCCCAGGTGGTATGGTTACATGTGCAAATGCTGCAGTGTGGGTTTACTGTAGGGTAATTTATTAAACCCACCCTGGGAAGGCATCTACACATTCAGGGTTGTGGGCGCAGATTTGCTGCTCCTATCAGCAGTCTGCTCCTGCCTCCTCCAGCCCTGCACCGGTCCCCTGCAACAGCTAGGGGAAGCTCAGGACTCTTCCTGGTTGCTAGTCAGGAGCTGGCAGGAAGCATGGAGCCAGAAGATAGCTGTCTCCTAGGATGGGCTGGGAAATTGCTCCTGGCCTCCAGGAGCTGCCTGCTGTTGGGGTGGGCTCTGCCACCAGAATCCAGGAGGAGACAATGTCCCCCTGCCCTAGCAGCATGGAGCTCCCATCCTTTGCTCCCCAATCACAATCATGGATTGGGGGCTGGGAGCTCCCTGCTTCCAGTGCGGTGGGACTCCAGTGGCAGAGCCTGCAGCTCCCAGGGCAGTCAGCAATCTCCCTCCCTCTGCTGCCCAGCTGTCTGAGAGCAAGTTTACTCCCAACTGGCAATCTACACATGCCATACTGTGCGGCAAGAAATTGAAAGTAAATTTGTTACTTGTATTTACAGGTAGCAAATTTACTCATGATTAGAGCAGATTACTGCACAGTAAGTGTCTGCATGTGTAGATGGTGATGCTTACTACACAGTAATTCACTCTAATCTCGAGTGAAGCATCTTGTGAAGGGTGGGTTAAATTAAAGTAAAAGGGATCATGTTTAATTTATAAGGGACAGCAGGGCAAACAAGCATATTGTACCAAGCACTATAACAACATGTAAAAGAAATGGAAGCAAAGCTGGGGCCCCTCATTGGAAAGTTGTTTCTTAATGAAAGAATTCACTAAGACAGGTTTCAGTCTATCATGGACAAACTGTACCTCCCTGAGGTTTTTAGCTGTAGGAATTTACAATAGACCAGTCCCTTGAGGTTGGCACTACTGCCCATTCATTGGCACTACTGCACAGAAATGTGGGTTACTGCACAGTCATTTAGTACTTGTACTTTAGTACGCAATGACTACGTAGTCACTACTGTGCAATATGTTGTGTAGATGCAGCCAATAGGTAGGGAAAGGTTCAGTTGTAGCTGGAGCAGCACAGAACTCAGTATGAGCTGCAAAGTTGCCTTCAGAAGCAAGCCAGCTCCAGTCTCTGGGCTGCTATGACTGCACTGCTATTGGTAACAGAAACAGTTATTTTAAAGGTAGCTCAAGTCTGCCTACATTACACTGCAGTAACTGTAATGTAGACATACCTGCAGTGGCCATTCATGGAACACATCTAACCAAGTGTTTCTCAGAGAAAGTATCTTTTCTCCCTCAGTGTCCCTTTGGGGCTTCTTTGACAACTCGCATAAACCATGATTTAATAAGCTACCTGAGAGGAAAATGAGTTTAGGTAGAGCATCTGGTTGAGCCTTGAGAGAGGATCAGTTCCCAAGTGCACCCTGGGCTTCCTGTGATTTTGGGCCAGCCAGTAAGGTGCCCAGTCTTGTAACACACCATTATCTTTGTCTTAACACTAAGATACAAAAAGCAGGGAGCAGGAGGATCCATTAATCTTTTGTAGTATTAGCTTTTCATTGACTAGAGTGGAATAGGATGGCAGTTACACAGCATTCATAGCAATACCAAACACACCAGTAATTTGGTACCAGCCCTGGAATCTAGGAGGGGTTGTCAACAGTTTACACAGAAATTTTGGAGTTCATGTTTCGGTGAGACTTTGCTGCATATTCCTTTCATGCAAAAACTTCCATCTGCTTTGTAAGTAACAACTGCTTAGGAGTCAGTCTTCTTATCTATATTTTCATTTATTTATTTCAATTCAAATAATAGTTAAAATATGCCTCTCTCTTGAAGGCCTCCAACTCAGCTAACAATACAATAAAATATAAGAAATATTAATATGATCTATTCAGGAGGAACTCAGCAGTGACAAAAAGCACTGGCTTTTTATTTTCCTACCATAATCTTAACTGCCTTTTTAGGTAAGAATTATTAGCGCTGATTTATATATAGGTAAACTGAGTCACAGAGAGATGAGAAACAACACAATGAGTCAGCAATATGACCCGCAGATCCTGGACTGACTTTGATCTCACAACTTCTCTCTCTGCCTGTTACTACTCAGTTGGGGACTGTGCAAGCCTTGTCATTTTGGACCACCTTTCCCATGACTTTTTAAAATCTATCAAACCTGAGGCATTGCTCCCCATCTTATCCCCATCCTCCAATATACAGTTGTAACCTGTGATGGCATGTTAAGGACAGGGGATACACTTGAGTTTGGATCCTCAGTGTGCCAGTAGCCCTAGGAGCCCCTCAGACAGACCACTGACTGAGGTGTCCTGTGGAGAGGTGTGTGCCTTACTCTCACCACCCAGAAATTCACTCTGAACCTGATGAACATGTTTTTCTTTATTATACATAACCACTTTATATACAGAAAAAATAAGCAAACAAAAATACAATAACAATAGTTAATAATAAAACTAATAATTTAGATAAAATCTACAACTACAACATTATGTGGATAATTCCAGCACGCTGTGGTCCCACTTGTGTTAAACAACCTCAGTAATTAAATTCACCTTGTTATAACCCTATCAAACAGTCCCCACCCCCCCATTACCCAATTGATTTCCTTTCTTCCTTCTATTCCACTTCCCAAAACAATAAATGGCAACACAGCTGTAACTATTATCCACCTCCACATCCGGGAGGTGAGGCTTCTGCTGTTTAGTGAAAAACGGTTTCTTTCCAGGTAACACAGAAAATCAGGCTCTAAACAGCTACTGCAGGGAATAAGCTCCATTTTGTTTCCTTCTGGAAATCACTGGTGATTAGGTGTCCCTTCATACACTCCTGCTGGTTTGTTTTCTCTTAGCCCACTCCCTCTTGGGGCTCTCTCCCCCACCCAGCACATCCACCTGCAGCCAGGGATTTCCCTTTGCAAGTCTCTGATTCTGCAGCTCCAGCCTTCCCAGCTCAGACAGGGGTTTCCCCTCTGCAGGTCTCTGACTCTGCTGCTTCTCCCAGCTCCAGTAAGCCTACCAGTTTTTCTTACCAACCCCTCCTCACTCTTTCCCTGGCGCCTGTGTCCCCTGTTGCACAGCCTTGAACCCGGTGGGGAATCAGCTTCTCACAGGATGAAACAGGCTCTCCCCTGTCCATATGCCCACTCCCTGGGCAAGTTTCAGCTTGGTCTCCCATGACTTGGGGCTGAGTCTGCACCCACTCTCTCCAGGGCTGGAGTTGGCTCCTCCCCAGCTTCTTCTATTTTTTTCCTTCCCTCAGCTTTTTTTATGGCTCAGTAGCAGCCAGTCAGAGCCCCTGGTTTGTAATGTGGGCTCTAGACACAATTCAAATGTTCCAATAAATAACATGCATTGCATACCCTCTTGTCTGGTAAAGCTTATGCATCTTCTGCAAAGTTTTTGCTGCCCTTTTCTTGCAGAGCTCTTAAGCACAGCTCACCCACTTGGCTTGCAGCCAGGTGGGCTTTGCAACTGTTACAGTTCTCCTCTGCATTTCATTTACCATCCTCTGTAAATGCACTCCAGATGAGGGAAAGAATCAGTCCTTCTAGGGCTGAAGGGTTGGGACCTCTGAGGCAACCCCTGGGGTGTTGTACATCAGTTTGAGCACTGGCTTAGCCACACGAATGGGTTGCAAAGCATTGGTAGGGACAGAAGTTGAGGGCCCCTTGTCAGAACTTAACTAGGTTGTAGGAACCGGTGGAATGCTACACAGTGACTCAGTTGACACTTGGGCATCTTTCAAGTCCAGATAACTTGGGCTCTGTAAGTTGGGACTCCTGGGGTCTCCCAGTCAAGGCATATGCTGGTCCAAATGGACATGGCTGACTTCTCGCAATTTCCAAAGGCTTGGGGTGCTTGGTATGAAGGCAGTAGCCTGACAGATAATCATCGTCCTCATCACTGTCCGGTGCTGCTGGCTGCTAAGTTTTCACCTCTGCAGGAGCATCAGGCAACCACGTTCAGGCTGAGTCAGGCATTCCTTTGTACCCGCTGCTCACTGGGGCCTACAGCAAGGTATCCCACTAATTCTCCCACTGGAACCAACATATTACAGTGCACTGTCTTGAGGGCTGCAGACCCATCCTTGGGTCTAATCTTATATATGGGTAAACTTCCTTTCTGTTTTTCAGTTACATAGGGTGTGGACCTCCACTGGTCTGTGATCGTATGTTTCCCTACTATGCCTACATTCCTCAGGAGCACTAGATCACCCGGGTGCAAAACTTAGGGCTCTACTTGCCTGTTATACCAGCCATTTTGATTGGTTGCATTTCAATTTGCTGCTTCCCAGGCTATTTGGTAGGCCCTCCACAGACACTCTCTCAACTTATCAAGGTTTTGATGATGTGACACACTCTCTTCATCATGTGGGGCTATTCCAAAATGTAAATCTATGGGCAACTGTGGCTCCCAGCCAAACATTAACAAATAGGGGCTTACTCCTGTTTCATCATTGTGAGTAGCATTATAGGCATGCACCAGAAATGCTATATGCTGACTCCACTGGACTTTTTGCACCTGCCAGAGGGTTTCTACCATGTCCAACAGGGTCCTGTTAAAGTGTTCTGGTTGTGGGTCTCCCTGGGGATAGTAAGGCATGGTCCAAGGCTTTTTAATACTTGCCAGCTGCAAGACTTTTCTCAACAGGGTGTTCTTGAATTCACACCCCTGATTCAAATGGATTCTGGCATGTAGGCCATATACCAAAAAGTATTTATACCATAACACCTGAGCTACCATTGAAGCTTTCTGATCCCTCATCAGATAGGCTTGAGCGTACCTGATGAAATGATCCATCACCACAAGTACATTGGTGACATTGTGCACATCTTCCTCAAAAGACAAAAAGACTGTACAGACCAACTCCAACAGCCATGAACTAGAGAAGGTATGTAGGTAGGCTGCTGTCTTAAGTAGCACTTTTCATTGTATGCATCTAACACAAGTTTCACACTTCCATTTTACATCTTTGGCCATATGCAGCCAATAGAACTGGTCTCTCAGCAATTCCAAGGTCCTATCTACTCCTAGATGTCCAAAGTCATCATGAAGTGCTCTCATGGCCTGTTCTCAGTAAGACTTGGGCAGTACCAAGTGATGCTTAGTGTCTCTGGTGCAGGCCACTGTAGTCCGATAGAGCATCCATTTACAGCCCATAGTTTAGGCCACTCCTGCAAAAGCAGTTGGCCCTCAGGAGGTTACCTTGGCCTCCTTCCACTCAAGGACTTCTCATATGTCAGATTCTGTCTATTGGGCTTCCCTCCATCTAGCAGGCTTCGTCTGGAGTACAGCCTCTAAGTTCAAAGTGATGAGGTGTACTAAGGCTGCTGGAATACCCTCGGGGGCAGCCCCAGGATTTCTGCTGCACAGCTTCTGGGGCAATTGTCCAACTCTCCCAGTTCACCCCAGTTACAGACATTCCTTACATAGTTAAAATCTCCAACCAGCATTAGAGGCAGTGCTCCTGGTAGAGAGATTGCCAGTTCCTCTAAAACAGTGCAGAATGCCTCCTGCTGTACTGGTGTGTAAATATTCAGTCTTCTAAACATTGTATCTTCCTTCTCTCTGATCGTATGTAACACTCTTCCCCCAATTGTCTCCTGGTATTTTATTTGTCACAGCTATGGATTTTTAATTAGTACCACCACATCCACTGTCCTATTCTCACTACTGCATGGGTCATGGTTCCATCTTCCTATAAGGTCTTTATACTCCCTCTCTCCCTCTGTTCCAGGTTCCCACATTCCTGAAGGCATACCATGTCAGACTCCATCTGGTCCAAATACTGACCCACCTGCACCCATTTCACTTGGATGTGAATGCTCTTTCATTAACAGGCTGCAAAGCTTGCTCCTGCTCAACTTTGCAATTGCAGAGCTGGGTGGGGAACAGGCTCCACAGCCCCTTCCAGCAGGCAGCTTCCAGCACCATCTCCATGGTCACAGGGCCAGTGCTGGGAGATCCTTATCTACCAGTGCCAGCTCCACAGTTGCAGGGCCAGTGGTGGGAGACTCTTATCTCCCAGAGCCAACTCTGCAGTCATGGAGCTGACACTGGGAAATAAGAATCTCCCAGTACCAGCCCCACAACTGCAGAGATGGCACTGGGAGGTAAGGATCTCCTAGCACCAGCTCTGTGACCATGGAGCCAGTGCTAGGAGATAAGTATTTCCCTCTGCCCTGCTCTCTCATTGTGATGGCAAGTGGAGACTGAGAGATCTTGGATCAGGGGATCGCCCAATAGCATTCTTGGAACAGGAGTTTGGCGCTCCCTGCTGTGGGGCAGGGGGACATAGTCCCCACCCAGGCTCCAGTGGTGGAGCCTGCCCTGGCAGCAGACAGCTCCTGGGGACAGGGAGCAATCTCCAGCCCCCTGATGGTCAGCGTGACCGGAAGCAGATTTGCTCCCAGTCAGGTATCTATACAATCACAACTGTGCCGTTACTAATCACAATTTAATTTGCTACTTGCTTTTGCAGCCTGCAAATTTACTTACAATTAGTGAGGTTTACTGTGAGGTTTACTGTGCCATAGCATGTGCATATGTAGACACACACATTTACTGGGCACATCTACATGTGAATCTAAGTACACTTAAACTTAATGCACCTTAGCCTAAGGCGTATTATGGCTATTTAGGTGTGTGTCTACACGTGGATGCCTAAACACCTTATGCAACTCACTGGGTGGCCTGACATGGTCAGCACCCTGGACAGCCCCTTGAAGCCCATGGCAGTGTAACTGAGCAGTGCAACCCAGTGCCGGCTGAGGGGATTGGAGCTATCAGTCCTCCTGGACATGGCTGGACCAGCCCCAGCCCTGGCCCTGGCCCTGGCTTCAACCCCCTCCCCATTTTTCTGCCTCCCCAGCATCAGACAACAGCAGGACAAAGCTAAGACTCATGAGGTTCACACTGCTGCTAGGCACCACCAAGATGTGGTAGGTGCTGTTTTGCAAGGTGCAGACACTGGAGTTGGAGTGGTGGTTCCAGCAGCAGCAATCTCTGTTGGTGTGCCGTTGGACTTGTGACTAAGTCATCAGAAGAGGCAAGAGGTACAAGGACTCCTGTCAAAGCACAAGAGACTCCCTGCAGAGGAAGAGGGCAGGGAAGCATGGGCAGGGCCTTTTCAAGTGGCTCCCCCCTGCATCTCCCTCAGGGAGGATTTACTGGCTGGGCAATGCAGCCCTGCAGGGGCAGGATACCTCACTGCCTGCCCGGGATTCAGCTGCCCTTAGAAGCCCCCACTGGGGTTTGCTGGCTTGGCAATGGATTTGCTGCCAGACAGCAGGCAGACTGGGATTGTGTCTGCCCCCAACATCCAGCATGGCCTTCTTTGCCCCACCCACCTCCATCCCAGGCAAGCACCAGGCCTCCATGCCAGACACTGTGGGTGGGAGATGTAGCATCAGCTCCTGGGGGCTCTGCGCAGATCACCCCAGGCAGGCTGGGTGCAACTCAGCTGAGAGTTCATCTCTCTCCTTGGCCTGCATGATCCAAAGCTCAGACAGGTTCCCAGCCATGTTGTGCCCAGTCTGCCTGGGCTAACCTGCACAGAGCCCCCAGGATCTGACATTGCTTCTCACACCTGCAGTGTCTGGCATGGAGGCCAGGTGCTTGTCTTGGATGGAGGTGGATGGAGCAGGGAAAGCCTTGTCAGGCCCTGAGGGCAGACAGTCCCAACCTGCCTGTTGTCCCAGGTGGGAGCCCCAGTGTGGGCTTTTAAGGGTGCTTGAATCCCAGGTGCTGTATTGAATCTGCAGGGCTGTATTGCCAAGCCAGCAAATCCACCCCAATGGAGAGGCACAGAGGAGCCACTAGCAAAGACCTTACCTGTGCTCCATTTCTCCCTTCCCCTGCAGGGAGTCACAGGGGGGATTTCCTCTGTGCTTTGACAGGAGCACTTGCACCTCCAGCCCCCTCTGCCAACTTACCACACACCAGCAGGGACTGCTACTACTGGAACTGCTGCTCCAGCTGCAGTGTCTGTGCCTTGCAGAACAGCACCCATCATGTCTTCTTGGCAGTGCTTGGCATTTGAGATGCTGCGAGAGGCATGTGCGGGCTCATCTGGACACACCCAAGGTGTCTAAATTTGGGTTAACTAAGTGTGCCTAAATTTGATATCTGATTTATGCAGGTACTAGATTTTGGCATGATTAGCTTAAAATTGTCATTTTTAAGGCACATTAAGTGTGCACACATGTAGACCTGTGCTCTTAATGCACCCTAAAAATGGCTAATGCACCTTAAAATACCATGTGTAGATGTGCCCACTGTGCAGCAAACTACTCTACTTCATAGTAAAGCATCTCATGTAGACACACCCACTGAGAACAAAATAATCAAAGTGCCTACATTTTCTATAGAGAAGAAATTCTGACAAATTTCAGTATGGAGCATGGAAATAACTTGTTTTGGTAGTGTCAAATAGTTTTATCTTGATAATGTCTTTATAACGTGATATCATGTAAAATATTAACTATAACATTGCATTAAACACAAATCGTAAAAGTAACAGATTAACACAGACAAAATCTGAAATGAAATTAAGCAAGATGCTCAGGTTAAAACAAAACCTTTTCCTTCATTAAATGAGACATTTCAGCCTGTCCAAAATAAAATAATAAATTAAGAATTCTGTCAAAATTGACACATTCCCATATGATGTTTCAATTTTGACAAAGCTGAAATTTATAACCAAAAACCCAGCAGCATTTATGACAGAATGCTTTCCACAGAATGTTTTTTCCTGTTATTTCTAGTGTCATCTCAGTTGGTTTAAAATCAGACCCTCCAGAGCAAGTTGCTGTTACCCACTTGAGCTAAGGTTCTTCAAGCAGTGAGAGTTGTAGCAAGATCCTGTCTTCTGTGGATTAGAGGGACACTGGAACAGAAATTCTTATTACTAACCCCAAGAGTTCATGCCTCTGTCCCCTCTCTTCTCTTAGGATCAAACCAATACTTCCCATTCTCTACTTTCTTCTCCCCAGATTTATTTATAATGTAGCACTATTGTTACAGCCATGATATTGTTACAGCCAAGGGAATATGCAAGAAATAGGGTCTGTTTGCTAATATGGTACCTTTTATTGGATCAACTGTGTAGGTGGGAAACAAGCGTATGGTCAGAAACAGATTGTTCCTAAGCAGAAAATGTGAAACCTTCCAATACCTCTTCATTGTCATTACACTCAATAGGCCTGACAACAAAGCTGTCAGCATCCATGGATCCTACCCATGGCCATTGCAAAATGTCTTTTACCTCATCCAGTGCACTGCTGTGGATGAAATGATGTGGATGAAATTAAACAACTACACTGTAGAACAGGGGTCAGAACCTGTGGCCCAGAGGCGAGATCTGGCTCATGGAGCCATTTGATCCAGCCCATGATTATGGGGCTTTGGTGGTAGCTGGCAGTGAAGGGCTTCAGCAGCAATCACTCTCCACATGCTGCTATGGGATGAAGCAGCAGCCACAGAAGTACTGCTCATGTTGCTGTGAAGAGAAACAGCAACAGCAATGGTGGCCAGATCCTAGTAGTGCCCTCTAGCTTCTGACTCAAGCTGGATCATTCCAGCCCATAACCAAAAAAGTTGCCAACTGCTGCTCTGGAATGAACAATTTTCATACAACTAACAATTCATCATCTCCGACCTCACAGCCCCCATCCTCAAGGGAAACTCACACATTGCTTCAAGAAAGATGTTCATGGGAATAAAAATTAATGAATTTATTGGACATTTAAAAACAAAAACAATGCAGATAATGACTTTATATCTCATTACAATTCACCTTCTCCATTCTCTGTCCCCCACAGATAATATGGACCCTCCTCCCTTTGAATGATTTTATTCTTCTACAGGATTTGGTTGAGCTGTTTCCACCATTTTTACTTGCTACGTATCTGCTTCTCTCTTTTTTTTGTTTGCTCCACAGATTTATTACCTTCTTCCTTTCTACAGTGACTGTTTCATTTACATAATGGGGTTGAACAGAAGTGGGCACATCTATATAAGGTGATAACTGTGCAGTAGCCTAATAACACTACACAGTAGCATGCTGGGCAAAACCCACGGTAATACACTACTGAACAGTAGTATTAGGCTACTGCACAGTAAGAATAACTAAAAACCATGTGCCAGGGCTACTGCACATTGATTTAGTATTTGGTTATCCAAGTACTAAATTTAATGCACAGTAATTAGGGATGAATATGTAGATGTGCCCAGTAGGTGTTCCACCAGGTATTTAGCTGAAACTGTATTTGATTCTTTCCCAGACCTCTGGAAGGGTATTTTGTCCCTCAAAACTGGTCTAATATCTCTCCACCCTCTTAGTTCAATAAAAGATATTACCAAACAAACCTTGATTTTTGCACATTTATTAAAATAGTTCCCTAAGTTAATTTTTTTATCATAGTAGGAAATGCACCCCCAGTCATAGTAAGCTATATCAATCCCTGTCCTTACCTGTATAGGGTAATAACGCTCTGGGGGAAAAAAATTACCTGGCCCTACATTTAGGGGTGAGTTCAAAGAGGATACTCCTGAATAAAACAGGAACCACCCTGAATCTGCACTGGAATGGTTTATTTAGTCCTTCCCTATTTGTGGTTGAGACTATAATAGATACTCCAGATGCTTCACAGATATTTGTTCTTGTTGCATTTTGATCTGGGATCAACCCCAATTCCTGTCCTAAGACACTGTGCTAGAATTTCTCCCTCACTGAATAGAAGTAAATTACCAGACAGTTAACTAGGCAATGAACTTGCAGCACACCAGCTACTCAGGGTTAGCAGCTCATGTGCATACTCTTACCTGTGGCAAGTGTGAGGTAGCATGCTCCTTTGCCCCTTAGGTAGCTGATGAGCTGTAAAGTGGAAACCTAGATTGTCCATTCCCCATTTGTAGGGACCTACTGAATTTATGGTGTAAGTAGGGTGCTCCTTTAATCTTGCAGGTTACCCTGGTCATGCACTCCCCCCCTGCCCCAATCGGTAGAGAGGCCCCACTTGCGGCTTGCTCATGATCAGTGTGGAGGAGAAAACTGGTTTTAAATTTGGTGCCCTTTTGCCTCCTGCCACTGATTGGCTGAGGGGCCCCAGGTGGCCCTGTTTTTTGCTGCTGACTGGCAGGGAGGCAAAATGGTGCCATGTTTAAAAATGTGGTTTTAGC
Source organism: Crocodylus porosus (assembly GCF_001723895.1). Classification (NCBI taxonomy): domain Eukaryota; kingdom Metazoa; phylum Chordata; order Crocodylia; family Crocodylidae; genus Crocodylus; species Crocodylus porosus. Next base: position 6,063,762 of record NW_017728943.1, on the reverse strand, counting down.
CTCCCTGCTGATGAGGAGGGAGCAGTGGGGTCCTCTGCTAATCAGCAGCAAGGAACAAGGTGTGCATGGGGGAACATGCAAGACTAAAGGGGCTGCCATGCACTCTACTTCCATTGTGAATTCAGTAGGTCCCTAGCCATTTAATAAGGCATGCCAGGACACTGAGGATTGTAGCTGCACTTTATCCGACTCCTTCCCCTTCCTCCCATCATGGCCCCTGTTAGCATCTGCGTGAGTCAAGGACCTTAGTTCATGCCACCACAGGAATCCTCTTTTTGGCATGTGCTTTTGCAAGAATAACTTTCTCCAATCTGGGGGAGTAGAGGGCTCAGCTAGCAGGATGTGGGGTGTGTCTGAAAGTAGAAAGGAAAGAGAAGAGCCCCGAAAACTCCAAGCAATTTCTACAATGCTATAGCACAACAAAATAGCAACGCCATCTCATCTGGGAATCTCCCACTAGTGCCTTATGCACAGAGGAGTGACCGGGATGTCACAAAAAGTCTTGGATCTATTCTTGGCAACAATCTTGTTAAGAATGAGAAAAAGAAATAAACATCAATGCCAGCTCTTTGCATTATGCCATTTTGACTAGGGCTGTCCTTTAATGTCTGTCTTGTAATTCTAATATTATAAAACCCTAAGTCTGTCTGTGTTTCTGTAATGCTTTATTTGCACTCTGATTGGCTGATGGAAACAGCCAATCCAGGTGCTCCAAGCATGGGGGAACGCTGCCATGATTCTGAAGCCATGCCAAGGACTGGACAGAGAGTAGGGGAACTGAGGCCAGCAGCATTGGCCTTGGCTCCCCTATCCCACTCCCTGCAAGAGACAGAACAGCGGCAGCATGGGCCGGTAGCTAGCAGCACTCCATCCGCCACCCCCCCCCAATCATCCTTGACGGGCAATTGGCTAGGGACCTGGTCATCCCTATGCAGAGGGGTGCACAGGGGAGCTGGAGATCTTACTAGCTCAGTCAGACAGGATTGTGGACTGAAGGAGTTGCATTCAGATTTGGAGGCAGCTGCAGGCTTCTCCATGAGCACTCTAGAGACTAAAGGCTTGTTTGGAGACACCTCTGGATGTGTGTGTGTGGGGGGGGGGGCGGAATTAAAGTGTTGGGTATATGTTACCATAGTATTGATGTTTCTTTACCTTTTACTTGTTCCCTACCTTTGGCCCATTGGCTTGTGACTCTAACCCCTTAATTGTTTTATATAAAATTGGGAACTCCCCCTTGCATCTTATGCCAGGTTCTGGGGCTGCAGGATTTGCACAATATTGATGTGGAGATTAAGTTAATGAATAAATACTTCACTGGAGTTGTAATCAAATATTAATAGCTAAGCAGTCTGGAAATTCCATGCTAAGACTTTCTGAAGAGAAAGTACATTGCAGGAAAGGGAACATGCAGATTTTACGAGGTGACTACACCCATTGACCTCTGGGAGATAAAATCACAACCATAGATCTAGCTGGTGCCTGCTAAAATCCCAGCTGGAAGGAAAATGGTGTGTTGCTTTGATTTATGAAGCAATTTGGAGATTTTTGTTCTATGACTGTTTGGGATTCATTTGAGATGCATCCATTACAGTGGGCAGCTGACTGATGAAACCCAATAAAAAAAAGGGTGAAGGATTGTATTTCATCTTCCTCTCCTAGATCCAATGTACCCAGGCAAATGAGAAAGAGATCTGAAGCTAGTTTCTTGCCAGCACCCTGGTTCTGCCACACCTAGTCTGTCCCAGCACCAAGCCCCTTGCTCCCCACTGCTGCTAGCGCAATTCAGACTAATCCAGAAAACAGTATAAGCTTCCCTGAATACCCCTGAGTATTAATGCTGGACAATCCTGATAATGCACCTCAGTTTTGGCCTGGCAGTACAACCAACTGCTTGCTCCTTCTTGCTCTGCTCCAGTAGCTAACTATCTTTCATAGTGTAGCACTTTCTGGATGAAAGTAATTGTCTTAGAGTGTAAATGGAAAACTAAAATAATTTCATTTTGACATTTTTTTTCCAACCAAGGCTAAAAAAAATCATCTACTGAAAGCAACCATGTTCAATACAACGTGAAGGAAATAGAAATTGGTGAAGCAAGCCAAGATGCAACTTGTCTTCTTTAGAAACTACACAGCATAAAAAACAGCCACACCTGGTAATCAACTCTCCCACTTCTCATAAAAATGGCTTCTTCCTGCAATACAGAAATCAGAGTGTTTTTACACTAGGCTCTTACATTTTATCTGAACCTTCTTGCTACATCTGGGAATTAAATAGATCTGATGTGTCAATACTCTAAATACTTCTTGACAACCATGAAGTTAAGGCAGTATAGTTTGCCTCTCTGGATGATGACCACTGTATTTCTACCCTGATTGAGCAGAGACATTTTTAGCTGTGATAGTTCAAAGTACCATCCTGCCCTACCTTCTCCGATGTTTGGATATAGAGGTTAGCTGTTAGTGATGAAAAGACATGACATTTCAGTTTTCTGGATAACACTTTAAGTTCTCCACAGTTAATTTTTGCATTTTAAAGCTTGCCTTACTCTAACCGACCTATGCTGCTAGTCTAGTAAAAGTTGCAACCAAAAGAAAGCCTTGCCTCTTGCATAATTCCTGGACCATCAAGGCTATAACACTACTCTAACACTTCCATAACTGAGAGCATTTCCAGAGTTATCTCATGCTTTCTGAAATCCTCGGCCTTTCAGGGTGATTTCCACTGAAAAAAGTGGTGCTCATTTCTCTCACCCAGGCAAGGTCTGAATCTCCTTTCTTATTTCTTAGTCAGTGGGTGCACCTACACAAGACACTTACTGCAGAGTTGCCTAATTAGCTCTGCAGTAAAGCCTCACTGTCTACACAAGTGGTGCTATTAGCCCAGGGAAAATTAATTAACTCTGTCATAGGATAGTACTGCCCAACACAAGTATTGTTCTATGGCAGAGTTATTTACTCTGCTGCAACACATGTGTAGACAGTAACCAGAGTTATCTGGGGCACAAGGATGCTACAGTACGTGGTTGCATGGTGGAGAGCTCCATACTGTAGCACCCTCATGCCCAGGCCATCCTTCCACAGCATACTGAGCTGAGCAGGAGCAGCACCAGGCTGCCAGGCTGACCCCCCAGATCCCCTGCCAGCTGAGGCTGCACTATCCTAGCTCAGTGTACTATAGTCCCAGATGCACGTGTAAACACTGTGTCTGGGGGCAGTAAACTCCAGCACAAACTGCATCAGAGTTTATTGTGTCACATAAATAATTCACATGTAGATGTACCTAGTTTGTCTCACCCCATATTCATAGAGGAAAAGTACAGAACGGGGTGTCCAACCTTTTTGAATGTGGGGCCAGATCACAAACATTTTATCACCCAGTAGGCCAGCAAGCCATATTCAAAGACCTCACAGGAAGTGGTATCACATCAGGATGCGATGTCATGTGACCTTTGACACCAATTAAGTTACAGGAAGTGACAATGAAATGGGTCTGGAAATGTGTCTAGGGAAGTTGTGGTTTTTAGAAAGTATGTTTGTTTGGTATGGGTTAGGAACAGGACATCATTTTTCTGTGCAGGGGGTTGGACTAGATTAGGGCTGCCCAGCTAACTACCTGCAGGCCACATGTAGCCCACAAAGGGCCAGGATGTTGCCCACAGTCTACATGGGGTCTGCAAGCAGTTAAGTATAAAGGGCATGGGCCTGGGCAGCCACCTCTCCCACTGCTGTGCAAGGGGGAAAGGCCTGGGGCACAGAGGAAGAGTGGTCCATGTCCTGCAAATGTAGCCTGCATGGCTGAGAATGTGGGTCTGCATGCTGCTGGAGCAGCCCGTGCAGTGAGGGGGTCCTAGGAGCCCACCCCAACAGCATGCAGCCTGTGCAACACGTGCTGGTGCCATCTGGTGAATTGTCAGGGTTCTCTTGGTGGGAGAACACACAGGCATTTATGGTATTAGAGCATGGAGTTGGATTGCTACTGCAATTTCGGAACTCTTTGCAGTCTGGAACATAGTTTGATTTAAAGTGGAATTTAAACCTTTACATGTATGGAAAACAAAAATATAGGACAATTTCCCGAGTCCTTTGTGGTACTGTAGCAAAACCTCCGTTTTTCCTTTTTAATACATTATATAGATATAAATATAGATATAGATATAGATATGCATCCCTTCCCTTCCCCAGTTATTTCTGGCTTCTCTTTCTTTCCTTCTCTATTCCCTATAGACAAGCATAAGCGTGCTCAGACTTAGGATAAGCTTTAGAATTGTTATTTTGGTAGCAAGTTTTTGGTTATGGATATCCACTGTTTTATATTGTATTATTATTAGGTTTGTATTGATTTTTACTGTTGTATATTGTATTATTATCATTTTCGTATTGATTTTTATTGTTTCATATGGATATTGTATGGTTTAGGCCTGTGTTTGTAAGTGAACCAAAGTAATGTCAAGTTTCCATTT
>NW_017728943.1:6043441-6058762 GCF_001723895.1 Crocodylus porosus | reverse complement strand
TGTGTGTGTGTGTGTGTGTGTGTGTGTGTACGAACCAATAACTTCATGGGGCTGTGTAGTGTGTTGCCTGTGTAATAAAACTGTTATTTGGACCCCTAAGCTGGGTTTTGCATTACTATGGTTTGGCCCTGCTCCAATCTCTGCTCCTCGCCCCTCTAACTTCTGTCTCATTTCTCCCTCTCATGCTTCTGGCTCACTGCCACCTCCAACATCTGTCCTGAGCTCCTCTCTGCCTCCATCCCCCCTGTTTCTTTGCTACTGTCTTATCCCCACTGCCTTTTCCTTTTCCCCTGAGCAACCAGGTTTCTGCCTCAGTTTCTTTCCTGGCTGTCTCCTCCTTGCCACCATTTATCTTCCCCCCTGCCCCCCAATATCTCAGCTGTCTACCTCAGTTTCCAGCCCCTGTCTACCTTAAGTAAATCCAAGCCTCAGTTTCTCAGCCAGCTTCTCTGTAGTCTACCAGTTCTAATCTCACGTCTGGCAACTTTCACTCTCTACACTTTAACTCTCTCTCTCTCTTACCTGAACCTTCCCCCAAATATCCAAGGTACCCCAAGCATACATATACACAGTGCACCATCCAAGTTAGGAACTTACCTGTGTATATGTGTAGGTGGGTTGTAAGTTTGTGTGCATGATATATGAATTAGTGATCTGTGTCTAACTTTCAGGATGTGTAGTGTATGTGCTTGAATTGGTGATAGGTATGCATGTGCCTAGGCTGGTTTGGATGTGTATGTGCCTGAGCTGGTAGTGTGTGTGTGTATGCACCTAATTGATTTGTGTGTTTGTATATGTGCAATTGTGTCACACCCTCCTGTCTAACAGTGCAATATTGAGATCCTGAGAGGTGGCCTGACCCCACAGGGCTACAGTACTTTATTTCTATCACACTTTTCTAAAAAATTCCTAAAGGAGATAGAGAGGAAAAACAGATAGTTTGTGAACCTAACTTAGTTCACACTGCCTCCACCCACCCCTGATAGATGGAAGAAAAAATCAGCTTTGAGAATATTGTGGTGGTAGTACATGAAGGAGAAGCACACCAACACAGGGGGTAATAACATCCCATCACCCCTCTTGAATACACTTTTGCTTTAGTCACAAGAACCTGCTTCCCCATGAGATGCCACCCTCTTGCACCCTTCCCGGGTCTGCTCAACATCCTCCTGCTCTTCATCCCTGAAGAATCTTGGGGCTCTCCTTTTGCAGCTAGAGGAGGCACAGCTCTGCTTTGCAAGAGATTGGGGAGTTTTTTTGGGGTGGCTTATGCTGCTAGTACTTTTGCAATCATGAAGCAGTTAGACTCTCCTGCCTAAACCTTTGATCCACCCACAAAATATGATCAACCTTCTTACTGAATTCCTTAAAACATTCTACCGTTTCATTACTCATGCTTTTTATAACTTTCAAATTGGCTTCCTCATTCCTTTTCAACCCATTGTACATATTTTCAATTTCTGGTGTCATTTGGTCAGTGGATGTAGATATGTTTTGGAACACTTCTGTGAGTAGGTGAAGAATATCTTCCTTAGCTGCTCTTTGATTTTTTCAATAATTTACTGACATTGATCGTTAACAACTGCTCTTGATGATAAAGGGGTGCTGTGAACAGAGAAAAAGAAAGCTCTCATCAGGTCTTTGGCCACTTTTAAACATTTCTTTCTAAAGAACAGAGTCACTCTTAAAATATTCTTGCAAGACAGCCACTGTAAGAATTACCAACGACAGCCCACTAGCTAGCACACAGCTGTCTTATTAAGGCTGTACCCCAGAAATATTCTGTCTAGTCTCATGGCATCCAGTCCCTCACGTGCCTACATCTCGTAGCTCTCCATCTGAAAAAAGACACCATCCATCCAGCAGGGAATAGGTTAGATTTGTTTAAGGGCAGCAGTGTATCCCACCCCTGCTCTTATCCTGCATTCAGAGCTGGAGGCACACACCCCCTGAGAAGATCCCAACACAACCCCCAGCCCGCAGCCCTCCCAGGGTGCATGTAGAAGCAAGAGCCACACCCCTACACCCCCACCACAGGCCCCACACCCATTGACAGTTTCCTCCACAGCTGGCTTCAGCTTTTCCCTGGGCCACTGCAGCATGGGCTGGGGTAAGTGCCTGGGGGAGGATCCAGGGGGGCAGGGCAAGGGGTGCAGCAAAGCTTGTCCTCAATCACCCCAGACCTTGCTGCAGAAGCCTGCTGCTGGGCTGTGCTGGCATTTGTGGGGAAGGGGTAGTAGTACGTGGCTGAACACAGAATGGAGGGACCCAACCACAGCACCAGCGCCTCTCACCCAACCTGGGGTGACAGCCTGGAGCCCTGCACCCTCCCTCCAGCCTTGCAGGCCTGTGTGGAGAGGCTGGGTGCAGTGCCCACCACAGGGAGCAGGACTGGGCTCTCCCACCTGCCCCCACCCAGTGGGCCTCACAGCTCTCAGCACCTGGGGGGGGTGGGAACATAGCCAGAGCTGCTGGGGTGCAGCTGGGACCCACCCACCCCCAAATCTGTGAGCTAAAAACTGGGTGTAAATTGGTAAAAAGCAAATAAATTCAATAAGATAATTAAAAAAAATATATCAGTGAAAACTGGGAAAAACAAAATGCAGAACACTACAAATACCACTGCTGTTACTTTCAAGACAGTGAGGCTTGTGGGGTCTCCATCTCAGGATTCTGTTGTTGGTTCTCTGACACAGCACTCACTTTGGAACCTGAAGACTCCTGCAACACAATCTCCATTGAGTCAAACTCCTTTTCCTCATCATGAACAGAGGAGTCATTTCTGTCCTACAGCTGCTAATCATCATGGGTGTCTGGTACCAAAATGCATGGGTTAACCCAAGCAGAGTGGGGGCACATTTCTGGCTGTGTACCAGATAGGTACCTCAAGCAGTCCCAAGCAAGGTCGTTGGTCTGTGACTGAGGAGCCGGATTGCACGGAACTTGTAAAGTAGCTGTTACTTGACAAGTACTTTGGCGCTGGGAAGTATCTGATTCCTCATCCAGCAAACCTCGTGTCTCAGACTCATTCACACAAGCCTCTGAAGCATCTCTTTTAAAGAAGGTACACAGCTTCTCATAGAATGAAACTGTTCTACGTGAGGCACCCGACCAAGAATTATTGTCCTTTATATGATGGAAGCCACAATTTAAGGCCTTCATTTTACTGCAATACTGTACCCAGTAACATTTGATGCCACATTTGTCTAACTGTTCAGCTATAGAGATGTACACAGGTTTACTTCTACAGTTTTCAAGTTGTGTCAACACCTTCCGTTCATCCCAAACCTCAACCAGTATCTCAACTTCTGCATAAGTCCAAAGTGGCCCCTGTCCTTGTGGAAGATACATCATGTCTTCCAGAATCTGACTTTCCTTGATCCCCCTTCATGGCCAACAAAACATAAAGCAGAGCAGATGATACACTCTACAGCCTGCTCCTAGGACCTGTTCTCAGGTATGTCCAAGGGCGTGAGATGTGCAAACCTTTTATGAAGAGAGGCTTAATAGAAGTGTGATTTGTGCAATCTCCAGACATTTAAGGCAGTTCTTCGCTTTTGAAAGTCTAGCCCATGGAACTCAGAAGCATACTCACACAACTATTGTGCTGGAAATTCTTGAAAATGTTGGGTGATCACTTCAGGCAAGGAAGCACAAATATGTTAGAATGGATAAATGAAAAACATTTCCATTATATATGTGAGCAAAAGCAAATCCTTTATGAACAGCTTTCCCAGGATGATCAGGGTCCTTACAGTGTGGGACAGGTGGTAATGGGGATGGTGGTCCATGACCTATTTTTTAGGTGCAGAGTACAGAAGTTGAATATTCCAGGTGCTTGAGGGGAAATTGTGGAATGGAATGGAAACCATTTTTTCATTACATTGGCAGGTTGCATCCATCCATGATTTGAGTTGGGGAACTGAGAAGCTCTCTCTCATATATGGGTCATGTATGGTTTGGTCCGGAGTGTTCAAGCAGACAGGCAATTTTCACGAAAGACAGACAAGCATAGCCTACCTTTTGTGCAGGGAGGAAGAGGGTGTGTGAAATGCTGGAACCTTAGGAAAGATTCAGGATTTTTTGGAATGTGGTAACATTAAAGCTGTTTTCAACCAAAACAGGGAAGTTGCAGTTGCAGGGAGCACATGGTTTGTGTAGCTATTCACATGTAAATTACTTGAATGTTTTCATGCTAATCTAGGAGTGACTTTTGCAGACTTTTGAGTAAGAGGGAATACAACAAACAGGCTGAAATCTTTGAGTGTCCTGCTTGCTTAAAACACTGTCTTCCTCAAATCCCAATGAACTAAGTAGAAAGCAGAGGTTAATCATGAAAGCTAAAGAACATTCACATCGCAGACGTATGGCTTTACTGATGGGCTTCAACAACTTGACGTACCTGTGGTCTTGTCTTTTAAAACTCCTGAAGAGCCAACTTCGCATGTTTGCCCTGAAGAGGATGCTGTTAATTGAACTGGGGAAGCTGCTCTGGCATTACAACAAACAAAAAGCTCAGTTGCCAAAGACTATAGCTGCTTCCTGGCTATACATTAAGGGCAAGCCTCATCAGATATGGGCACACAAAAGCAACTCAGACTGGTGGGAAGGAAGAGTCATGTCAACATGGAATGCTGACCAGTGGCTGGAAACATTCAGAATGAGCAAACAGATGCTCTTCCACATTGTTAGCTTGCTGAAACTGCACATCCAGCATCAGAGAAGTGTTGTGCAGAAGCCCATCAACCCAAAGAAGCATGTTGCCATGGCCATGATGAAACTGGCCACTCCAAAAAGCCTGCACCATGTTGCAAATCAGTTTAGTGTGGATCCCTGCACTGCTGGGAGGGTGACCAGTGAGGTATGCCACCTGCTACAGCAGCTGGCAGCAAACAAATTCATATGCCTAAGTAACCCCTGGGAAGTGATGAAAGATACCGGGCTTCCTGAACTGCATGGGAGCACTTGACAGCATGCACATTCCCATCCTAAGCTGGTCCAAGGACAACTGTTTATTCATAAACAGAAAGGGTTTTCCTGTTGTGATTCTGCAATCTGTTGTGGACCACCGAGGCAGATTTACAAGCATTTACACAGGATGGGCAGGAAGCGCCCGCAATGCTTGTGTGTTTCGAAACTCACCGCTCCCTGGGATGATAAACACAAGGGCCAATGTGCCCCAGGATTAGAGGAGGTTGTCATCCAGGGTGTTTCAGTGCTCCCTCGTTGCTGTTACTTGCTGACACTGCTTATCTGCTCCTGCCCTGGCTCATGAAGCCCTACAGCGGGCAAGTGAATGACCCACAGAAGTTCCTGTTCAACAGGAACTAACAGCTAAGCAAGTGCCGCATAATCATTGGGTGTGCATTTGGACACTTGAAAACCCACTGGAGATCAGTCAACTACAGGCTAGAAGCTGATGCTAGTAACATTACCCTTTTCCTAGTGGCAGCATGCATCGTGCATAATATCTGTGAAACAAGGGGCAAGGTTGTCAGCGAATCTTGGAGAGAACAGTTAAGGGAAGTCAGAGAAGCTGCCAGACTCACTCGCAGAGAAGCAGGGCAAGGTGGGGGGTTAGAGATGTAGGCAAACAGCGGTACGGGAGCTGTGGTCAGAAATTGCCTGGTGGCACACATAGCAGCTACTCAGGATGGGGAACATGCTCTGTAATTGTGTGAATTGATCATTTGCATTTCATATTAATTGAATTTTGCATTTCATATTCATTTGTCATTGAATAAAGTCTTTCTGATAAAAAGTTGTCTTTGATAATGGGTTCATAACAGGGTCTTGGGGAAGTCTCTGTATGAGATGCAGGATGAAGGGGAGCAGGTGTGTGGGATGGAGAGCATGGAGGATGGGTCTGGGTTTTTCTTTTGCGGTGGCAGAGGACTTGAGAAGATAGGCAGTATAAAACCAGTTTGGGGAGGGGACTGCAGGGGATTATCTGTGATGCAAACTCTAATAGGATTCACAGGCAAATAGGATAATTAATAAGACAGGAGCCTGGTCTGTTTTCTTCTTCAGCCCAACCACACCACCCCCTCCTTTTTTCCCTGCAGTGCACCCTCTGGATTTACGCTATGTACGTGTTGAGTGGTGGGGAAGGGGGGCTGGGGAGGTGCAGCCAGCTGATCTGGACCCCACCAATGTTGATTCAGGGGCATCTGTCCTGGGCATGGGGATCCACGGGACCCAGGGAACCTAAATCAACCTTAACAACAACCCCAGCCCACCCCCACACTCTTCCTGCTTCAATGGATCTAAGCTAAGGAAAAAAATCCTTGTTTTGATGCCAGGATATAAACAACACATAGGAGGCGGGGCAGATAATTCTGTTTTACATTAAAATTAATGTAGTACTGTTTCCATTCAAGCTTTAGCTAAACCAGTTAGATTTTTATAAGTCCAAGCAGTGGCATACCTTTTTTGCATAAAATTACTTAGACAAACCATTTTAATGTTGACATACAGTGTAGAAAGACATGCAGTTCCTGATGAATTGTTTATTTTCTTCCATAGGCAATGGTGAGCTGCAATGTTTTCCAAATGGCTACAACCACCAGGAGCAGAATAATCAACAGAATATTTTATATGTGGCAGTGCCAACACACTGAGGTGCTGAAATGCACTATGTATAGAAGAATAAAGGAAAGTCTTCCATGAACTGGGGAGGGAAGGCAGGTGGAGCAAGACAAGACTCCCGACTCGAGTAGTTGCCAACTGACTTGTGAAGAGAATGATATTATATCAAAAAGTTTAGTTTCAAATCTGTGCAAATCTGTATGTAATCTTGGTCTTGTTTCATAGGGAAAAAAAAAATAAGCTGCTCTCTGCAGTAAGAGAACTGAGCATTCAGAGCACCTCAGAGTCGAACATAAGTTAGGGTACCGGAGTAAGGTGTTACTCCATTTAGCACCAGTACAAGTCTTGGAGTAAACTCCTTAGTAATAATACTTCATCAGATAGAGGTGTGTCATATTTGTAATGAGATTTTTAAGTATACACAATAAGTAATTTTCAGCTTATTCCTCTGTAGGGTACAATCTTGCTATTTAACTTCCAGATTGTCTTACAAAGACACCTTTTTAGAGAAAATGACCGATTGAATTATTAGATTGATTCTTTGTTAGTGTGTCTGTGAGTATGTATGGTTTTCTCATTATTTGATTTGATTAATTTTTGTTTTGAGTATTTGATAATTAGATGATTATTGATTATTTGATTATTGATCAACCCTGCAGGATCAGGCAACCAGGAAGGACTTCCATGGTGGGACAGAGTACATTTGGGTCACTCTTTATGCAAGGGTTGCATTCCAAAAAAACCTCACATAAAGCAAATTCGCATAAAGCAGATTCATTATTACATGTAATTAAAAAGGATACGTACCAGCCTCCTTTTTCACTTCATGGCTGGCTCAGGAGGCAGGTTAGGAGATGCACTAGAAGGTCGCTTAAATGACATTTCACTAAATTCAATAATAAAAGCAAATAGATGAACTACAGTATGAGTGCAAGTAGTGTAGCACCGCATGGAACAATAGATGATGTGAGACTGGGGCAAGTACATGATGGCATCACATACCTGCCTCACTCGCCCTCCCAAAATGCTTCGCTCATATCATTGCATAGCTGTGGTGCATGCTTCTTCACATAAGATTGAATTTTTCTCGCACAAAGTGAGTTTCTGGTATGGATAAGATTGTCACATATAAGCGAATTCACACAAAATGAATTTGCATAAAGAGAGACCCTAGTGTATTCACAGAGTGCCAAACCTGGAGCTGGCTGAAAACTTTTTTAATTTGTAAAGAGAATAAGAGAAATCCCTTAGCCATGGGGAAATCAGCTGGGGAAACAGGTTAGGAGGGCTGGTCGAGGGACTTCATGGAAAACCTGCACTGTAGCAAAAGGGAGGGACCAAGGTTGCCCAAGAGCCCAACTATGGGGTAAGAGGGAGGGAGTGAGGTTGCCTGAGAGCCCCAGCTATGGGGCAAGAGGAAGGGAGGGAGGGAGGGAGGGAGCTAGAGAGTAAAAGTCTGAAGGTTTCAGCAGCATCAGGATCTGCAATAAATCAAGCAAATCTTCCATGGTGGAGGGCATGTTCAGTAAGCTGAGAAATGGCCATTGAGGGCAATCAAGTAAGGCCCCAGCCATGGGGAAAGAGAGGGGAAGGGAATGTAGGCCACAAGGTGAACTTTCTGATGGGACAGAATATTCACAGAGAGCCAAGCCTGAAACTGGCTGAAACACTTTTTTGTTTGTAAAGAGAATAAGAGCAAGCCCCCAGCCATGGGGAAAGCAACAGGGGGAACAGGGTAAAAGGGCCAGTCAAGGGACTTCTTGGAAAACCTGCACTGTAACAAGAGGGAGGGAGGGAGGTTGCCCTAGAGCCCCAGCCATGGGGCAAGAGGGAGAGAGGACATGTAGCCCATAAGTTAAACATCCTTGTGAGACAGAGTATTCACAGCCTGGAGCTGTCTGAAAAACGTTTTTATTTGTGAAGAAAATAAGAGCAAGCCCCCAGCTATGGGGAAAGCAGCAGGGGGAACAGGCTAGGAGGGCCTGTCAAGGGACTTCTTGGAAAACCTGCACCGTAGCAAGAGGGAGGGAGGGAGGTTGCCCAAGAGCCCCCGCCATGGGGCAAGAGGGAGAGAGGGAGGGAGTAAGGTCCTTGAGGACCTTTGAACAAGTCACATCAAGGGTGGTAAGAGCAGACAGATTTACCTGGTTTCAGACCTGAGGAAAGAACTTCTTCCACTGCCGGAAATTCAGAGAAAATGACTGCTAATTCCAAAGCTTCTTCCCCCAGTGGAAATGTGCAGAACAAGGATTGCTTTTTAGCTAAAACCCAGGATACAGTAGTAGAATTGAATGAAGAATTAATTAGGCGGTGCTTCACGCTGTGAGATACCTTGCACCTTCCTTGCACCTTCTTTCATGGCAATTAAACCCTATTTAAGGCTGCACTCTTATCAAACTGGTGCATTTGTACTCCTATACCACCCAGGGACAAGTATCCCTCTGGGCTGAGTAGTTGTGTCTCTGTTGTGCTGCCATTTTTCATCCACCTCAAAAGTCTTTCATTTGTTGATGCAGCGTACACACTCTGATCCCTGCTCCATGGATTTATAGGCCCTCAGGGGGCAGGAACCCCCCGCCCCACTGGCCTTATTCTGGTGTAACCCCGCCCCCCTCCCCCCAACAGTCTAGCATCAGCCTGGTAAGTATGCAAAAAACCCTGTGGGCTGGAAAAGTGCATGAAAAGCCCAGCCCCACCAAAAGCACCAAAACATAACTGTTCCCTATGCAAAAAAAATAGCAGGACATGTGTTTTTTTGCTGTGGGCACCTTTGCAAACTGGGTGGGTGGGAGATGCAATGCTTGTGTACCATTGTGTAGCCCTAAGGCTACCCCACACCCAGCACCCAATACAAACAGCATACAGAAAAAGAGGGAGGCCGAAGTGCTGTGCAACAAGCACCCAGAAAAAGCAAGAGGAATCCATGGTGCCTGAAACCATAGCCAGACACAATTGTAAAGGCAAAGCAGACAGTCTCTTGCAGTGCTTTGCACAGAAAGATTTCGTGCCCCCCTCCTCTGCCCCTGAGTGCCCTGTGCAACAAGCACCCAGAAAAACAGAGCGGCAGAAGTTCTGCAGCACCAGGCTAGGGCAAGGTGTGATCCCCTTTGGGAAGGCTCTCCTGGGCATTTCTTGTCCTAAAACATTACCTGGCAGTAAAGTAGTACTGAAAGGGCAGGAAGGTAAAATTGTTCTGATGTACCCCCTAGCACATTTTACTAGTTATAGCATAATAACCCATTATATGGTAAATCACATCCACATTATTTAATTAGTTGTCGTAAACTAAGAAAGACAAATTAAACCAGGAACATTTTAGAGGGTAAATGCTGATTATGTGGACAAGCATCCTTAGTGACTGTAGTGTGAACCTTTGCAGATGTGACAAATAGTAAAAGAAACCATTAAACAGTACTAAATAAAGCACAGGGCCCAGAAAGGAGATAAAGGATGAACATGCATTAAATAATCCATATATTTTATCTCATAGCTTTATCTTAAAATATTAGTAGTGGTGATTGATATAACAATGTATTAAATGTTATTTTTCTCTAATAGATATATTCTTGTTAAAATGCTTAGATAATTTATAAAAACAAAGACAGCCTTGTCATAACCCATAAGCTAAGGCAGTGGTTGTCAAGTTCAATGCATACCCCTGGGGGTACTTAAAAATATCATAAAGCAATGTCTCCAACCTTTTTAAGGTTAAGATTTAAAGTAAAGAGCAACCAGGATCTACCGTCCTACCCTTGCCCACATCACCTCACCCCCGCCAGCTTACCCCACCCAGCAGATCAGTCACAGGGGAGGCAGATCTAGGCCCCCATAGTGAGGGAGAGAGTAGGGCAGGGTTGAGTGGGGCCCTGGCTAGGCCGGGCCCCAACCAGGCCGGGCTGGGATGAGGACGGGTCAGAGCTGGGCTGCTCATCCAGGTGCAAAGGGGAGCTCCTGCCACTGCACACGCCCCGGCAGAGGCCTGAGATCGACCAGCTGGTAGCACTGTCATAGGTGTTATGCAGAACAAATGAGAAAAATTGACTAGAGGTGCACCGATACTTCAGTCCCATATTGGATCAGCACTGATATAAGGAAAATTTACTGTATTGGCAATTAGCCTTTTTTGGCTGATAAATACCCTGTGCACAGCACACCACACAGGTGACCAGAAGCACAGCCCAGCAGTTTTGGAGAACAGCTGGGTCCAGCTGGTAAGTCTGTTGTGAGGAAAGGGGCATGGGGTGGGGCAGATAGAGGCCCCCATGGTGAGGGAGAGAGTGGGGTGGGGGCTGGGGCAGGGGCAGACGCTGCACAGCTAGGGCAGAATGGGGGACAGAGCTGCAAGTGGCTCATCTGGGAGATGTGGGGTAGGGGATGGCTCCCACCTCTGCATGCTCCCTGGAAGAGCATGAGGTCACGTGCCCCTCGATCTGAATGTGGGGTGAGGAAGGGTTGCCACTGTGGGCTGGAGCCAGGGCAACACTGGGCTCTTCCCAGCAGGGGTTGGGCCAGGGCTAAGCTCAGGGTGGGTAGCAGCAGCAGCACTGGGAGTGGGGGCTATGGTGAATTTTGGGGTGGCTGCAGTGCCCCCATAGCCCTACTCCCTATGCCACCACTGCCAGCTCTGAGTGCATCCCCGGCCCAACCTCCCCACTGGGAAGAGCCTGGTGCCCCCCCCAGCCCCGGCCCACAAAGGTAGCTTGCCTTCACCCTGCATGCAGATTTGGGGCACATGCCCCCCATGCCCTCCCAGGGATGTGCAGTGGTGGGAGTGGCCCCCCCAGCACTCCCTGGGTGAGCCACTCATGGATCCGTCCCATGCCCCACCTCAGCTGTGCAGTACCTGCCCCTGCCCCACTCCCTCCCTGATCATGGGTGGCTCAATTTGCCCCCTGCCCCTGCCCCTTCCAGCAGTACTAATCCAGCAGCATACCAGGCCCAAACTGTTGTGGCATAACTATAAATATATATAGTTAATGCATATATTAATAATGCATATAATATTACTTAGTGCAGCCTGCCTTATATCGCGTAATTAGAAAAATTAAAATCAAGAAAAAAATATAAAGGGATACATGAACTGAAATTTAGAGACAGAAGGGGTACACTAGTAAAAAACGGGGCTTTTTTTAAAGTCCTAGGGTAAAGAATAAACAGGCCAGTGTTAAGCAGCACTCCACAATGGGGAAAGGAAGAAGATAAGAAACCCTCCCTCTTTCTTCTCCAAGGATATGAATCCTATCTAATTGACACCTTCTAAGTCCACAAGAGATCTGGTTTAGTCTGGTTCCAAAAGCTTCAGTTAAAAAAAGAGAATTTTAAATAAAACATATCAGAGATCTTTTATTAGAATATTAGAACCAGCCATCTATATTAAGCATGGGCTGGAGGGAAATTTGGAGAACTCAGCAAATTCAAGAAGACCTGCTGCCAATCTGCATGCCACCCTCTACCCACTTTTCCAGTCTCCCCAGCTAGTATAGGTGAGAATCTATGTTCTACTGTCATGGGTAGACAGACAGACTTTGGGATAAATGTTTGTTTTCAAGTTTCTAAGTGCAAGCACATAAAAGGTTTGGCTGTAGATTTGTTTATGTCTCTTTTATCAGTAGCCTACCCACAAAGTTACTTGTAATCTGGGTAACAGCATTGTCTGATGGAATATATATATATATATATTATCAAAAAGTTATTGACTAGTCAAAATGTTGTTTACTTAGCTTTTCCTAATTTCCACCCATCCACCAATCCATCCACCCATATGTCCACCCATTTATCCATTCACACACTTGATAACTTATTTGCCATTACAAATATGTATCTTTCTGGTCCTTATGTAAATATGGACTCCATATAAAAATTGAATTTATCATTGAAAAGGCTTGATATGCAAGCATTTTAAAGGTCCTGAGACTTTCCTAGCCTATAGCCAGTTTTGCTCTGTTTGTTGTTTTACTCTGTAGATACAAATATGCATGTATGCAGAGAAAATATTGCAGAAACCTTTGAAATTGGAGCTAAGATTTGAAGTTGCATGAATGAAACAAAGACACTTTGAACCTTCCTATTGATCCAGCTACAGCAAAACGCTGCAACTTCAAGAAAAACAGGAGAGGCAAAATAAAATAAGGTTGGTTCTGAGTTTATTGCTATGGTTCATACATAAAAACGTAATAAAACTTTATTCCTTCATATTGATTACTGAGACATTGCCGAGGAACTGCCAGGTCCCTTATAGAAAAGCCTGCATGTTTTAACTTTTTGAAATGACTTTGTTTGCAGTTTTTTTCTTTTCTGTCTCATGTCTTCTTTATGGTGCACAGCTCATTCTCATTGATGAGGTTCAGCAGAGGTGATCTGCTGCTTTGTTGTTTGATAAGAGTTCTGCTCAGCCTACTGCATATAGTTAGACAGAAAGACATGTCTGGTAGTATGTAACTGGATAGGCAGTGACGACATACCTCCAAGGATCTTATAATCTATAAATCTGAATAATATATTAACACCCGAAAAGGACAAAAATCCAAAGCATGCTTCACTGTACAAAACACAAGTTACTATGGCAGTCTGTGGCATTGCTCCAAATCTTGAGATGGTTGGTACAGTGATATTAGAAACTTGAAATATGGCAGGAAGATGTAAAATAGTCCCTAGCTTGCAGACATACTTGTTAGTCATCTAGTGCATTGATAAGGTACTGGGCCTCTCAGCATCTAGGCATAGCTAATGACATTTCTAGGTTTGGGTTATATCTTCCTCTACAGTTCATAAAGAGGCCCCACCATTAGAAGGGTGTCAGATCCTTCCAGCAGTTAAGCTGGCGGAGTTAAAGCTATGGAAGTAACTTTAATATGACTTCTTAACCGCTGAGGTCTTTACTGTGCAAAGCTAACATTCTTGTTTGCTTGTTTGTTAGTATGGAATAGAGACAGATGCAGATATTCTGGCATCACTTGTATCAATATAAAACATTGGTTTATACTAGTGCCCATATAATAAATGCTATTTCATTTGGAACAGAGGCAGAGAAGCACAGCACAAGAATAACAGTAATAAGGCTACTGCTACTCAAGAGAAAGAATGTTTGTCAAAGACCTCACCAGACATACCACAAAAATAAGGTACAACTGTAAGTTTACCCACTAAGCACAATATAAGAGCTTTAAGCTTTGCAGCTTCCTTCCTCAGGCATAGCTAAAGACAGTATCTTTCTCATGAACTTTCCAAAGTTATGAATAAAGTCAACCAAATGTAGCAAATCCATGGATAGATTGCATTATGAAAAGGAGAGGAAGGGAGTGGATAGATGCACAATTTCTTCCCTCTCCTTCCCCAATGGCCAGGGAAATCAAGGATCTACCAACCACTCTGCGAGGAGAGAGGATGGCAACAGTAGGGTGAATGTCTTGGCTGGACCATGTACTCAAGGCCATTACTCTGAAGAGTTTCTTGTGCGGGGATGGAGAAGCACCATTGTTGGGACTGCTGCCAGATTCTGTTTTTACCAGTGGATGACTGGAAGATCTTCCCTTAGGAAAATATCCCAAAGTGGGGAGCAGTGCTGTCCAGGTCAGCCTGGATCACCCGCCTGTCTTCTGGTGTGGATGCTTTGCCCCAAAGTTTGGTGTCATCAGTGAACCTGGCCAGTCCACTCCTAACTCCAATGTCCACATCATTAATGAAGATATTGAATAGTATGGGTCCAAGGACAGAGCTTTGGGGGACCCCACTGGTCACAGGACACCATGATGAGTGACTTCCATCAATTACTACCCTCTGGGTCTGACCACAGAGCCAATTTCCCAGCCAGCGGATCATGGTGGACCCAAGGCCACAGTTGGCTAGTTTCTACTTGACTCAAGAAGTCTATGGGCCAATGAGAGGCAAAGCACGGCTTGACCTGGTACTGGCTACAGTGGATGATCTGATCGACAACCTAGTGATCAATGAGAGGCTGGGTGACAGCGACCACGAGCTGATCACCTTCACCATCTGCCATAAAGCTGGCAAGTCAGTCAGCAAAACGGAAGTCCTTGACTTCAGAAAGATGACTTTGACAAGCTCAGGAAGCTTGTCAGTCAGGCCCTGAGGGACCATGACCCCAGGGAGAGGGGAGTTCAACAAGAGTGGTTGCTTCTTAAGGGAGCAATCCTCAGTGCACAAGCTAAGTCTATTCCATCTTGAAGGAAAGGCAGCAAGAGGGCACGGCAGCCCCCTCTGGCTCTCCAGGGACCTAGCAGACCTCCTAAGGCTAAAAAGAAAAGCCTACAAAGGATGGAGGACAGGATTCACCTCCAAGGAGGAATATTTTGCACAGGTCCGGTCCTGCAGGAAGCATATGAGGAAAGCCAAAGCTGCAACTGAACTCCAACTAGCTTTGAGCATCAAGGACAATAAAAAGTCCTTTTTCAGATATGTGGGGAGCCGAAGGAAAAGCAAAGGCAACATTGGACCCCTGCTGAACCAGATGGGGCAACTGACAAACTGAGGCCCAGGAAAAAGCCAACCTATTAAATGGGTACATTGCGTCGGTCTTTCATCAGTCTCATGGGATGCCCATGCCTGCTATGGGACAGGGAGGTCCGGGTGGGGGAGATCCCCTGCCCTCCATAAATGCTGACCTCGTGAAGGAACACCTCGGCAGGCTGGATACCTTCAAGTCAGCTGGCCCTGACAATCTACACCCCAGGGTACTCAAGGAGTTGGTGAGCGTCATAGCCCAGCCCCTGGCAC
>NW_017728943.1:6031982-6042365 GCF_001723895.1 Crocodylus porosus | reverse complement strand
GAGAAGAGCCTCCTCCCCAGGGGAGAGAGGTGGAGGCCATCTCTTCCCAGCAGCTCACTGCCTCTCTCGCCAAAGAGCAGGCTGTGGTCACGGAAGCCAAAGCCTTCCCAATGACACCAGTGACGCAGTCTTTGGTTGACTATTTGGATACTCCTCTACCTCCTCAGCCCATACCCTGAGACTGGGAGGATTGACGAGAACACCACCTGTGCTCCCAAATCCCTGTAGCACCTCATGACCCGGCTGGGAGCACTCCAAGCCATATTGTTGGTGCCTACATGAATAAGGAGCATAGGATAGTGGTCTGTGGGCTGGAGGATCTTTGGGATCTTCTCTGCAATGTCCTGGATGCAGGCCCTGGGAAGCAGCAGACTTCTTAGGTTAAGGGGTCAGGGCAGCAGATTGCCCCCTCAGTCCCTCTCAGGATGGAGTCTCCCACAACAAACACCTTACGTTAAGTCTTGGGGAGAGTGGGGACAGTAGCTCCAGGTGAGCCTTGGTTGCCTGTGGAAGCTGGCAATTCAGCAGGCTCTGCTGGAGCAGCAAGAGGTGCGTACCTGTTGCTAAGCTCTGGAGGGGCAGGGGCCTTGGTGCGGCAGGCCTTAGGGCCCTTGACCACCTTGGTCCATGCCCCTGATTGGACAGACTGGACAGAGTGGGAGGTCCCAGAGTCCTCCTTTGTCCTGGAGGGAGATGGTGGTCTACCTTTCGGCTCCCGGGGGAGAAGGGCCTGGCAGTAGGAGTCAATCTCCTGCTCACAGTCCCTGATGGCATGTAGTCTGTGGACTGTGGCCTGGAGCTCCTCCAGCTGGTATGCCAGAGACCCCAAACTCATAAGATGTTAGTGTGCCATGGCAATATAGTATGGGAACCATGAGGGGTCCAATCCTTGTTGTGGCAGCACAGACCTAGCCCCTTCCCTGACATCTACCCAGAGGCATGCGTGAGAAGCAAAATGCCTTCACGTGCCACACACTGGCATCTATGTGTGGGTTGCCTATCCCTGTTCTAGGGCTTGATTCTCAGTTTGGGCACCTCCGCTTGGGCACACTGCACTGCTCTCCTGACCTCCTTAGCACTTACAACAGCATTTTTCAAACTGGAACAAATGATTTGCTGGACTAGATGGCAAACAGCTCAAGCATCCCTAAGAGGAAGGAATCGTAAGGCAGATGAAGAGAAAAGAGAAATAAAAATAGAGGAAAAGGAGGACAAGAAAACCTAAAGAACATCTGTACAGTATGTCTCAGGTTGCTGGAGAGTTAGCGGTGTGGGTTAATTCAGTGGTTCCCAACCTTTTGTATAGTGCAGACCAGCAAACTCACCCAAATAATTTTGGCAGGTAATCTAATTTACACGCTTAAATTTGTAAATATTTCAATATGTAAATTGTAAATGTTTAAATTAAACCCAAGTGCGGGTCGTGGCACTTCAGTTGTAGACACTGGCGGACCTGCAGGGGAGGGAGCTGCACAGGTAGTGGCCCAGGGGGACCAGCTGGAACTGCCCAGGAAGAAGGGACTCCGCTGCCTTCCCTAAGAGCAAGCAGCAGAGCCACCTCCCCTCCCTCCACCTGTGCATTTCCTCACCTGTATCCCCCTTCTCCCAGCCATGGGCAGGGTTGGGGGGGTCTTGCCTGGCCCAGCGTGGGCCTCAGTACCTGCTGAGGAGGAAGCACCTTGTCAGGAGTGGCCATGGTGGCAGGAGTGGGACCAAGTGCACGCAGCCAGCTGCCTCCCCCCCAAGGCTGCCCCTGCACCCAGTCTTAACCCCACACATGACTGCTTGTGGCAGAAGCCACTTGCCTGGGTGGACAGATGAAGGTCTGAGTGGGGGGCATACCATGACCCAGCAGCCAACCCTTCACAGCCTGGTGGTTGGGAACCTCTGGGTTAAGTAACAGGGCATGGAACCAAACAGGTATGTATGTAGCAGCAGAATCAGCTTTAAAAGGTACTTGGAAATATTTGAGACCCATTGATTTACCCAGGCTGAGGTTGTGAGCATGCCAGTCTTTTCTAGCTTTCAGTGGAAAATGGTGACACACCATCATATTGACTTCCCTTCCGTGCAGAACTCCTCCATGAATTTTCTCTACCTGCACAGAACTTCCATCACCAATTTACTCCATGATGTGGATGACAGGCCAAATAAACTCTGTCCTAGGATAAATGTGCTCTGCTCATTTTCATTTGCTTTGCTTGCAGACCATAGACAGAATTACTAAATAGGCCTACCTTCAGGGAAATATAAGCCTTCCCATGCCTCTAACTTATCACCATGGTAATAATCAACATTTTGATGACCTTAGCCCCCTGCAAGGATCCAAAAATATTGTCAGAGGCCTTGATAGATCATCTGGCATGTGGGTGTGTGGGGAGGGAAAAGCACAGTCTCAGCAACTAAATAACATTTTGATTAAAATGTAACGTACAATTCTGCCTCCTTTCCTGTAAATCTTCTTGATTTGTAACAATATTAAATGGTAAAATGAACTGTCAGTGAACAAATGAAATATTTCTACTACCACAAATTGCACCAACTTACTGAGGCTCAGTCTATGCTGATGGGATGTCAGACACCAATGTTGGTGAATAATGTATTACGGCAAGTTTCCAAGTAGGAGATTTTGAATCACTGATGTAGATAAATAAAGAAAAAATCAGGCTGGAGGGGAAGCAGCTGGTTGCTGCTGCTTATGCTTTTAAAGAACCATTTAATTCCCCTTTTCTTTAAACCGCTCATTTCTTTGCATTTTCTTAGACTCAACAACACATTTTTATTTTCAGATGGTAAGCCAGCACCCCCTTCACCATGAACAGCACTAAACTTGTCGTCTATACCAACCCCGTCTTTGTGTCTCATCTCTGAGTCAGCACTGAAGCATTCTGTTAGAGTGGACCACAGCTAGTTTCCTTATTTAAAAAAAGACATGGAATTGAGGCATTGGCTTCTTCTGGCTATAAGTCCTGGGTGCCTATATATATTTCTAACCAGTGGTGACATGTAGAGGGTAGGCCTGTGCAAAGTGGCTAGTATTTGCTCGGATTCGGCTGATTCAGTAGACAGTGATTTGATTCGGTGATTTGAATCACTGTCCTGAATAGATTTGGCCAAATCTGATTCAGAGATTCGGCTGCTGCTGAAGTAGCTGAATCTCTGAATCACACAGGCCCCATCCCCCACCCGCTCTCCCAGCCCCAGCAATGGCTGCCCTTCCTGGCCCCAGCTCCCAGCACTTTGGAAAAAAAAAAGCCCACACTCACCAGCCGCTGCCTGGCGGGGAGGGGTGATCCCTGCTGCCACCCCACTATCCCATGCTGCATGGTGGGCTCTGTCACAAGCCCCCCAGCCCCCCACCGCTCTCCCAGCCCCCCATGGATACCCCACCCACCCCAGCTCCAGACCCTTAAGAAAAACAACAACAAACAAACCCTAGTATCACCAGTTTGTGCCCGGCAGAAGGCCATCCCTGCTGCCCCCCGCTGCCCCCAACTTATGAGAATAAAGTCTGGATCCAGCTCCCTGCTGCAGTGGGTGGAGACTGCCACAACACCAACACTATCCAAATCTTTTCTGAATCGATTTGGAGAGCTGCTTTGAATCAATTCAGACCTTTTAATTAGATTTAATTTTAATTAGTCCCATGATTCAATTCAGATTTGGAGATTCAGCCACCAAATCTGGCTGAATCTCTTCTTGATCAAATCAGCACCTGAAGCTTCATGCAGCCCTACTAAAGGGTGCACAGGGGTGCATGTGGACTCCCTGAGAGTGCTGGTGCACCCCCTGACAGGCAGCATTCCCCACTTAGGTGACAGGCAGGCGTGGCAAGCGGGGATGCCAGTGCCCAAAAGTGCTGGTTGGGGAGTGGGGGCACTAGGTGAAGTTCCACTGGCACTTGTGGGAGTGCTGCAGCCACTTCCAGGAGCATTGCTCATGCTTCCTGGTTGATGCAATTGGTCATGGGGGGACCCCTTCCCCAGTCACTGACTGGCCGCCTGGGGTGAGGCACTTGCCCACCCCCCCGACTCAGGTGGCACCAGTTGCCTATGTTTTTAACTTGAATATTTCTGTTCTGATTCCAAATCACAAAGGAAAATGGGGAACAGCTCATGGCAATAGGTTGTTCTTGAGATACATTTTTAAATTTCTTGTCCTGTATTTCATGTGTAACTTGGAACAAGATCCACAAAGATATTTAGACATTCAGCTCTTGTTTAGGATCCTGAATATATTTGAGGAATTGAACCTTAGTCCTCTTGCCTCTTGCTCTTGTTGCTGCATGATGGGAATCACAGCATGGGGGCAGTTAGGGAAAAATTTTCAGTTTTGGTATTTTTGACTGAAAGTCAAAAATTTCCATTAAAGAAATTGCTGAAAATGAGACAAAAACAAAACAACAAAAACAAGAAAATGAAAATGAAAAGAAAAGCATCCTTTTCTCAGCAGCTCTACAAATTTTTGTATCCCTCTCATGAAAAAGACACACAAACAGAGGTTCTGCTAAACCAGATAACACTATTTCCTGTGCCCCAATCAGCTGACTTCATTTAGGACTATAGCAAAATGACTGTGGCAGGAAGCCACCTTTGCTTCTCCCCAAAATTTCTGTGCTGTGACAATTTGATTAGGATGGGCCCAGCAGAGGAGATATACCTTTACCCTGTCTCTTTAGGTAACCTGAGATGGCTATATTCCTGAGGGAGGGGGGAAACCTGCTCCTTCTGCCTATGTGACTGGTATCAGCTACCTGGGTGAGTGGCATCTACCTGGTGGGCTAGAGTCTGCCTGGCAACTAGTGATGTATTTCAAATTGGTTGGCTGACAGCCAACAGCTGCTGGCCTCCATTGGACCAGGTGATTGAGGTCACAAGGGCTATATAAGTTAAGACTGCCCAGGAGGAAGTGGCAGCAGCCATGCGGGGGACTCAGACTTAGGAGTTTACCATATGAAACTGGCTCTCTTCCCCATAACCCATGAGCTAGGAACGGCCTGCCTCCAGAGGGAATCTCCAACAGCCTCTGGATGATGCTTGTGAGTAAGCTACTCAAGATCTGATTAGATATATAGCCAGCAGTAACTCAGATGCATGATCAAAGGCTACCTCAGCCAGACTTTTGCTCTATGGGATTTCTATGATATTGCTCTATCTTGTACCCTATTTTCACCCTACCCCCTGTAATCAATAAAGTTCTCCTTGTGACTGGTGTAGGAGATTTATTGAGGGGTGGGTCTAAATTATGCCTAAGAGGCCCCTTAGGTCTGCGGACTAAGGGAGACTTTTCTTTTTGGCCCCCGACTTGGGGAAGTGCCCCAAGTGCGTGTACTGGGTCAAATACCCATAGGACTATTAGGCCTGTGTTTCCCCAAGGACCCAGGGCCAAGACAATCCCTTCTTGGGGTGGTGGCAGCTTATGTTACCTCCAGGCTAGCAAGTGTGCTCCAGGAAGGGGGTCAGCGGGACGCGAGGCACCTCTAGGGAGGCACTCAGCACCTGGAAGGTGGTTGGGCACAGTGAGGTACCTGCCACAATGACATACTTTTCAAGTTGCAAGAATCTGTCTCTGTTGATGTCAGTCCTCAAATACAGGTATGTATGTTATTGATCATCTGCTATTCACTAGTTATCATTTTCTTTGTTGCAAACATCCAAAGGTGTAGTATAAACAAATTGATAAGGTTTATGTCACCATCCATTGGTTAGTAATGGTCAAAAGCAAGCAGCTATAAACCACACTTGAAAACCATCAACTGATAATTTGGACACTGAAGAAAGAAAACGTTCCATCTCCCTAACAATAATTCAACTTCAGAGAAAGGGGGCTGGCTCTCTTGGATTATTTGAGATAACGAATTAAACTTGTTTGCTCTAATAAGAGAATCAGGAAGTGGTTTTCCCATGCAGAAGCAGGAATCATCTTCTAAGCCCATATTAGTCAACTACTTCTCTGTTGCTGATATGGCAGGGAAGGACCTGTACCCTCATGTCTCCTGCTTTTACCTATGGTACGTTATAAGTAGTGTTCTGCATTCTCTGCTTTTACCAATTTTCACTGATAAATTCCCTGATTTTTTCAGTCATTCAGTTTTTACTGATTTACACCTGTTTTTCAGTTCAAATCCCTGTTAACCAGCATGAGTGGTGAATGGCCCATTCCCCACTCATGCTGGTTAATAGGGATTTGAGCTGAAAAATGGGTAGTGCTGGTAAGCTAAAAGTGCTGCTGTGCCAGTTAACTGAAGCACAGGTTTCCAGCCAGATGTTGTGGGTGGGGGAAGGTGGTGGTGGCCACTTGCAGAAAGGTGGGTGGGGAGGTGGCAGTGGCCATATGGGGACTGGGAGAGGGTGGCTGGAGCCCCTGTCTAGGGGTACAGGACTCCCAGCACTGATGGGTGGGGTGGACCAGGCTGCAAGAATCACTCTCAGGGAAGGTGGGTCTGAGCTGCACCCCAGAGGCTCCAGCTTCAGCCCTACCCCCAGCACTGGAAGCTATAAGCCCTGCCAGGGGGCAGGCAGGAAAGTCTGTCCCCACTCCCTGCATCGGGCACTGCACCCAGCCACTCCACACGGGCCCGCAGGGTGGAGCCACTGCCTCGTGGTATGGGGCTTGTTGCTCTGACACCAGGTGGGGCAGGAGATGTTGGTGCTGGTGCCAGGGTTGGGTCCCGCCCCTCCATATCCAGCCACACACCAATCCCCTCCCCCAAATGCCAAAGCAGCCCAGCAGCAGGCTGCTGCATCAGGGAGCAGGGGCAAGAACACAGCCAGGGAAGAAAGGCAGAGCACGGTGCCATGTACTTCCTGCCACTGATCCAGGGGCACTCACCGGAGACCCTCTCTAAAGCACCCACAGCATCTCATGTATTAGCATCCCTGCATTTCAAAATGGCAGAGGGGGTGCTTTAACTAAAGCTCATCAAATGAGCTTTATATAAAGCGTCCCCAACACCATTTTGAAGTACAAGGATGCCAGTACGTAAGATGTGGAGGCTGCTTGAGCATGTTAATTAGCATACTCCATCAGACTTGATTAATCAAGTCTTCTCTGATGTGCTATAAGTACAGCATGTCAGAACAGCATCCCTGAACATCTACAGGCACCCAATGTTTGTAAGACAGATAGATGTAGGTTCAAGCACTTTTTTTGTGAAAGAGTCTAGAACCTGACTCATGTGCTTCCTAGTTAAGGGGCCTACTCATTTGGTTACTGGAGCTAAAACATAGGAAAGTCACTCTCCTTCCCATTCCTCTGTTAGTCATGTGTTTATAGATACCTATATTTGCATTTCATCTCTAGAGACCTTTTGCCTACTATGGTTCTCATTGTTCCTGAATGGAGGTGAAAAATGGCCTCCTTGAATTGAATGAAGAGTTTTAGTCCAGGACCTCATGAACAGATGAACACAACATGAATATCAGTTTGTAGGTACAGTACCAGTAGATGGGGCCCAGGAACATGCAGCATCAATCCTGGGTTTTGTAGGAACAATACCATATGCTCTTATTTACTTTGAACCTGGGTTTCCCCATGTCGCCCTTTTTAAATCTCAGTAGGACCTGGGCCCCAGCCAATAGAGTCCCACAGAATTAAAAAAAAAAAAAGACAGAGAGCTGGTCTACACTGCTGCCCTGCTGAGCCCAGGAATGCTGCTGTGGTGCATATCTTGCTCACTCACTTCTGATGTGTTCATGCCAAATTCTGAAAATGACACTACAGGCATTTATACACATGCTTTGGGAGTAGGGTGGGGCACTTTAATTACAGCGACTCCAAGAGCCACTCTAACTAAAACTCCTGGAGCATCACATGTATCAGTGTCCCCATGCTGAAAAATGGTGGTGGGGGTGCTTTAATGCTCATTAAATGAGGTTTAAAGTGCCTCACTGCCACTTTTCAGCATGGGGAAACTGATACACATGACGCTAGAGTCTGCTGGAGTGTGGTAATTATCACCCTCCAGAACACTTCATCAATTGAGTAATTACAGCACATTGGAGCAGTCTCGCTGCATGTGTATAGGTGTCCAATATGCCCATTTTAGTGCAGTGGAAAGCACATGCCACTGAACAGGCCTAAGAAATCAAGTGTAAAAGCAGCACTGAGGCACACACCTCATGCCACTACAGAATCTGTATTACTTCAGTTTGGGGAATGGACCGCATGGAGTGGAGGAGCGAGGTGGGGTAGGCTTCAGAGCAGTGCTGCCTGGAATTGTCTTTACTAACAGGATAGCCATCCTGGAACTGACCATGAGCTGCAAAAGCAACATTGTATATCCATCTTGCCTATGATATTAATGAGTTTTGAGATATATAGATGAAATTTGCAATATAACAGCTTGACATTATTATGTTACCAATTCCCTAACTACCTGGTCTCCTTCAAGCAAGATAGATTGCATCCATTTCTCAGTGGTCCCAACATAGCATAAATCTGGGATAAATGGAAAATCAGGCCCATTTTCCTTAGCATACTATATCTGGAGCAATAATTCCCTTCACCTGACTTTCAAAGTACAAGCAAATTAAACTATCAGCTTTGTTATACCAGTCTGATTGCAAGCAAAGCTTAACTGGGACATGCCACTGCTACCCATGTTTGCTGTAGCCTAAAATTATTAGTTTCGGTCATTAAACCTTCAAATACTTTTGCCAGCGGTCAGTCTGCTTGTTTAAGATTCCTACCAGATGGAGATTGTTGCTATAGTAACACAGCTAACATTGGCTTCCTCTGAATGAGAATTTCTGTCCCTGTCCTCCCCTCCCCCTCTGTCCTCCACCCCCAATGGACAACTCAGAGGTTCAGTCTAAGGCACCCTCATAACTAAATTATTAATATCATGTTTGGAGAAGGATGCAGGCACAGCTGCTTGATCCCATTGATTTGTTTGTTACTGCTTGATGTTTTTAAAGAGAAGATTAAAAAGGATGAGGGTTTGCTCTTGTTACTGAGGCCAAGGCATATTAAGCATTTAATTTCTCTAGGGCCAGGCTCATGTTGTATATGTATGTTCAAAGAATGTGGGAGGGGTAGAATCATAGAACCATAGAATCATAGAAGTCGGGTCGGAAGGGACCTTATAGATCTTCAAGTCTGACCCCCTGCCAGGGCAGGAGAAAAAAAAAAACTGGGCTCAAATGATCCCAGCTAGGTAGGCATCAAGCCTCCTTTTAAAGACCCCCAGGGTAGGAGCCAGCACAACTTCCCTAGGAAGTTGTTTCCAGATCCTAGCTGCCCTAACTGTGAAGTAGTTCTTACAGATGTCTAATCTAAACCTACTCCCCAACAACTTGTGGCCGTTATTCCTTGTTATGCCAGGGGCGCTAGGGAAAACAAGGTCTCTCCCAAACCCTTCTGGTCCCCCCTAATGAGTTTATAGACTGTCACCAGGTCCCCCCTCAGCCTTCTCTTGTGAAGGCTGAACAGGTTCAGGTCCCAAGTCTCTCATTGTAGGGTCTGCCCTGTTGTCCCCGGATCATTTGGGTTACCCTCCTCTGGACCCTCTCAATCTTGTCCACATCCCTCCTGAAGCGGGGCACACAGAACTGGACACAGTACTCCAGCTGTGGCCTGACCAGTGTCACGTAGAGAGGGAGGATCACCTCCTTGGCCCTGCTAGAGATGCACCTACGGATGCACGACAAGGTCCGGTTAGCCCTGCCAACCATGACCTCATATTGTCGGCCCATGTTCATCTTGGAGTCAGTAATGACTCCAAGATCCCTTTCTGCCTCTGTGCTCTCAAGAAGGGAGTTTTCCATCTTATAACTGTGCTGCTGGTTACTACTGCCCAAGTGCAGCACCCTGCACTTGTCAGTGTTGAAGTGCATACTGTTTTTGCTAGCCCACCCCTGTAACCTATCCAGGTCTTGCTGCAGTCTTTCCCTCCCTACTAGTGTGCTCACCTTGCCCCAAATTTTGGTATCATCAGCAAATTTAAACGGTGCTTTTTACCCTGTCATCCAAATCGCTGATAAAGAGATTGAACAGCATGGGCCCAAGGACTGAGCCCTGGTGGATTCTGCTGCCCACTTCTCCCCAGGCTGAATATGACCCATCCACCACCACCCTCTGAGTACGACCCTTCAGCCAATCTGCAATCCAACTGTGTAGGCATCAATGCCACAGTCACCTAATTTCTTAATGAGGATGGGGTGGGAGATGGTGTCAAAGGCCTTGCTGAAGTCCAGAAGGACTACATCCATGGCGACACCTGCATCCAAGACTTTTGTGACCTAATCATAAAAGGCAATCAGGTTGTTCTGACATGACCTCCCCCCAATGAAACTGTGCTGGTTGCCCTTGAGCATCATCTCTGAGGCTGGCCCATCACAGATGTGCTCCATGATGATCTTCTCAAAGAGTTTCCCTAGGATT
>NW_017728943.1:6027437-6031003 GCF_001723895.1 Crocodylus porosus | reverse complement strand
ACACCACCTTTTTGGCAATCAGGCATTCCCTGATGCCCTTGGTGAGCCAGGGGGGCTTTCAGGCACTCCTGCCCCCCTTGCTTTTTGTTGGGATGGTCACCCATTGGGCCCTGAGTATCGTCTCCTTAAGGAACGACCACTCATCTTGGGCACTGAGTTCCCCTACCCTTGAGAACCCCAGCGCCTCTCCCACTAATCTCCTCAACTCGTTGAAGTTGTCCCTCTTGAAGTCTAGGGCTACTGCCTTGCTGCTGGCCCTTGCCACCCTGCACTGGATGGTAAACTCCAGCAAGCGATGATCACTATCACCCAGGTGGTCAAGGACCTGGAGGCCCCTTACCAGGTCATCACCTGTGGCCAGGGTAGAGTTAGACCAGTGGCTAAAGTGCTAGCCTGGGACTTTGGAGATGTGGGTCTCCATTGCTGCTGTGATTCAGACTCTTTGAGAGATCCTTGGCAAATCAGTCCGCCTCTCCATGCCTCAGCATTTGGCCAGGATAGTACTGAGCAATGCATGTACATATCCCTTGGGGCACTTTCCAGAAGGGTGGAAATGTGGGGCCTTTGGCCACAACCCAGCTAGGTCATTTACAGTAACCTACTCATACAGCTACAGTGTCATGACAGAGCAGACAACAGCTCTTGTCCAGAGACATGGATTTAAGTCTTCCTTTTGACTTGTACCAAAAACAACTTCAGGTAACCTGCCTGACTATATCTAGATACCTAGTAAGGTATGCAGGGGAGTCAAAAGCAAATGGATGTCATGTTGGCCATATCATGCTCCTGTATGCCATTGGCTACTGTAACTGGTGCCCATTAACTGTACTAGCCAATGGGTCACCTAGACTCAGGTGGGCCTTTCACTTTAGTTTCTTTTGACTAATACGTATCATGGAGTGGCATATTACTGTCTTACCAAAGCTACTTCAGTTCAGTGCTAGGCAAGAGAGCCTTTGTAAAGACAGTCACACTACAGACATTTCCTTGCAAGCCCCAGGAGACAGCTTGCCTTTATATGAGCTTTTGATGCCCCCTTGAATAGGACATAAAAATTCAGTGTCAGATTGTTGCCTTGCATCAGAAGATAAGACTTCCTGCAGACAGCCTGGGGAAGTTCAGCTCTGATCAGCAGCCAGCTGGCTCTGTTAAGTCTTGCTGGTTGTTGGGGATGAGAATAAAGTTAGGTGGTATTCTAAAACCACCACCCACTACTGTGCCTGACAAGCACCCCTATCTCCATACCTGTCTCAGATTATACCAACCCCCACACTCTTGCATTACCATTGCTGCTTCTGCCACATCCCCTTCAGGCCCATCTGGGGAGGATGTGGTCCACATAAAACCCTAACAAGTGATAACAAAAGCCCAAACTTCTGGAGGCCACACTGGAAAGCACTTCTGGTAGCAAGAGGTCCTAAAAAGCCTCATTGCACATGTCCAGCCAAACATCCAGGCCCCCTCCTTGTACTGAAGCAATGACACTTCGTTTTCTTTCCCCAGGTCTAGTGCTTCATCAAGTTACACTGAGTTAATAATCCGATTCTGCAGCAGGGAGATTGAATACATCAGGTGCTGTTTCACTGCAACTGCAATGCCTTTTAGGGCCAATCTAGGCTGCCTAAATGGCAAGCCCAGGAACACCACTGACAAGTTCACTTCAGCCCCTCACTCCTCCTAATGGCATAACAAAGCAAGTATGTAATGTAGCTGGCATATAAACTGGGGTCACAGCCTAATTTCTGGGCTTTGGTATGCTCCAGACAGGAGCACATGGGTGGGATGTATTTCCAGGCCAGTCCCAGTCACAGCAGCCCCTTTCTGGGTTTGGCTGATGGTGTATCTAGCTTCTTCAGAGAGTCGCACAAGAGGCTTATGAACAGAACCTCATGGAGGTTGCTTGTGCTGGTGAGACAGGGAGAAAGTACAAGAACTGCCAGTCAACTATGACTTACCTTCCCAATGGCCTCATGCTGCTGGTTGACTCAATACCATACCTGCTGGGGTATATTCATAGCTCACATTAATTGGGCAGGCTTGGAGCAGGTTGTAAGTAGCAATGGGTGTAAATATAGTCTCACACAGTGGGCCCCTTAACAACCAGAACAAGTATTTAATGATTTGGAACAGAGACTGTTCTGCTCTTTTTATGAAAGCCAGCCTGTGTGTGGGCAAATTAATTTTTACTACCATTTACCCCTGTGAGGCCCAAAGAACCAGACAACTCAGGGAAGAGCTCAAAGTTAATCTTTCTTGTTCAACAGCAACAGAATTAAATTACTCTCAGTTACAGGAGTGCAAATTTACTAAAGATACTCAGATACTCTGATGATCAGCATGGCATATATGCATAGAGACAGACAGATAATGAGGTATCACTGGGGGCATGATCTGAAGAAATGGAGTTGCATGGATATTACTGTGGGTATAATCTGGTTTGAACATTATCTGTAAATTATTTCTGTGTGTGATGATGTGCCCAAGGAGGGGAGTCAGAGTGTGACTTGCAGAACCTAGGCTGAATTTGTAGGCAGTCTTTGCAAACACAGCACATTTAACCTGACATCTGTGAGGGACAAACAACATGCTAATGCCATTTTTTTGCTTCCACCTTTCAAAGCAGAATTACTTCCCTGTGTCACTTATCTTTCTGCACTTTGGCTTCTCTTTTCCTGCTTAGCTCTGGATTAATTATTGTCGCCATCGTGCTGAATCCTTACAACCTGGGATTTGTACAAGGTGTAATGTTTGGGATAACTTTCTCTTTGAAATGAAACCACAAACAAACATGGTGCTTTTGCTTCTCACTGGCTTTTTTATGCCTTAGGGAAACAATAAATGGGATGGAAATTATGGCAAATAAGGGCAGACTGGGGGTGTGTGGGTGTAATGGTATTTTATTTCCTGCATGGGAAAGCACTAGGAGAAGGGTAGAACCTATCTTCTTTAAACTCAAAAGTGACTGCATGCAAAATACAGACAAAGGGATACTGAGGTATTCGGGTTCTTGCACTTTGTGGCTTGCTACAAAGCCCTTAAATGTCTCTCTGCTGAAAGCCCTGTTCTCTTTGCCCTTTCTCTTGTATAATATTACAGCATGGATGACTTCTGCAATAAAATAACCCCTGAGGAGCATACAGCAATCACTGGCAGCTCTCATCAGCTACCTCTGGCCTCTCCTTGATTTCATCAAGGAGAAGCTGGGAATAAAACTAACCATAACCATAATGATGAGGTAGGTTACTTTGAAAAGCTATTGAGAAGAGTGCAGCCCACCTTGGTGACATATTTAAGTACCAGAAATCTTTATAAATTAAGTCTCTTATACTGGAGGCCAGATCTGTTAGCCTACACCAGGGGCAGGCAATTATTTGGGGTGGGGGGGCACTTAATGAGTTTTGGTGAGCTGTTGAGGGCTGCATGGGTAGTCCTGCCCCTTGACAGTTGCCCCACCCCCTTGTTGCCATCTTGGGACTGGAGGTCCCACCCCCTAACCCCTGACCTTTGCCTCTGGAAGTCCTTCCCCTTGTCCCCCAGAAATACTCTTTTTGAGCGATGGGTTGCCA
>NW_017728943.1:6021801-6027337 GCF_001723895.1 Crocodylus porosus | reverse complement strand
AAATCATACACTAAAAGTCAAACACCTACTATAACATATTTCAATTTTATTACAAAATATATTTTTGTCATGATTTGTGTGTGCGTAGTGTATATAAGGGTGATTGCATACTAACTAAAAAATAAATTCTTAGTTTTTTATTTTGTGGGGGAAGGGTGTGTGCATGTAGTGTGTGCATGGTGTGTGGGGGGGTGTGGTTTGTGCATGATATGTGTGCGTGGTATGTGTGTGAGTGTGGAGGGGTGTGGTGTGTGCATGTGGTGTGTACGTGTGTGTGTGGTGTGGTATGTGTGTGAGCCTGTGGTATGTGGTGTGTGTGTGGTGCATGTATGGGGGTATGTCTGTGTGGTATATGTGATGTGTGTGTGTATGGTGGGGTGTGTGTGTAAATGGGTGTGTGTATGTGGTAGGATGTGGGGGTGTGGGGGAGTTATGAGGGGGTGTTGGGGGGCACAGGGTATGTTTGGTGGTTGTGTATATGTAGGGGTTGTGGGAGCAGGATGTGGGTATGACGGAGATTGGGGGGTGGGGACCCGCTCACACTACCCCCATAACATAGAAGCAGGCAGGCACTCAGGGCACAAGCGCCTGGTGGGGCACGGCTCCAGCCAGTCTTGCACATTGCAGCGAGAGGTGCAGCCTCCATGCGGCTGCCTGTATCACCAGTGCTCCTTGCCACTCACACACAGCCCCTGCACTAGCACAGCAGGGAGGGAAGCCCTACGTTCTGGAGCCAGGTGCCTTCCCTGCCAGGGCTGCACAGCACCAGAAAGAAGCCTCAGGTGCTAGAGCTAGCTGCCTTCTCCACAGAGGCTGTGCTGCAGGGGAGGGAAGCCCCAGGCAGGGAAGGCAGCTAGCTCCAGAACCTGACATTTCTCTCTGGTGGTGCACAGCCCCGGTAGGGAAGACACCTAGATGTGGGCCTTCCCTCCCTGCTGTGTAAGTGGCAGGGAGCACCATCAATTCAGGCAGCTGTGCAGAGGCTGTGCCCCTCACTGCGATGTGAAGCAGTGGAAGGAGACATACCCTGCCAGGTGCCTGCACCCTGCCTGCTGCTGCTGCCACCCCCTGCCAGGGCTCCGCACCATGGGCAGTGGGGTGTATAGGGAGTCTCCACAACCCCCACTCTCCCTCACACCCACACACTGCCCACCCCAGCTCCACACTGCCACTGGCCCCTGGCCCCTTGAGTGTTAGCTCCATGCTGCCACCAGCCCCATGCTCTGGGCTCCCACCCAACTGCAGCCCCACCTCTGATGCTTCCCTATATGCTGCCCAGAGTGAGCAGGAGACTGGGGAAGTGAACAGGTCTTGGGGGCTGCGGCAGCAGCAGCCCAACATGGAAGCTGCATGCTGGCCAGCCAAGCCCTTCTGCCCAGGAAGGTGGGAGCCAGGCATTAGGCTACTTTTTGGGGGCTGTATATACATGTGGATGCCTCACTTCCACCCTCATGCGCAGAAGTGCTGGGCAGGACACAATTTGTTGTGGGGCCCCACGGGCCAGATGGAAGTGCTTGGTGGGCTAGATGCAGACCACTGGCTGTATTTTGCCCACCCCTGGCCTACGCGTAATTGATATAACGGAGAAGGGCCATTCAGTAAATGCTTCACTAAAAATTCAACATTGCATAGATACCAGTTACAGTACATTTAATAATGTTCACTACATTGTTAAAGTGCCATAAAAGTCTCCAGAGAACTGTGGATATGTCAGCTAAAGGGGCTCTGGTCTGGTCATCCAGGTTGGGAGTTATGTTGGGGTTTGGTAGCCCACTCAAGTCAAAAATTACAGTCTACAAGAGAAGAAACCAGATGGAAATGATGGTCTGAAAGCTTTTGAAGTCAGAACAGGCAATGGTGCATAAACCATAAGGTGAAGATGATGATGATTGTGACAAAAGGTTATAAAAAATTTTTAAAAACAAATTATTCTTCTGCAGCAAAGCATGGGTTCAACTTGCAATGATATAATCACAACAGACTTGGAAACCTGGCCAAGGGTAGATCTTGGTCACTTGAGACATTACATCCAAGGATCAAGGCAAGAGATATGTGATTTTTTTATCTCTGGATCAAAAGAATGAAGTTAACTTATCAGGATAATCCTTTTCCACTGGATCCACAAAATAGGGAGCTGATTCTTTCTGTCTGGTCCACTCCAAATTGCAGTTTTGGTTAGTGGGAGCTTGAGATTGACAAGGCATGCATGAAGGGCCTAAGACTTGCATTGGGGAACTCCAGACGTAAAGTTAGGGAATAAAAATGACTTGACACAGTGTGCTTATACAAGTTAATTTTTTTTTCCACGATTGGACCACTGAAAGCACACTACAGCCGTGACATAACATATGTTCATGGCTGCCAAGCACTTTTAAGATGGCCAATCGCAAAAAAAAAAAATTAACCGTCGCCAAATCAGGTATTAGATGAAGGTACTAAAGCAAAGCAACTGAGGGAACTTGTGTTACCTCAACAGTTAATTGTCTATGCTTTGTGGGGGGGGGGGGGCATCAAGAGGGGAGGGGGTTAGAGGTGGGAAGTGGGGAGGAAAGGGAGCAGCATATTGCTTCTGACTTGGCTTTGCCTGGCCAGAGCTGGAGCAGGGAAAGCAGGGTGGAACAGAGCTCCCTCACCTCAGGGGCTCCCCACAGCTACCCCAGCTGGAGTACCCAGTGGCTGGCTCTGTTCCACCCTGCACTCTCCACACAAGCTGTAGCCAGGAAAAGCCCAGCCAGCAGCTCTATGCTGCTCCTTCTCACTTCCTCTCCCTCCCCCACTGACAGCCTTGGAGCTGGGGGAGGGAAGAATCTGAGCTGGGGAGAAGGGTGGCTCAGCAGCCTTCTTGGAGGCTTCTGTAGCACTTCTCATTTGCTGGCAAGGGCCAGTGAAAGCGGGCCTGATCCCCCTAACCCAACCAGTGAATGTCTGTTGTGTGTGGGGGGAGCACTCTAACTCATGGCGCTTTGTTTAAAATGTCATGTGTTAGAGTGCAGGTCCTAAATGTCTGTTGGCACTGGAAGCTGCTAGCTGCAGTGCTGTTGTTGAGATCTCCCTAGTCCCAGTCCAGGGCTCCCTCTCTAGTTTGCTATCCCTTCTCCAGCAGTGGTCAGTGACAGATGTTTGAGCAAAAAGTGCAAGGGAGACATCCAGTCCCTTTTGGACTTCTTCAGGCCGATTCTTATTTTATTGGAACTGGCTTCTCTCTCCCCACCAGGGACATCCTGAAATACTGCCAGTTTGCATTTATGGATTCTGTGTGGGGTTGTTTTAATTAGTTTGTTTTAAAGCAGAGATGAAAGGCTCAAGGCTGGGAGTTAAATGAATTTGAAGCTGAGGGAATTCCTGCTGCTGTGAAAGCTGAAATCCACCCCTCCCCTCCACTCTCCCTGCAGAGGGCAGTACAAGGCACAGGGACCAATTAAATTCTTCTTAATCCCTGAAAATAAAAAATTGTGTCTAAATGGGATTTGGCTCATCCCCTGTGCTATTCTCTGCACAGAGGTACTTCACCTGGTGCCTTTAGTTCTGCAGCATCATCACAATTGTTTTGCTTTGCCTGTACTGTGCTCTCTCCTCTCCTCCACTAACAGAAGCCTTTTGCTCCATAACATCAACTCTATTTCAGGGGACAGTGTTTTCCTGGCACAGCCCCTCAAGTTAGGAAATCAAGAAACAGGATTATTCACTCTGCCCTTTAACCTCTGCATGGCTGCTTCTGTTTTAATTACAAGCCAGGAGAGACAGTTCAGACTCAGTGATTTCTGCAGATGCAGTTCCCTCCAGTACTCAGCTTCAAGCCAGTTCCCTCTCCAATCTGCTGTTTTTTTGCTGCTATGCCAACACTTAAATCATGGCTCTGTCTCCCACTCCAGGCTGCTGTGAACCAAACAACAGCATCATTTTTTCTAGCATAAGGGAAGATGTGTTGGGTAGCCAAAATGAAAGAAGAACAGAGGTCAGAAAGTGTTCACAGTCATTTGCACATGCAGATCAGTTGTACAGAATTCATATACACCCAACTGCATATTTCTCATATTTCATGATCCATGTCTAATGCATACATCTAATGATATGGACTTGGTAGGAATCAACTTGAAAGTTAAACATTCAGAAACCCAGGTGAATATCAACCAAATCAGCATTGTAGTATTTATATTTTTTGCCATTTATTCTGACTTAATTCAAGATACATTTATAAGCACTTTTAATGATTCAGGGTAACTTTTATGAGATCCAGATCATACTTGACCTATGTGGGAAAGGATACTGTCACCAGTTCTTGCGGAAGTGCATCTAAAGCAGTTTTTTTCAACCTTTTTCGATTCAGGGCACCCCTCAGAGAATGCCAGCTCTTAGTTTTCACTTGATTTTAGACTACAGAAAAATAACAGAGCAATACTTTTGTTGCAAACAAATCAGAAAGACCACAGCAGGTCAGAATGTTTTTGACATTGTGGATTTCTATTTAAAATCTCTGGGTTTATCTTGTGAATCATGTATAGATCTTTGCATATCTAAATGGTACTAATATTGTGTGGTATCTTGCAACACTCTTAAAAGAAACTCAAGGTATCCCAAGGTGCCACAGAAACCTGGTTGAGAGCCACTGATCTAAGGTCTGTGTCTACCCCCATTATGTACACATCTAGATTTACAAGAACAGTAATGTTAGCCAAGAGAACAGAGTGAAATCTCATTGGGTCTGGGAAGCATAATTATTGCCCTTTGATTTCCTTAGATGGAAGAAACACATGGTTTTGTGGAATGAGTTATAGAACAATAGGTGGTCCTAAGCAAAACACGAATATATAACCATGTAGAAGCTGGTCTATGGGCCTGTCCACACGTGCTGATTTAAGGCACATTAGCCACTTTTAAGGTGCATTAAGGACATGGGTCTACACATGTGCAACTTTAAAGTGCATTAAAAATGGCAATTTTGGGCTATTCATGTCTAAATTTGATACCTGCAAAGGCAGGTATCAAATTTAGGTGCAAATAGTTAAAGCAACTTAATACACATGTAGGCACACTAAGGCACATTAACAATGTGTATGTTGACTGACCTGGGGCTAACTTTACTCCCAAGTCAGTCTGTACACTGCATTAATGCTTGTTAGCATGTGCATGTGTACATGTGTTATGGCTACAGGGAGCCTTAGGTAGCCTTATCACATAAAAAATGTAACTTCTGTATATACCTTGTGTCAGAGATAATCATCATAAGCATAAGGTGCACCCCACACACACACACACACACTAGGCCTGTGCAAAGTGGCTAGTATTCACTTCGGATGCAAATTCAGCTGATTCGGGGGGCAGTGATTTGATTCAGTGATTCTAATCACTGTCCTGAATCGATTCAGCCAAATCTGATTCAGAAACTTGGCAACAGCCAAATCACCCAGGCCCATCCCCCGCCCACTCTCCTAGCCCAGCAATGGCTTCCCCATCCATCCCAGCTCTCAGCCCTTTGAAAAAAAAGTCCTGACTCACCAGGCGCTGCCAGGCAGTGGGGCAATCCCCATTGCCTCCC
>NW_017728943.1:6010165-6021441 GCF_001723895.1 Crocodylus porosus | reverse complement strand
GGGATCAGAGGGTCTGGGGGAGCAGACTGAGGATGGTGCCTGGCAGGGGTCCCTGCATGGTCCCTCCCCCCTCCTCCAGCCCCCCCTCCCCCTACTTGCCAGCTCCAAGTCCAGCTCCAGCTCCCTGCTGTAGTGGGCAGGGACTGCCCAAATCATCAAAGCTCTCCAAATCTTTTCCAAAGACTTGGAAACCTTTGAATAGATTCAGACCTTTTTATTGGTCCCCTGATTCAATTCAGGTTTGCAGATTCGGCCACCAAATTGGACTGAATCTCCTCTGAATCCAATCAGCACCTGAAGCTTCACACAGCCCAACCACACACACAAACACACAGCCAGAGATGCCCTGGTAGCATGATACGGAGACAAGCTGAGAGAGAGCAATTGGGCAGAACTGGATTCCCACTGTTTGATTCCTACTGCATTTGTAAGAACAGAACTTTGGATGTTCTTTGCAAATAACCAGGTCTGTATCAAAATCCTAAATGTGTTATAGGAGGGGACAGGTTCTTGATGACTGTGGTATTATGCAGCAGGGCAGAAAGGGTGCTCTTGGGGGCCTAACTTCTAACAAATGGTTGCCACTGATTATACAAACTTGGACTCAATACCCCAGGTAGTCCCTACATTCCTATGATCCTACATACATGCTTAACTCCATCTTAAATGTCTTCTTCTTTTGGAAACAACCTCCTTGTCTCCAAAAATTGATGAATCAGATAAAAATGGATAGCAATATTTACCAGAAAAATTGGACATCTCTACAAGGTTTTTTGTTCCAAAATGCAGTAACAAGTTGACATGCTGGAATTTGATTCAGAAATGCTGAAAAAAATTGTTTCAGAATGTTTGTTCAAAATGAAACTTTTTGGACTCTGTTGAAAAAGAAATGTAGGTTGTTAGACAACATTTGACTACTTTTTATTATTGCCTTGAGAAAGCTGTAGTTACACCCCTTACTTTCAATTCTGGGCCAGGGTCCTTGGCTGAAATACATCTAACATAATTCACTGGAGTCATATGATTCCTGTGATGCACTGTGCTGATGAAATGCATTATTGTAAGCATAGTAGAAGCATTACTGGAAGCATACTGCATTATAGGAAATCTTCTTCAGGGATCTGGGCTCATATGAGAGATTAGGAGCCAGAGCTACAACTCTCTTAAAATAATATATGTAATTAAATTCAATTATATGCAGTTAAATACAATTAAATACATTTTTTTTTCAAAACTAATCCTTAATGTGTTAGTTAATTAAAAAACCAAAAGTGAAAAATATGGATCATCTAGGAGCAGCATTCTGTCAGAAAACCATTCTGGCAGCAAATTTCCAAACAGCTCTAATATTTAAGTATCTAACTAGGCATCCAGCTGCTTGGTACAGATTTAAAATGTACCTAAACAGATTAGGAACCTTGTTCTGATTAAAAGTAGTAGGAGCTAGGCACCTAATATGCTTAGGTGTTTTTGTGAATCATATTTGATGAAATGAATATCTGTATCTTTAGGTCCATAAGTAGCTTTGTAAAGTTGTCCCTTAAGTAGCGCTGCTGGAAGCACTTAGGCCTGTTTACACTGTACAATGCAGGGCTGTGCAGATAGAATAGCCATCCGGAAGCAGGATAATTGTTAGTGGACACTACACTACCCAGGCTAATTAGCCCTACTTCTCAGGTTGGGATGCCATGCTAATGTACTTATGCTGTTTCCAGAACGTACGGTGGGTCTTTCAAACCCCCTTCTTTTGGAAAACCAACCCATCTCTCTATACCAAAGTCTAGTCAGCCTTTGCTGAAGAACTGTAATGCACCCAAGTCAATTCTGCACATCAGGTCTGGCATTAAGTTTATCTGAATCAATGGACTTTTTCTTGAAGCTGCTTCCCTGTTACAGGGTGACAATCATATTCCTCAGCTGAATTTCCCTGAAATGGGAGCTATTGCCCATAT
The DNA here is from genome assembly GCF_001723895.1 of Crocodylus porosus. Taxonomy (NCBI): domain Eukaryota; kingdom Metazoa; phylum Chordata; order Crocodylia; family Crocodylidae; genus Crocodylus; species Crocodylus porosus. The sequence continues at coordinate 6,019,489 of NW_017728943.1, read as the reverse complement.
ATTTGATTGTGAGGGAACTAAACAGGTTGGGATTCTCCCCTCATACATTTCCCATTTGCAGACTCTAGAGCTAGCTTGCTACAGCCAAAACAGCGTATTTGTTTCTGCAGGTAATGCTAAAAAAAATCACTTTTGAGATCTTAGGTTCAATGGCCCATAAATTCTGATAGTGTTTTCATAGAGTCATTGATTTTAAGGCCAGAAGGAACCATCATTATTATCATCTAATCTGACCTACTGCATAACACAGGCCATAAAACCTCACCTAGTAATTTCCGCATCAAGTCTATAATTTCTGCTTGAACTAAAGCTTCTCTTTTAGAAATACAAACTAACTGCAAGTGATGAAGAATACACCACATCCTTGAGTAAATGGTTAATTACCCTTGTTGTTATAAAAGAAATATCACTCTCTGATCTCTGTGTGTGTCTATACCTATAACTACTGCTATAGCTAGGTCTATGAATGTTTTATAAATTAATTTCTTGAACTTGGGTGTAGGTATTGGACTCCCCAGGTACCTCCGCACTACTCATCTGCCTTCTTTCCCCCACACCCAGCCTGTCTCTCACCCACTGACTCATCAATTTACATCTTCACTGACTACCTATCTTGTATGCGTACCGGCCCAGCGTCTGGCTTTTTTACTTCTCATTCCATCCAGGAAGAGCACACACAAACTGCAGAAACTTCCTCAGCCTGGTGAAGGGTTTTTAAAAGCTTGCTTAACATTTTTTTTCCTAACTATTTAGGTTGGCCTAATAAAAGATATCAGATTCACTCAAAGAAACTTGCCTTTCTTAAACCTGTACAGACATGTTTTAATGTTGGAAATAAAGTACAACTTCTTTAAGATTATGGTATCTAGTGAATTTTCCATGCATTTACTACTACTTAAGAGGTCTGGATTAGAAGTTATAAAAACATATTTTTTTCCTTTGACAAATTTTGAATGAAAAATTATCATTCAAGAGATTTCAGTGGAAATGGTTTATTTTTCCTGTTGAAATTTCCAAGTCAGTTTGAGATAAGGATTTTTGTTTTGTGCAATATTTATTATAACAATTTTTCCTTTTTGTTTTTAACTTCTAATGTCATTTCATCTCAGATTTAAATGATCAACAAAATAGAGTTTTAAACTTATAGGGAAATTTCTCTTCCAGCATGGGTGACTGGTACCTCCAGAGTTGGGCGGGCACTTGCCCCCCCAGCAGCCAGTCAGTGACTGCAGAGGGAGTCACCCCATGGCCGACTGTCCCGATGGGGGGGCAGGGGGGAGGGGGCGTTCCTCTGTGGCCGCTCGCCCACCAACCCGGCAGCAGTGTTTCCTCTAAGATGGCTCTAAGAGGGAACACTGCCTGGAAGTGCTTAGGTCTTTTCTTTCCCTACCTTCTTGCCCACCAAGATTTCCTAGTAAGTGTTGCAGAAAAAAATGGTTCAGTTAATACATTAGTGAATTAAAAGGCATCCTCACAATTGTGAAAGTCCCTGTATCTGAGCTACACATCAGGTCATAACAACATCCTGTAACAAATTAAGGAGCCTGTTAAACCACTGCCTCACAGGGCAGTTTATTGCTGATACATGGATTCCAATTTATCTCACCCTGCAAAGCTCTTGAGTCTATTTCAGAGGTGAGCCAGGGAGTGTTTTAAATTAACAACAGCTTAAGACTGAAAGTCAATGAGAAAATATATGAAGGGATGGGGTAGAGTAGGGACACTGCAGGGAGATGCACTGTAAACTACATGGCATGAAGATTGAAACAGTGGTTCTCAAGCTCATTAGACACAAGGCGTCTCTCAGAAAATGCTCTCTTAGTGTTACCTCCTTTCATGAGGACAGACAAACAATAGGTCAATTCCATTACAAAAAATTCAGAAAGACTACAACAGGTCACAATATTTCTTGATACTATGGATTCTTATTTGAAATTTGATTTTATCTTATAAATCATATATAGTTGTTGCAAAGTAAACAGTGCTAATATTGCATGGGACTCCACACTACCCTTAAAAGGATCTCTTGATATGGTAGGGTACTGCTGCACCTTGTTTAAGAATCACTGGGTGCATCTACATGATCATTAATGAGCTTTTGGTAATTCACATTAAATTTAGTACCTCTGAGCACCTATACACATGCTGGATGCCTGCTCCAACATGTGCTAATTAGCATGCATTGTAGCAGACTCGATTAACTGAGTCTGCTGGGGCATACTAATTAGAAAGCTTCAGCAGTCTTAGTATCACATGTATTCATTGTCCCCATGTTTTAAAATGGCGGCAGAGGCACTTTAACTAAAACTTGTAAAAAATGTCGTTATCCTGTTATATAGATTGGAACTGAGGCACAGTGAAGTTAAGTAACTTTCTGAGAGACACCCAAAAGGTTAGGTAGCAGAGCCAGAACCTATGTGGATATTTACAATTAGAAGGAAGCCAGATGAGCAATTGTCATGAAGGTTTGAGCCAATGTTTTATATAGCTTTTATGGAGAAGTGTGTAAAATATTTGCAGAAACAAAGGAATGATCCAAGTGCCAATGTTTCACTGCTTTTCTTTGCCAAGTCAAAAGCTGTCATTTTTCATATAAGCAGAAAGTCTTTCTTTGTGATTTTGTTTCACTTAGAAAAAGGTATCATTTCATCTGAAAATAGACCAGTTTTGCAGATGAAAAAATGACACAGTTCAAAGCAAGAATTGGTTCTTTTTGACATAATGATGGCTTTCAAAAAAGGCAAACTTGGTGGTGTCTCATGCCATGGTGACAGGTTTTCTACAGAAACTCAAAATGCCCAAGACTTCATGTGAGGCCAGCAGGCAGCCCTTTCACCAGAGAACTTGAATTAAATAGGTCATCCATTTCCCACTGTCTTCACAGGTCTCTTGGGGAGCTGCCTAGATTAAGGCCATATATCTATAGCCCTGTCTGCAACTCTTTGTCCCAAGAGTAATCGGATGGAGAAGAGCTCCTTTGTGAACAAAGGGGACAGGAGTGGGAACAAACTTTATTAACATTTGGTCCAAAGAAAATGTATGATTCATGCATCTTCTGACAGGCTCAGAATAGTCCTGGGAGGTGGTCTCTATTACAGATTCTCCAGGAAAACACTTGCTTGGCACCTCCAGCCTTATACAAACCTTTTGGCTATAAAGAAATGTTGCATTTGTCATTGGAGCCAATGCTTGTGCCACATTTGACAACAGCGATGAGGGCACCATTATCTGTGAAGAAGCACTTTGTCATTGCTATACAGAAGCTTGTGATCCCTGACATCCTCCAGTCAATGGCAAGCCATTTTGATACTGGCAAGTTAATGGCAGGAGAGGCAGTATGGGCAGTTTGTCTAGCGATACAATGAGTGATGGTTTCATACATTGTATGCCTTGCCAACCCACAGAATCTTAGGGCTTATTTTACCAGCCTGGCATTCCCAAACCACATTGACATGACCCATATCTAGTAATCTTTTGCTCTATACATCATATTCCTCTATACCTCTATTCATCAGCTGGAAGGACTACTTCTTAAATGTGCTTCAGACAGTTATTGACCACTGAGGTCATTCCATACAGGTAAATGCTAGCTGGCTGTGTATGGTGCACAATGCCAGAATATTTAGGAGCTCCCTCCTCCCTGATCCCATGGAGCAGAGAGAAAGTTTGCCCCATGGCATGCTTGACATTCAGGTTGAAGGAATGACTGTATCCTCACTACTAATTGGGGACCCTGCTTGCCCATTGCACCCCTGGCTGATGAAACTGTTCACAGGATGCCTGCAAGGAACTGCTTAACAAACTCAGCATCTGTAGAATGGCTGTGAAGTGTGCTTTCAAGCATCTAAAGGCATGCTGGAGTTGCCTGAGGATATGTCTGGATGCCAAAGAGTTTGAACTGCCCAGGTTTTGGTCTCTGAATGCGTGCTGCCAAACATCTGTGAGGCCAAGGGGGAACCTGCACCCAAGACCCTGTCCCTGCCAGTTGAGGCAGAGCCACTCTCAGCTCCTATAGGTGTATTCAAGGCCACTCTAACTAGTGCTTGCAAATTCTCAAACAGAAGTTGGTTGTCTTACACTGCATGTTCAGGAGGCACTGGCTGACCACTTCTCCAGACTCTGGGCTGAGGATGGTGAATCATAGAATCATGTCCTGTACCCAATTAGACAGTGTCAACTGAACTCATACTCTTGTGTGCTTATCTCTACCATGGGCAAGTGTCAAGGGGGCATGTGACAGGTGGGTATGTTGGTGGGGTGTTCAGTTGGGTGCTGAGCCATGCTCCTGGGGATGTGGGGTGGACTATGGACTCTCCATAGGCCCAGACAGAGAGAGGGAGGTGAGATAGACCAAGAAGGAGGAACATCTTCAGTTGGCTATGCACAGATACTCCCTGACCTATTTTTTTGTAAGAAGACATAGTTATAATTTTGACAACAGGTAGAACTTTGTCATGGAGCAGGTTCCCCAGGAGTGGCTGTTGTGCCCCTGGAAGCCCTGCAAATTAGCAAGCTCTGCCCTGAGGGCACCCTCTTGTACTTCCTGAAATCTCTTGTTGGTAAAATAATTCAGAAGGCTGCGCACAGGCCTTAGCTTAGTCTCGGTATTCTGAACTTCACTAGGGCTTACTGATCTTAGAGCCTTTTTCCAGGCTCCTCTTCCGTACTGCTCTGCACAAGGCACCTCAAGACTTATGAGCCAATTGCATGGCTCCAACCTCTGTTTTAGCATTCCCCATGCATCTTGGGTGTTACACAGATGTTTTACCCTCTGTTGGGGTCTCAGCCTACTTGGCTTCTACCCCTTGTCTCAGCCTACTTGGCCTCCACCCCTTTTATATAGCGAGGCCTTTTAGCCTAGACACACACAATCAATCGCCAGGCCCTCCAACCCCCTAGCTGTGCCTCTTTGGCACTGGGCTCTCCTACCCTCTATAGCTGTGCCCCTCTGGACACTGAGGCCTCCATCTCCCCTTATAGCCTCATCCCAAAACCACCAGTACAACAATAACCCAAACCAAAGCTCCTGGGCTATAACATAACATAACACTAACAATAAAGGCAGCACTCTGCCCCTTTAAGAGGACAAACTTCTACCCTTAGGACAGCATATCCCTTACCCCTGGGTACTTTGAGAGCTCCTAGAGTCTTATTGCATTTGGAGATAGTAAAGCAAGCAGCACAGTGTCTCAGGTACTCTCTTTACAGGAGCTCCTTTCCCTGACCATGCCAGTGAGAAAATGAACCCAGACAGCCCCAGCCCATAGTTTATATGTTCCCTGGACTCTGCTCCTTCCAGTTAGCTGATTGCCTTCAGGTGCCTGCTAATTACCATATTAGCCTGTTACTAAGGCCACCTGCATCTGTGGAGCTTGCCCACAAGGCTCCTTTGCTAGGCTGCTTCTGCCCTTAACGGAGCAGGCACGCCTTAGTGCTGTGCGACAAATGTTTATTAATCAAACAACAGAAGTGTGAAAAAGGGAGATTAGCTAGAAAAGTAAATTAATGTAACCGCATAAACACATGCAATAGTAGAAAAAAATACAATATCCCCGGTGAAGTTTTTAATGACATCTATTGCTTCCCTTGAATGCAAACGTGTCACAAGCAAGCATGTCAAGGGTGAATGCAAGTATAGCCACAGTACATGCATGGGGCATATCCCCAACTGTTGGCAATTACTCTTGGAGGATTTTTCAGGCTGTGGGGTTTGCTTTTTTGATGGTTAGGTGGAGTGTTTACTCCTGATCCTGCCATGGAGGACCCCTGTGAGATGGGTAAGCCCAGCAGCATCATGGGATCCCAGGGACCACTGGACAGTCCCATTTGTGGATCAGATAGTGACATGATGTACAGAGCATCAAAAGTGCCTTCTGTCTGCAAGTTTAAGGCAGACTCAAGGTAATCCATGGACTCCTACTCAACCCTCACAGATTACTTGAACACCTCACTTATATGCACAGCAGCGGCTGCATAGCACTCCTTGTCTTCTGCATGCTGTCTAGCAAGTCACATAGTGGCATGCCATGACTCCATAATCCTGTACCTGGGCATGGCCAAGTATTCCTAATCCAACCATAATGGTGGCCTGCCACTTACCATGCCCAGGATATGTCCTGTCACAGGCTGGGTCTTCTGTGACACAGGGTCTGTGCTGGGAGACAGCTGGCTAGGATGCTGAATATGGGGGAATGGCAGGAAGCTCCAAGGCCTTGTTGTCTGAGCTTGGGCTATTTCAGAGTCTGCACAACTTTCACAGATAGCCAGAGAATCCGTACAGTTCAGCAGCATGAATGGAGAGTCCTTGATCTAGCTCATTGCCTGGGTTGCTGTATTGGCCTGCAAGGGCTGGCTGTCTTTAACCAAGGTCACATCATAGTCCTCACTGTTCTCCTGGGTGGTAAAGGCACTGTGTCCACCTCATTTTTGCACATGACTATGTCACTGACCACAAAAATGCAGAAGAATTACCATATTTTCACGCATATAGCCCACACACTGATATAATCAGCACCAATGTATAACCCGTGGAAAATTGTATTTTCGTAAAATAGTCCGTGTATAGACTGCACCCATGTATTCCCCACACCTGACAGTGCGGGCTCTGCTGGGCATGGCCGCCGGAGCTAATTGGTGTTAATTTCTGCAGGGGAGGGGAGGGATGAGGAGCTATGAGCTGCGAGCCCTGCTCCACGCTGCTGGCAGCCGCGCTCAAGTGCAGGCTCTGCTGGGCACGCATGCCGGAGCTGAAGCTGGAACTGGAGCCAGCTAAAAGTGGTGCAGGGGAGGGGAGGTATGAGGACCTGAGAGCAGCCCCTCTCCCTGCCACCGCTGCCAGCCGTGCTCAATCCCGCTGGGGCTCACCGCCACCATGACACCAGCCCGCAGCCGGGGACAGGCGAGGATGGGCTATGCTGTTCTAAAGACTCTGCATAGCTCGCACCCTTGTATAGCCTGCACCCATCCATCAAGTTTGTAAAAATGTGTATAGCCCACGGACTATTGTGTGTGAGAATATGGTACTCCTAGTAGGCCCAGGAAAAACCTGCAGCAACCTTATAGGCTCAGCAGTGCTATGCTAGCTAGCACTAGAGAAGAAAGAGACTTGGGGGTAATCATTGACCACAAGATGAACTTGAGCCTTCAGTGCAATGCTGCAGCTAGTAAAGTGACCAAAATGCTGGCTTGCATCCATAGATGCTTCTCAAGCAAATCCCGGGACGTCATTCTCCCGTTGTACTCGGCCTTGGTGAGGCCGCAGCTGGAGTACTGCGTCCAGTTTTGGGCTCCACAATTCAAAAAGGATGTGGAGAAGCTTGAGAGAGTCCAGAGGAGAGCCACGCGCATGATCAGAGGTCAGGAAAACAGACCTTACGATGACAGGCTGAGAGCCATGGGACTCTTTAGCCTGGAAAAGCGCAGACTCAGGGGCGATCTGATGGCCACCTACAAGTGTATCAGGGATGACCACCAGTATTTGGGGGAACATTTGTTCACCAGAGCACCCCAAAGGATGATGAGGCCGAACAGTTATAAACTCCTGCAAGACCTTTTCAGGCTGAACATAAGGAAGAATTTCTTTACTGTCCGAGCCCCCAAGATCTGGAATAGCCTGCCATCAGAGGTGGTTCAAGCACCTACATTGAGCACCTTCAGGATAAATTTGGATGCGTATCTTTCTGGGAACCTATGACCCCAACTGACTTCCTGCTCCTGGGGCAGGGGGATGGACTCGATGATCTTTTGAGGTCTTCTTCCCCTCAGACATTAAGTTGGTGAGTATCCTGTTGTTGGTACCCTGTGCCATGTCTTCAAGAACTACTGTCTCAGTATCTTGCACTTGGCCTCGCACTGGGCCTAGTCACAGCCTGTCATTGTCTCCTCACCTGTCTGGCAACCTGTTTGCCCCTGGTTAGGGCTAGTATGTGACCTCAAGCAATCAAAGGGGTAGTGAACCTAGTCTCTATTATTTTAAGTATTGACCTCATGACATGGTGGCTTGAGCCATGTCACACCCTTAGGTGACTATGATGCTTTTTAAATTGGTTGGTCGGGAGCAAACAACACCTGCCTTTGCTTGGATCATGAAAGCAAGGTCAGAAAGGGTATTTAAGAGTCCCACCAACTTGGGAGGGAGAAGAGGCATCTTGAAACTCACTGACACACAATATACTGCCTGCTTCCAGAGAAAGCTCAGTCAGCCTCTGGTTGATACTTGTGAGTAGCTTACTTGAAACTTATTTGGAAATATAGCTTACTGTAATGGTGACATGTAACAAAAGACTACTAAGCCACACTGTTTGCTCTGGGTTATTCTTTGACACTTCTCTAACCTGTACCCTTCTCCAAGCCTACCCTCTTTAACCAATAAAGCTCTCCACTATAACAAGCTTGGTGGTACTTGCTGGGAGAGGGATTGGGCATGCCTTTATGCTCCCTGTGTTCAGCTGACTAAGGGAGGCTACTTTCTGTGCTTCAGGCTTAAGGAAGCACCCCAAGTTCTGGCCGTAGGTCAAGCATCCTCAAGGTCCACAAGGCGTGTTTACCCTAGGAGACAGAATACAGACCAGACCCCTGGGTGCACTGAAGTCTTGTGCAGTGACATGGCAGCTCTCTCAAAGAAAAACAACATTTATTGGTCAACAGCAATACAGCAGAAAGAATCCTTACACCCTGAAACCCAGGGTAGGCAGTCCCTCTCTTGTAATAGCCCTACTGGTTCTCTCTCCAGCTTTTCCAGCATCTCTTCTCCTGCTTTTCTCTCTTTCCCCCTTTCTTTCACTGGAAGGCTCTCTCTCAGACAGTCTCTTTACACTATCCCTTTCTGAAGTGCCTTCCTGGAACCAGAAACAGCAGAGGATCCTCAGGTGCTGGGCTGGAGTCCAGTTGGTGTGTCAATGTAGGCAACTAAGCGCCTTGTTGCTTAATGGGCCATTTCCCTCTCATCATCATTATTGGTGGCAGTCCCTCAGTATGAGGATGACAGTTTTCCAGTAAACAGGGAAATCATCAGTGGGTGTGTCTACATGAGACACTACATCACCATAGCGTCAGCAAGCACAAATAGTGATATAGCATCAGAGGGAACAAACGGTGATGTTGACACTACATTGTCATAGCGACTGTCACGGAGGCACTGGGATGCTCCGTGCCTAAGAGAGAGATAAGGTGAGCTGTCAGTCACCAGGGCAGCTCAGGTGCTGATTGTCAGAGCTGCCAATCACCAGGGCAGCTCAGGTGCGGGTTGCTAGGGCAACCAGGCCGGTCAGGTGGCCAGAAGGGGGCAGAGTCTGGCCTTTATAAACAGCCCAGGCCAGAGCCTGA
>NW_017728943.1:5991924-6009554 GCF_001723895.1 Crocodylus porosus | reverse complement strand
CACGGGCCCCAGAGCGGGGCAGCGGGCGCGAGGGGCGTGACACGGGCCCTCACGCAGGTAAGGAGCCTGGGGTGATAGAGACGGCACTCATAGCCCTAAGGCGGGGACATATAGAGGCACTCCATATGGAGTAGGGGCAGGACACACTTACCAGTCGCCAGGCGGATAAAGGCAGCCTCCCATAAACATATATTAACAGCAAAGTCATGGCGGGCAAGATTCTGAGGATGCTGAGTCCACCCTAATGTGGCAGTAGGGGGCACTAGGGAGTTCACGGGTGCTCCTAGGACCCACTCGCTCACAGCGACAATAGTGCCCTAGCCTCACAGCTCATTTCTAGGGTGATGTAGTGTCTAAAAATAACCATGTCCTGCCAAGACTACACAGTACCAGATATTGGTTCTTCCTTAATCATATGATTTATTGGGTGCATCTACATGTGCCTGGGACTGTGCATTTGGTACTACTCAGTCATTTAGTACCAATCACAGAAGGCTGAGGAGGTGAACCAAGATCTGCATATTTATAGACATGGCAAACAGTTCTAGGAGGAAGGAGTATACCTGATGATGACATTTTTCCCTTTTGCTTGTCTCTTCTATCTGCCTCCTTTAGTAAAGCAAGTTTTCTTGAAATGATCAATACCTTGTAGTACATAATGGCACCACTGGGGACAATTCAGTGCTTGAGTCTATCGGGTATTGATGTTAATATCCCATTTCTTCAGATTGGCCTTTAAGGTGTCCTTGAATCCCATTTTTTTTTCCTCACTTCAAGAGGTAATTATTGGTGAGTTGGGAGTATAGGACCTGTTTTGGGAGCTGGTTGCCGGTTATCCAATGGAGCTGATGCTATATAAACGTTTCAGGTTTTCCAATAAGTTGTTCAAGCTTCACATCCATACAATATGGTAGAGACTAATGAGAAGTTTTGTTTGAGTCCTGTTGTCATAGTCCTGATTTTGGAGCTGTCCAAAGGCAGCATTACAAATTTTACTTGACTTTAACAACCTCCCCCAAACCAAATAACTTCTCTTCCATATACCAATATTACAATTAGAGGGCCAACCTTAGAGAATGTTGAGCACTTCCCCTTCTGGGCTATCTGTGGCAGAAGGCCACCTTTCTTTCTCCCCAAAAAACTCTGCTCTGTGACAATTTGATTAGGATGGGCCCAGCAGAGGAGACACGCCCTTACCCTATCTCGTTAGGTAACCTGAGCTGGCTACATTCCTGAGGGAGGGGGGAAACCTGCTCCCTCTGCCTACATGACTGGTATCACCTACCTGGGTGAGGGGCATCTACCTGGTGGGCTAGAGTCTGCCCAGCAACTAGTGATGTATTTCAAATTGGTTGGCTGACAGCCAGCAAGTGCTGGCCTCCATTGGAACAGGTGAATAAGGTCACAAGGGCTATATAAGTTCAGGACTGCCCAGGAGGTGAGAGCAGCAGCCATGAGGGAGACTCAGAGACAGAGAAGAGCTGAACGATCTGAAACGCGCTCGCTCTCTCTCTCAAAACTCATGATCAAGGAACTGCCTGCCTCCAGAGGGAATCTCCAACTGTGTGTGTGTGTGTGTGTGGCACACCCAAAATGTACAAGTCATTTTGTGCTATAAAGTATGTTTCATGTCGTGGTGTATCCTGCTGTTTGGCTGTAAAACATGATCATGTTTTCTGTGTGATTATTGTATATTGTGCCTCTTCTGGGACTGGAGAGGACCAGGACCAGGATGAATGGATATAAACTCCTGGAGGCCCCTTCAAGTTTAATAGCAGGAAAAACTCCTGCACAGTCAGGGTGTCCACACTGTGTAATAAACTCCCTCCAGAAGTGGTGGAGTCACCTACCCTGGAGGTCTTCAAAAGGAGACTGGACTGTCACCTTACTGGGGTCTCCTAACCCAGTTGTCTTCCTGCTTGGGGGGGGTGGGGGGAGTTGGACCTGATGATCTGCAAGGGCCCTTCCAGCCCCTTACAATCTATGAATCTGTGACCACCTCCCATCCCCCAGGCCATTACCTTAAGTTTCCTGGACAGAACCTGTAAAACCAGTTGAGTGACTAGGCCAGTCCCTGGACAGCCAACCCCCTTTGAATTGACTGGTCACCATTAGTAATGCTCCAATTAGGCTGCTTTTTGACTGGGGCCCTGTGATGAGGTTAAAAGTTATTTAAGGTTCAGGCCACCTGGGCTGGGGAGCTCTTTCTTTGTCCTCACCCTGGACAGGGGAGGGGGAATGCTGGAACCCTGGCTGGAGCCTGGGGCCAGGTGATACAGAGCCAGGGTTTTTCAAGTCCAGTAGCCCTGTGGGGTTTGGATTGGGAGTCCAGGGCAGAAACTGGTAGTTCACCCCCAAAGCCACTCAGGCAGGAGCTGAGATCAGCATGTCACAGCAGCTCAGTGGAGTCTCATCAATGGGGAATCCAGGGCAGGAGCAGATATCAGTGCTCCCCAGAAGCTCAGCATAGCTACATCAACTTACCATAGGGCCCTTCGCACCACAGGGGAAACTGGCACCCCCAATGGATGGTGACAGCAGGGGAGATACACACCCAAATCCCCAGGGATTAATCTCTTTTGGGTCAAGACTCCCCCCCTCGTGGACTGCCAAGCCTGGGGTTGAAGGCTGCCCAAAAGAGGTATGGGTGATACAGGGTATACTTTGAACCAGGACTGTTTTTATTTTGCTAAACCGTATGTTGTGGGCTGCTTTTTGTCTGTAATAAATCAGGGGGTTGTGTTCAGACTGCTTGCAAGGGAAAGGTGGTTGGTTTTACTGGACACCCTAGTGATTTATCTAGTGTTTCACAGGTAGACTTGGTGGGGGCTCAAGCCAGGATAAAATATATTTAGTACCCCAACCTTGAACCTGCCCTTGTTGCTGCTAACAAGTGTTCCACAGAAGGGTTACATATATAAAGAAAACTTGACAATATTTAAGTAGCTCTGCTAGGGCTTTTGTCCCAGAGCTACACCTAGAAAAACTAAAGGGGGCAGATCCCTGTGGGGTGGTGGCACCCCTGTTCAAATTCTCCTCTATTGCTGCCTGTGGGAGCTAAGAGCCTTACACTGCTGGAGCTGAGTTTCCTGGCCCTTCTTCCTGAGCAGGCATGCAGCCAGCAGCACTTGCCAGAACACCTGAGGGTCCATTCCTCTCAGAGCTAAACTATCTGGCCCTTCTTCCCAAGACGGTCCCAAAAATCAGGAACCTGATCATACCTGCTTTTTTGAAATCCTAGGTCTGCTGTTGGCCTTGTTTAGTTTAAATTGTTAGAGCTCCAGTGGAACTAAGCTGCAACACAAACATCAGTGTTCAAAGCAGCAAAGGATTGGCCTGTTGTACACATAACCTGGGATAGGAAGAGCTTTCATGGAGTTCATCTTACCCTAGTATAAAACCAGGGCAATAACTCTTCCTAGTTTGATCTCAGCACAAAGCAGTTTCTGAGCTGGTACAGCACATCTATGTTCAAGGTTTGCATCATGCAGTGACATCCCTGGTATAACAAAGCCTGAGTGACTTGAAAAATGCAAAGCACAAGGTGTCCTTGAGAAAGGAGTGTCTCAGTAAGTTGTCTGCTTCCATAAAAGGGTTGAGAAATTCATATGAGAGGGGGAGCAAGAGGGTACATGCACTCACAAAGGACCTGCATCATAAAAGCACTTTAGTTTAACAACCATTTGTGTCAGCTCAGTTGCGTCTTAGTTATACAATACTTTGGTCCAGACCCAGTTTCTTCAGGCAAAGGTGCAAGGGGAGGTCCAAACTCAACTCCTTTAATAATGAGCACAGGATGAGCGTAGTAGGAATAATCACCTTCCTACTATTGCCGTAAAATTAGTGCATGGCTAATTTAAAAAAATAGACATATACAAGTCAGTGGAACTAGATGATCTTCATCTGAGAGTGATGAAGGAGCTGGCTGAAGTCATTGTGGAACTCCTGGCAAAACTCTTCTACAACTCATGGTACTCTGGAGAAGTCCCTGAGGACTGGAAGAGGGCCAATGTTGTGCCCATCCACAAGAAGGGCAGGAGGGAGGACGTGGGTAACTACAGGCCAATCAGCCTAACTTCCATCCTAGGGAAAATCCTAGAAAAGTTAATCAAAGAGTCTATCTGCGATAAGCTTGCAGAAGGAAAGATTCTGAATGACAGCCAGCATGGCTTCATCGCAGGCAGGTCTTGCCTTACCAACCTCATCTCCATAGGTTGACATTGTATAACTAGACTTCCAAAAGGCCTTTGATCTAGTATCCCACGATGTCCTTGTGAGAGAATTGGAGGGTTGTGGGCTTAACTCTGAGACACATCAGAAACTGGCTGCAGAATAGGCCCCAGAGAGTCGTAGTGAACAGATCTGTGCTATCCTGGTGAGAAGTGAGCAGTGATGTCCCACACAGGTCAGTGTTTGGTCCAGTACTTTTCAACATCTTTATTAACAATTTGGATGTGGGGGTGAAGAGTCCACTGGCCAAGTTTACAGATGACACCAAGTTATAGGGAAGCGTGGTCACGCTTGAAGATAAGCTACAGATACAGGTGGACCTAGACAGGCTAGCAAGTTGGGCAGATAGGAATCTGATGAAGTTCAGCATTGAAAAATATAAAGTGCTCCACCTCAGGATAAGCAACCCCCAACAGACCTATAGGCCTGGTGACACCAAACTGACTAGCACCATGAATGAAAGGGACTGGAGGTAATAATAAACCACAGTATGAATATGAGCCAGCTGTGTAATGCAGTAGCCAGTATGGCAAATAATACTCTGGCATGCATCAATTGATGCCTCTCCAGCAAAACCAAGGAGGTTATTCTTCTGCTCTGCTCAGTACTAGTAAGACTGCAGCTGGAGTACTGCGTTCAGTTCTGGGAACCACACTTTAACAAGGACATGGACAAGCTTGAAAGAGTCCAAAGAAGAGCTACTCATATGATCAGAGTCTTACATGGCAAGCCATATGAGGAAAGGCTGAGGGATCAGGGACTCCTCAGCCTGAGAAAAAGAAGGCTGAGAGGGGACCTGGTAGCTCCTTACTGCTACACTAGGGGAGTACATCAAGGGCTCAGTGAGCAACTGTTCATCAGGGAACCTGTGGGGAAAACCAGGAGTAATGACCACAGACTCCTGGAAGACTGATTCATACTCAACATTAGGAAAAACTTCTTCACAGTCAGGGTGTCCAGACTGGAATAAATTCCCTCCAGAGGTGATGCAACCACTTACTCTGGAAATCTTTGAGTGGAGACTAGACAGTCACCTTGCTGGGGTCACCTGATGCTCAGTTATCTTTTCTGCTTGGTGCAGAGGGCTGAAGCCAATGATCTTCCAAGGTCCCTTCTGGCCTTACAATCTATGAATCTATAACCCAGGCAGCCAAATTCTGATAGTTATTTCTAGTAGTAGATATTGATAACCCTTTTGGCCTTAATCCTCCCTAAGAGCCACTCTGATTCCCAATAGATTTTGTACCCTGGAGTGCTAGAATGGAGGCAAGTGGTCTTGAGCCTCCAGCCACACAGAGCAGGGAAGAGGCAAGACACTTCTGCAAGAGAGGTGTCAACCACCAAGACTCAGGTTAACATTTTCCTGGCCCTGTAACCACTGTGGTTGTATATGGCAAACGAGAAACCAAAGCCCTGAATTCAGCAATAGCTCCAGGGCCAGGGCAGGGTTCAGCTATCTCTTGGCAGTGACACCTGACACCTCCTTCAGCAGCAGCACCCCCCATCTGTTTCCTGAAGCTGAAGCCCCCTGCCTCTATTGTGGTGCTCCCCTTTACAGAATGCCAAAGGCCTGAGTGCCCCACACAGCAGCTGCTCATGCTGTTTGTGGCATTTATGTTGCAGGTTGGTCACCCCTACTATAATAACTATTACAAAGAGTTCATAAACTCATTAAGCTAACAGAAGTGTCCAATTAACTCACAGAGCAAATCTCAATTACGGATCATTCCCAGTTTATATCCCTACTGTGGTTCAGCTGGCAATTGCAACATGTGCATTTGCAGCTGTGGCTATATTAAAAGCATCAGCAGTAATGTGGAGCAGAGCTAGTCAAAATAACTGATTTTTCAGTTCACTAACAGTTTGGTTGAAAAATGGGGAACAGATCATTGTTTTGTGCTTAACCAAACAAAAACCAAATTAAGGAAAAAAAATCAGTTCAGGTTAAACAAAAATGTTTTGACCTCCCCCAAACATATTTTGCTCCAGTGTTAAGCTTTTTAAAATTTCATTTAAAAATAAAACAGAAGCACATTTTGAAAAGTCATTTTAAATAAAACAATAAAATAAAAGTTTCATTCCTAAAGTGTACAAAAGAAATTTCCAGCCTTTCAGAATCTTTTTCTTCTTTTTCAGTATGAGCAGATCAGCAAAAAAGAAACAAATTTGCAAAATGATGGGGTAGTGGGTGGTTGCTGAATCTATTTTCCACTGAAAAAGAAATGGGGTTGAAAATGTTGCAAGGCTCCAGTGAAGGGCTTTCAGGAATGAGGGGGGAGGAGTAGAGTGACCACCTTTTCCAAAGGGGAAGGCAGGACCTTCTCCCTTGCTGCCACTGACCACCACTGCCATGACTGCATGAGAGCTGGGTGGAGTGGTGGTCAGGTGCAGGCTGCCCACTGCAGGCTCAGGGTTTCCCAACCTGCTGCCTTTCCCTCAGGATCCCATCCCCTGCCCACTTGACAGCAACAAGGGGCACAACTCCAAGCTGCCACTGCCCCTGCTACTGCTGGGTGGGCAGGGGGCACCTTGCTATGGTGGCACAGCCAGTGCATGGCCCCCTGGGGCGGGGCAACAGGGTGAGGAGCCCTGAGCCTGCAGTGGGCAGTCCTCAGCTGCCCTAGCCCCATGCACAAATCTTGGGTGGCAAGTGCCCCCTGCCCCCTGGACAAGCCATCTGCAGCTCTGTCCTGCTCCCTGCCCCAGCCCCATGCACTGCCATGGCTGGGCAGCCCTTGTCCCACTCCCACCCTCACAGTGCAGGCCTTGATCTGCCCCACCTCCTGCCTCCCCACCCCCATACTCCCCTTCCTCCCATAGACTTACCTGCAGGGAGCTGCTCACCACACTTCCCAAATGTATTTCCCAGCTGTATGCATATGTGCAGGCATGTACGTGGAAGTAGCAGCCCTGTATCCTTCTCTCGGCAGCTCCTTGCAGGCTGGAATGCTGCCAGCCTGCAAGGGGAAACCCGCCATTTCCTGATCCCTGTAGACACTGCAAGTCTGGGACAAATGCTGTCCTGGAGTCATGGAGCCCAGGACTGGGACTTGAGGTTCCCACTGCAGAACTGTCCCATCCAATTAGGGATGGCTGTTCATCCTAGGGAAGAGGCTTGATGGTAGCTGAGAGTTCTCAGTTAGACACCTCTTAACACACTTCCCTGAGAGAGGATGTAGGTTGCAGGAAAGGCCTTTTTGTAAGTAATCAAACTATAATACCTTTAAATTTCAGTATGGTCTATTAGCTTTGCTGTTCTCAGCTGTGTATCCTCCTTGGAAAATTAGTTAGTGAGAAATATCTTTTCTACATCAACAGATGATGGAGGAATCTTTTATTATAAAATGAAACCTTAAATCTTTCCTTTTATTAAGGAAAATAGAGATGTAACCTTCAGGTGCCTGCACTGTCACGATGGAGTTTCAGCCATAAAATCCATTCCAGATGTAACTTCTTTGCTGATGGATTAGAGACTGTAAATCTTATGGTTATTAGTGCCTTAGTGCTTCTCACTTACTGTAACAAGCATTCAATGACCATAAATCCTTGTCTACTTTTCTAAAGGAAAACCTTTGGGTGCTTTGATGAGATTTGGATTACTCTACAGCTATTTGGGTGCTTCTTTAAAAATAATTGCACACTACCTCAGAAGGGAACACAAATTCTCAGTGAAGCCTGCAATAGAATCCTAGTATGAGCATGGACATTATTTGTGCTGAGGTGAGGGACGTTCATATTGATATCTTTTCTTCTATTTTTTTTCAGACCCTGGTTCCCCTGATCTAAAAGACTACTGCTCAGCTCCTGAAGGATAGCTAATCCTGTAAGTACAAGTGTGGAAAATGATAGTTAAATGCCTGGACCAGAACAGTATTAGAATACCCATACACTTAATATTACTTATGCATATATGCGCACATATGCATATGTATATATAAATGTTATATATATCAATGATAGATAGATAGATAGAAATGGTATATATACACACACACACATATATAAATGTGATAGATAGGTATTATATAATACACACACATATACATATACATATACACACACACATGCACACACAGCTTGTGATCCCAGAGAAATAATGAAAATATCAAAAAGGAATTAAAGACAGACTTCTTTACCCTAGTATGGTAAAATACAGAAGAATCTGGCTCTAACTAAAGATGGCAATTGTTGTGATTTCAAGGACAGGTCACATACATCAGAGAATGTTTCACTTTCCAAGTGCCCCCCAGTATCCTGTTGCAACAGGATTGTGCTGTAAAGCCTTTGCTGTTTCTTGACAACCTGGGCAATTTGATGCCTTTTAGCCCTTTCCACTTCGCAATGGCCAGTACAACTGTTTCCAAGAATTGGCGGAGCCCTGTGTAATGTGTCCCTCTTTGCCCTGCCCTGGCAAGAAAAACATAAGGCATGAAAATAAGGTTTCCCAGGAGAGCAGATCTATCAAGAAAACACCTTACATCAGTGTTAAGAAAGTGTAAATTAAATAGTAGAAATCCAGCAACTGACTCACCCAGGAAATGTCATTCAAGTCAGTTTCCACAACCAGCAAGTTTAATTAAGATGGAAACATAAATACCACTTTAAGATACAGCTTTATGTTATGTAAACATGCACACACTCTCCAAAAACAGCCATTTCAAGTATTCGTCTACATGAGAGGGAAAAACACTAAGCTAATTTAATAAGCTGAATCATGAAAGTCATATGTTGATGGCTAAGTATGAAGCCAAGTCCTGCTGCAAGTTGGCTAGTACATAATGATCACTTCAAGCTGCTAACAGATGGGAGAGACTGCAAAATGAAACAATTTGCTGTGCTGTTTCAATAGGTGTTAGCCTCCGTCTAATAGACAGCAGTTCTTGGCTACTCGGCCACAAGCTGTTACCAATTCTGCAAAAGCTGTGGAAGGGTTAAAATTGTTGGTGCTAAAGACTTAAAGCTGTCCCTCTCTCAATATGGCCAGCTAAAGTAAGAGAACAAAAAGAAGCAGACTTTTTACAGTATCTCCATGCTTCTATTCCATGCAGAAAATTAGCTTCCTTGCTTAGACGTGCACCCAAATTTTGGAGAGCTGATTTGGGAAGTGCCTATAATACAAGAGGAAATGTGGTATTATTTTTGTCCAGAATGTCACAGCTATATAAAAGAACATCTATAATAATGATAATAATTTGTTTTCATTTACAAAGATCATTGTAGCTTCAAAATTATCTACAAATTTTAAATGATGCTGAGAAGCTGTAATACAAAGGGTCTATTATTATGTCCACTGGACAGATGAAGACAATGAGACACATCGGGGAAGGGAGTAGCCTTCTGCACCAGAACACATTTTACCCAATGAGAAGTGCCCACAGCAATGACAAAAAGTAATAATAGGGTGTGTCTACATGAGATGCTACTGCTCAGTGGTTACTGCACATTTATTTAGTACTTGTAAAATCAAGTACTAAATAAATGCACAGTGAACACCTTTTAAGTGAAGCTACTGCATGGTAGACTAATAATACCATGCAGTAGTGTATTAGCAATGTTGGTGTTGTGACATGCTACTGTGAGGTATTATTTGCCTACTGCTCAGTCAGTGTCTTGTGTAGATGCACCCAGAGGCATATTTAGGACACTGAAGTATCTGCCTTGTTGCTATCTGTCCATGTAACTGTCCAGCCAGAATGTGTAAATATGGCACCTGAGAGCAATAGAGTCCAGCGTTTATTGCTTCGCCTTAGTAGGACATGTAGATGCACTCATGCAGTTTCATTTTCAAGGACCATGTTATAGTCCCATGACATAAACAAATTTATATAAATAAGCATAAGGTCTTACCTCATATAAGTCAGGAAAGCTTTGTTCACTGATAAGTATGACTAACCAGGGACCCAAGGTAACAAAGAAACAACTCTCTCTTGATTGCATATTTGGAAGTGTCTGTTCCTGGAGCCATACCATGAAGGAAGTAGCTTTTTTCTTCAGATGACAAGCTCTAGTTATTATAATAAACACTCTCCAGCAAAATAATGAAATGTTTGTTTCCATGCTTATGACTTGGGTTAAATATATTCAGTTATTCAACAAAAACTAAGAATTCTTAAGATTTCCGTAACTTTCTCTTTTGCCTTGGGTCCTTCTCCTACTGGTCTGAAAAAAATCACTAGTGGGCACATCTACATGTGCTATATGGGGCAGCAATAAACTGGAGCTGGCAGGCAGCCCTGGCACTGAAGCACCCTTATGCCCTAGCTAACGTGCTCAGCATCTACACTTGCACTGCTGGACAATCAGGCATTGGATAACAACACAGAAAGGAAAGATTTTTATGCCAGAAAAAGCAGGGGGGGGGTAGCACTTTTAGCCACATGCACAAGGTTACTGGGTAAAATCCTGGCTCTTTTGAGTAACTGGGGACTTCACCATTGATTACACTGGAACCAGCATATACTCCATTTGTTTAAAATTCCATTGCAATTATCAAGCCTGACCTCTTTCATGAGAAGGCAGGGTTGATTTGCACCTTATATACCAACCGGAGTTACAAGCAACCCCTACTTAGTGCTCTTAATTGGTCCCTGAAAAAACAAGCACTAAATGAAACAAGAATTAAGCAAAACCGAAAGTATTTGTCGACCCAAGATGGCGACTGCAATTGCTTTTACTCACCCAAGATGGCGACTGCAAGCATTATAATGAAACTTGCTCCCTGATTTCACTTAGCACTCAGCAATTTCAAATGAGTGTTTTAGCAAAATAGCACTAAGTGAAACAGTGTTAAGCAGGGCTTACCTGTAGTTGATATGCACTATATATACACACTGTACCAGGGGTGGGCAATTATTTTGGCTGGAGGGCTACTTAACAAGTTTTAGTGAGCTATCAGGGGCTGCGTGGGTAGCTCCGCCCCTTGGCAGTTGCTCTACCTGGTGTTTGCCATATTGGGACTGGAGGTCCCACCCCTGACCCCTGTCCTTTGCCACTGGAAGTCCCTCTCCTTGCCCACCAAAATACTTCTTTGGGGAGGGGAGGCATGCCATCTTGGAACCAGAAAAAAACTAAATCATGGACTAAAAATACCTGCTATAACATATTTTAATTTTATTGCAAAAAAAAATTGTTGTGATTTGTGTTTGCATACGGTATATAGAGGGATTACATAATAACTCAAAAATAGTGAAGTCTGACCTTCGTATATTGTTTGTGGGAGGTGTTGAGGGTGGGGATATAAGTGTATGTATATGCTGATGTGTGGGGGGGTGTCCATGTGTATGATGGGGTGTGGGAGGGTATGGGGGGTGTATGGCGGGGTTGTGAGAGTTTGTGTGAGGGTCATAGGGTATGTTGTGGGATATGTGTATATGTGGGGGGGTTGTGGGGGCAGAATGTGGTTGTGTGAAGTTTATGGGGTGTGTGGGAGGGTGTCGGAGTATGGGAAGCCCCCGCACACTCCCCCACATGGTACACAGCCCCTGCTATCCCTGCACAGGTTCCCAGAAGTGCACACCTCTGGCCAGCACTGCAAGTGGGGGCAAGAAGCACAGCCTGCACTCCCCACCTCTATTGCAGGAGGTTCACACAGCACACCTACATCTCCCACACTCACATGATACCAGAGGAAGCCCCACGCCAGAGCCAGCTGCCTTCCTTGCCCCCTGCCGTACAAGCCTGGGACTCCGCAGGGAAGCAGGAGCCAGGGCTCCTCTCCACTCCCAGCTGAGTCCTGGGACCTGCATGGAAGTGGGCAAGGAAGGCAGACAGTTCCAGCACAGGGCTGGATAGAGGCCAGGCAGGCAGACTTCATTTCTCACCCCCTTGCGCAGTGCTGGCTGGAGCCATGCACTTCCAGGCGTCAGTACCTGCACAGACAACAAGCACCCCTAGCATCCCGATGTGCTGCTGCTGCCAGCAGTGGGGGCTGCACTCCATGTGAGGTGGGGTGGGGGCAGTCTCCACATCCCTGTACTCTGCCTTACACCCACAACCTGCCCAGCCAAGCTCTGTGCTCCCACAGCCCCCCTGAGCACAGACTCTGCACTGCCACCAGCCCCATGCTCCCCGTGCCCACCTAGCTACAGCTCCCCTCCACCCCTGCCTCCACCACTGGAGCGGGATGCTAGGGAATCCAAGTAATTCCCCCTGGAGGCTGCTGCAGCAAGCCTGGAAGCTGCTGCTGGTTGGGTCAGGGCCTTCTTCCCACAAGGGTGGAAGCAAGGCACAATAGGGTTTTTTTGTGGGGGTATATACCTGGGCGCCTCACTCCCACCCCCATGGGTGGAAGGGCTGGGCAGGATGCAACTGGTTGGTGGGTGGGTGCCCACAGGCCAGATGAAAGTGTCTGGCAGGCTGGATCTGGCCGGTGGGCCATATTTTTCCTGCCCCTGAACTACAACAGAGATGTATCTTGAAGTGAATAACTTGTGATTTTGGAGAAGTGAGATTAATTCCCAGATTTCACTGTGGACCTACAGCACAACTCTGAAGCCAAACTTGTCATCTTATATGCCATTGGCCCCACTTGGGAAATAGTCTGGCTGGGGTAGAGATCCTGGCTCTTCAGGCCCAACAGGGCCAATATTTGGCAGGAAACAGGTAAAGAATTCCATTCAATGTCCTTTTCAAGAAGCTTTGCTGTCTTCAGTGGCAACAGGAAGTTGAAATCAGAGACATTTTAGTGAACCACTGAAAAAAGCAGATCAGTCTGAAATATTTTATTTTCATCATTTCAAAACATTTTAATGTTGACTCCCCTTATTCTTTTAGCTCTTTTCAGTATAAATTAACTAAAATATTGCTAATCAAATGGTTCCCTCTTCTTGGTAGGTAAGCATTCTGTTACCTGCAGGAACCTTCTGACATTGCTTAGCCACAGGCAATTGGAAAGTTAAAAATAAGGCCATCAAAGGTATGGTTCAGGCTTGCAGGGACAATAAAGAATGGTAATGCCTAAAATTTATTACTAGATCAGCGAAGATTTGGAATTCCTGTTTTAACTGAAAAATCATTCTCAAAAAATGTCCAAATGGGGCATTTCAGACATTTCAATACATTCTTACAAAACTGCTTCAAATAGGGTGATTCTTGAAATCTGACTTTTTTTTTTTAATATGGTGCAGTTGCAATAAATCATTTTTCTGATGAGAAATCCTTTGATAAGATCATTAATGACTGACTCTTCTCACAAGTTACTTGGCTTCCAAAGTGCTGAGCACCAGAACAAAAATTGTTGGAAATGCAGGAAGAACATTAATTAGCAGTCCTGCCAATTCCTCTTAACAGGCTCACTTATTTTAGCTTACCAGAAAGAACTGTTAGAAATTGATATAGCATTGATACAAATACCTTAATGAGGAGAAAGTAGGCGGTACAAAAGGGATCTTTAATTGCACAGAGACAGGCAGAACATGTGCAGAGGGCTTGAAGTCACAGCCAGATCAATTTGAATTAGAAATAGGAAATATTTTTTTAATGATAGGGCTGATTAATCACTGCATCAAAATATCAAAGGGAGCAATAAATTCTCCATCTCTCAATGTTTTCACATGGAGGCTGGATTTATTTTTGGAAGACTTGCTTCAGCCAGACTCAAGTGGTTTTTTCAACACAGATGTAATTGGGTGAAATGTAAGGACCTGTATTGGGCAACAGGTTCAGAGTAGGCTGGCAACATTTTGTCACCGTGAGCTGCTGCTTGTGACCCAGCCCCTGCCGTGGGCCACACCCCCATTCTTCCCAGTGTTCAGTAGATGCTGCAATGGGAATAGATAGGGAAGGCAGGTGCTAGGATCCTCAGGATGCCTCCTTTCCTGTAGAAGGAAGAATAGCCTGTACATGGCAGGCAATAGGACCCTGGGGAGAGAGACCACCTCTGCTGCTGTGGCTGTAACATGCTACTGATTCCCTGAACTGCCACAGACTGGACACATGGACTTCCTAAAGGGGGAAGCAGCACACTACCCTTGAGAATTTTGGGGGGGTTGGGGTAAGGGGAGCCAGGCAGGATTTAGGTGCTTGAGGAGGGAACCCATGTTTCTGTCACTTGATCAGGACATGGGTACAGCCCCAGAACTGCTCCTGCCCTCCTCCAACTGTAATCTGTGGGAATGAGCTGCAATGGGGTGCCACATTCAGCTAGGAACAGAGCTAGCAAAGTGCAAGTTTCTCTTTCTTACACCTCCTCCCTTCTCCACCTTCCCCCGCAAACACGCACACTGCATGCCCTACTGCCTGGGAGCAGACACTGGAAGGAGGAACTTTTGTACTGCCACTGTCCCTAGCTGAGCTTCGTACCTTGCATTGCTTCTCTCTGCAGCCTGCAGCTTGTGTTGGACAGGAGTGGCTCTGCAGCTCATCTGGTGATAAGGAGTGGGTTCCTTCCAGTGCCTGTTCCCAGCCAACTGAGATCACAGCTGGGGAGTGGCAAATGCAGAAAGAGGAAGCCTGAAAGCCACTGCTGTCCCCTGTTAAACCTGGCATCACACATCACTGGAGTCTAGCTCTAGGACAGTGGAGGAGCAATTCTGGTGCTCCCTGTGTACTGAGGTCAGTTGGGAACAATGACAGCAGTGGAAGTGGAGGGAGTTGTGTCCGCACCTCAGGTACCCTCTGTCTGCACCCTCGGTCTCTTCACAGAGCAGATCCATCCTGCAGGCTGTAGGCTACCTACTTCTGGACTAAAAGTTCTACTGGTCCTTCCTAGCTTTAATTTCTATAGACCAGTCAAATGGATCAAACTTCTTAGTTAACATAGACAGTCATTTTAATGAGGTTTTGTGTCGTGTTAAAGTTATAATTTAGAGATGCTTGCTAATTTAGCAGAGTTGGAGATTTGGAAATGATCCCTTATTTAAAGAATAATCTGTTAGGTAGTGATGCTAAAAGCTTAAGAAGTGCAGTGTCTTTTCTAGTGTTCCTGTTGTTGGATTCTTCTCATTCATACCTGACTATTTTTATTGACCTGGTGATCACTACCCTTTGGACCAAGAGAAAATGATTACAGTCTGTCCTTCTGCTCCACGGTAGAAATCAGCCTAATTTGTGCTGTATAGATTGGAAACTATGCATGGATCCAGGCAACCCTAAGGAATCAGTTTAGGGACTATGTGTAGAAGACTCCCTGGCCTTAAGAGCCCCCAGTGGATTCTAAAGAGTTCTAATCAGGGTTGGTAGCTCAGAACATGGAGGGTCAGAGGCCTGTGGAGCAAACTTCAAATAAGATCTGGATCAGAATCACCCCAAATCTCATGGTTCTGGGGTCCAGAACTTTCTTTCAGGCATGTTTCCTAGAATTTACCATCAGATGCTACATCTACAGCTAGTGAGTAGTTGGGAGGTGGGTGTTTAAGTGTGATGCTGCCTTTCATAATTTCATAGTTTCTAGCATAGGAAGGGACCTGAACAGATCATCAAGCCTGACCCCCTGCCCTGGGCAAGAATGAGTGCTGGGATCATAGCACCCCAGCCAGATATCTATCCAACCTCGTCTTGAAGACCCCCAAGGTAGGGCAGAACACCACCACCCTTGGGAGCCCATTCCAGAGCCTGGCAGCCCTAACTGTAAAGAAATGCCGCCTGATCTCAAGCCTGAACCTATTCTCAATCAATTCGTGGCTGTTTTTACTTGTTATCCCAGGTGGGGCCCAGGGGACCAGAGCCTCACTTATTTTCCGCTGATCCCCCCTGGTAAGTTTATAGATGGCCACCAGATCCCCTCTCAGTCTTCTCTTGTGGAAGCTGAATAGATTCAGGTCCTTTAGTCTATCTTTGCAGGGCCTGGCCTGCTGCCCGCTAGGCATGTGAGTGGCCCTCCTCTGGACACTCTCAAGGTTAGCCACATCCCTCTTGAAGTGTGGCACCCAGAACTGGACGCAGTACTTAAACTGTGGCCTGATCAGCGCCACATAGGGGGGAAGGATCACCTCCCTGGACCTGCTTGTGATCCATTTGTAGATGCACGACAAGGTGCAGTTAGCCTTACTGACCGCTTCCTCACATTGGCAGCTCATGTCCATCCTGGAGTCAACAATGACTCCAAGATTCCTTTTGAAGTGATTCTAACAATGTTTTTTATCAGGGTTAGATCTGCTGTCAGTGCATATGTGCATCATTACATTAAGCTCAATGGATCTAAGCTGAGTTATACCAGCCAAGGATGCCTTCGTTATTTTCTTCGAGATCTTGCCTACATTAGAGAATTTGCATATGGCAAGAACCACTGGGGGCTTCCCTATAACACTTGTGCACATTGCATGCACAGTTCTCTGAGTAGTCCACATACAAATCAAGTACAATTTGAAATAAACTTCCCTTCATCAGTGTCAAATACCCTTTCACTCCTCACCATTTGCAGAGGCAGTTTGGAAAAAAATATGTTTTTCCTTACAAAAAAAGGAATCAATTTATTGTAGTAGTATTCCTCATCTTCATTGTCATTCCTTAAGGCAGGAACTATCTTTTTTGTATTTGTACAGCACCTAGCACAATGGGGTCCCCACTGTGAAATGTAGAAATTACTACATTTCTTATGTGCTGTCACAAGACAAACAATACACAATAACATCACAAACATTACATTTAAATAGTTTTTGGGTGCGTCTACACATCACGTCACCATAGCAACAAGCTATAGTTATGTAACTCTGGCATTAGAGCAATGTAGCATCAACAGGGAATACCCATGATCCTGCTGCTACTGTGCAGTAGTGTCAAAAACAACCCATGAGCTGCTGGAACTGTGCAATACCACCGAGTAATGCACAGTCATTTAGTACTTGCTAGAGGCAGTATTAAATGATTGCACAGTACCAACTGTGCAGTCAGGGGTACATGTAGCTGCACCCTCATGTGGTAGTATTATTGCTTACTTTTGGAACCATCCCAGCATTCAGTCTTTCTGGGACCTGTACAAGGAATTTTGAGAGGGGTTCCTAAACTATCTTAGAACACCACTAAATTGTTTGATGAGGAAAAGCTTTTTAAAAATGCATTAGCTAGCAAATAGGGCTGTGGGAAATTTCACTAGCTGTTTCGTTTTGATGCTGTTTTGATTTGTTTCATGTTCAGAACAGCAAAATCTAAATGAAACAAAGGGCTTCAAAACAGCCTCAAAACTAAAAAAGGGCAGCTGAAACATTTTGAAAATTTCAAAACGTTTTGAGTTTCGAAACTCAAGCTGGGCTTACCTGCAAGGAAAAAGAAAGTACGGAGAGGGAAAGGGAAGAGGGGGGAAGGACTGCTCTCATATTGACTGTGTAGCTGGCCAGTGACTGTGATCCTTCCCTGAGGTCCCTTCCAATCCCAGTGCTCTGGGGGAGGGATGGAAAAACAGCATAAAAGGCAGCATTGTTTGAAATGGCCTGCTTTCTGTCACCCATGTCATGAGTTTTGCTTGT
>NW_017728943.1:5989896-5991174 GCF_001723895.1 Crocodylus porosus | reverse complement strand
TTCCCTTGCTGCAACTTGAGACCATTGCTCCTTGTTCTGTCATCTGCCACCACTGAGAACAGTCTAGCTCCATCCTCTTTGGAACCACCCTTCAGATATTTGAAGGATGCTATTAAATCCCTCTGGGTGCATCTACAGAAGACACTTCCTGCAGAGTTGCTTAATTAGCTCTTACAGCTGAGTGTCACCAGTCTACACACGCAGAGTTATTAGGCCACATTAAAATCATTAACTCTGCCATAAATTAGTACTTCCAGACACAAGTACTATACTACAGCAGATTTAGTTATTCTGTAGATGCTGACAGGGCTGGCTTGTATATGA
This sequence comes from Crocodylus porosus, assembly GCF_001723895.1. Taxonomy (NCBI): domain Eukaryota; kingdom Metazoa; phylum Chordata; order Crocodylia; family Crocodylidae; genus Crocodylus; species Crocodylus porosus. Next base: position 5,990,850 of record NW_017728943.1, on the reverse strand, counting down.
GGGTGCTTCAGTGCAGGGGCTTCCTGCCAGGTAGCCACTGCACTGAAGCATCCTCATGCCCCAGTCAGCCCTTCCACAACAGGCTGAGCCAGGCTGGAGCAGCCCTAGGCTGCCAGGCTGATCCTCAGGGCCCCCTGCCAGTCAGGGCTGCACCACCTTGGCTAAACAGGCTGTGGTCCTGGGTGCATGTATAAATTAAGATAGCATTAATATTCACGTGTAGACATGCCCCCTCAGTCTTCTCTTATCTAGACTAATGTTACCAGATTTGCCCACTACTTTGGGGTGTGCTCATTTATTATGGCTAGGTTCTTGGTAATTCTATTAATGTGCTGCTTGTGTTATTTGTGTTTCTATACGGAGCTGTATCTCTCCCTTCTGCAAGCCCTCACCCCCAATGGAGCTATCTTGCAGGACTCAGTTCAGTGGGGCTGGGTTCCTCCAGTCCCCAAATCAGTCATACACACAAACACACACAGATTAACGTGACACACCTGACTTGGCCGGGTTGGTCAGCATGGACAGGCTGACACCCTCATATGCCAAGACTCAGTTCATCAGAGCAACAATAAACTACAGTCAGACACAAGCACACAGTTAAACAGAATACTCTTGAATCTGGCTGGGTGTCCAGATGACACCCTCATGGGCCAGTATTCAGTTCATTAGGGAACCTGTACAAGCTGATCCCCTTATGTGTTTCAAACTCAGCATGTCCCAATCTGTTAGCCTTTTGATGAGCAGACCCCACAGTATTTCTGTGCTTCACAGGGATCTTTAGCTTAGGTAAGAGGGGAGTTGCTGCAGAGCAAGTGGGGAAAAGAGAAGTAAAGAAGGCAAAATATACCCAGTTACCACCAGTTTGACTACAAAAGTTATTTATTGCTAAGTAGATGAAATATATATTGACACTAGTAGTAATAGACATGCAAAGGAAAAACAAACACAAACAGT
>NW_017728943.1:5972681-5988597 GCF_001723895.1 Crocodylus porosus | reverse complement strand
TAGGTGCATCTCTCACTGCATCTTAATCCGTTTCTGTTTAGGTCGGGGGGGTGATTCTTTGTGAGTCAGACAGTCTGTGTTCTGTGTCAGGGTTCCCCAAAAACATGGAGCTGACAGGTAACACTAAATACGTCCAGTTCTCTCAGCCTCTTCACATAAGTCATGTGCCCAATGTCCCTAACCATTTTCATTGTCCTCCACTGGACTCTCTCCAATTTGTCTACATCCTTTTTCTTTCTGTAGTGGGGGCCCCAAAACTGGATGCAATACTCCAGATGTGGTTTCACCAGTGCCAAAATGAGGGGAATAATCACTTCCCTCAATCTGCTCTCAATGTTCATACTAGTCCAGTCCAAAATGCTGTTAGCCTTCTTCGCAACAAGGGCACACTGTTGGATCATATTCAGCTGATTGTCTACTGTAACTCCCAGGTCCTTTTCTGCAGAGCTGCTGCTTAGCCAGTTAGTCCCCAGTCTATACTGGTATGTGGGATTGTTCTTTTCTAAGTGCAGGACTTTGCACTTCTCCTTATTGAACCTCATAGCCATGTGCACATGAGTGTGGACATTTGGTTCCCCAGGGATAAGTAGCGGCAGTGCATCTTGTGCCACTGATAGTTGTCTGCGAGGAATACCTGTGCCACACGCACTTTGGCACGTGGTAAGCTACCCCAGGTGGGATAGGAGAGGCTGGGACCAGCACTGGGTTGGCCACAGAAGCTTTACCTAGGGTTCTGGGGGCCTCCTGGGGCTGCAGCAGTGGTGATCCTTCTGCTTGGAGCCTGGCAGGCCACTGGAGCATGGCTGCAGCTGACCTGGCTCCAGTTTTAAGTGGTGCACACTGCCCCCATATGCACTGCTCCACTTTTTTTTCCGTGGTTTTTTTTGACCTTTGGATATCCAGGGGTCAAAAAAGACCCAGCGCTTCTTCCTTGTAGCATGAAGAAGACCTGAAGGACAAGCCTGTGGTGCCACATACCATAATGCCACACTTGTCTGGATACGGTCAATGACATTTCTTTTGGTCTAATTCTCACATTTGTCTAGGTCTCTGAATCCTGGCCCTAGCCTCCGTTGTATGTACTGCTTCCCACACCTTCGTGTCTTTTGCAGACTTGCTGAGAGTGCACTCCATCCCATCTTCCTGGTCATTGGTGATATTGAACAAAATTGGCCTAAGGATCATCCCCTGGAACAGTCCACTTGATACCAACTGCCAAATAGACATCGAGCCATTGATTATCACCCTTCGAGCCCAATGATCCAGCCAGTTTTTTATCCACCTTACAGTCCACTTATCCAACCCATACTTCTTTAGCTTGCTTGCAATGATGTTGTGGGAGACTATAAAAAGCCTTGCTAAACTCAAGGCATAACATATCTGCTTCTCTCCCTGCATCCACAGAGATGTCAGCTCATCATAGAAGGCATTCAGGTTGGTCGGGCATAACTTGCCCTCCGTGAATCCATGTTGACTTTCCTAATCACCTTCTTCTCCTTCAAGTATTTAGAAATGGATTCCCTGAGGACCTGTTCCATGATTTTTCCAGAGATTGAGGTGAGGCTGACTGGTCTGTAGGTCTTTGGATCCTCCTTCTTGCCTTTCTTAAAGAGAGGCACTATGGGCGCTTATACACATGATGGAGCTCTGCTCCAACGTGTCATAATTAGCATGCATCAGAGCAGACTCATTAATCAAGTCTCCTGTGAGTCTGCTGGAGTGTATAATTAGCGTGCTCTAGCAGTCTCCATGTCACTTGTATTCAGCATGCCCACATTTCAAAATGGCAGTGGCAGCACTTTAAGTAAAGCTATTTGAACAAGTTTTTGTTAAAGCACCCCTGCTGCCTTTTTGAAGAGTGGGACACTGAATATATGTGATTCTGCAGGCACTCTAATTAAAGTGCCCCTCACCTCCACCCCAGAGCTCATGTATAGATGCCCTATATTTGCCCTATTCCAATCATCTGGGACCTCTCCTGACCACCACAAGTTTTCAAAGATAATGGCCACCAGCTCTACAATCACATCAGCCAACACCCTCAGCACCCTCAGGTACCTCATATCCTGCCCCGTGGACTTGTACACATCCAGCTTTTCTAAGTAGTCCCTAACCTGTTCTTTCACCACTGTTGGCTGCTCACCTCCTTCACAAACTGCTGCCAACTGCAATAGTCTGGTAGCTGACCTTGCCTGTGAAGACTGAGGTTTAAAAAGGCATTGAATACTTCAGATTTTCCTGCATAATCTGTCAGTAGGTTGCCTCTGCCATTTAGTAAAAGATCCACACTTTCCCTGACCTTCCTCTGTTGCTTATGTACTTGTAGAAATTATTCTTGTTACCCTGCACATGTCTTGCTAGCTCTAACTCCAACTGCACTTTGGCTTTCCTGATTTCATCCCTACATGCCTGAGCAATACTTTTATACACCTTCATAGTCATTTGTCCAAGATTCCACTTCTTCTAAGCTTCCATCTTGTATTTTAGCTCAGTGGAGAGTTCTCTGCTAAGCCAAGCTGGGATTTTGCCATACTTGCTAGTCTTCCTGAACATCAGAGTGGTTCATTCCTGCACGATCAGTAACATTTCTTTAAAGAACAGTCAGTTCTCCTGGACTCCTTTCCTCCTTAGACTGGCCTCCCAGGGAATCCTGCCATCAGTTCCCTGAGCAAGTCAAAGTCTGCTTTTCTGAAGTCCAGGGTCCTTACTCTGCTGCTTTCCTTCCTTCCTTTCCTCAGGATCCTGAGCTCAATCATCTTGTGGTTGCTGCTGCCCAAATTGCCATCAACTTTTATTTTTCCATTTGGGATAAAAATATAAAAAAAGAAAGTTTGGCATTGTTGGCATGTTCCATTTTGATATTTGCAAAGTGAAAAAAAAATGAGTTTCTATAGAGAGGAAGAACAAAGCTTACTTGTGTATCTATATGGTAAATAGGTGCCAAGGACTGGGTTTACACATTAGGGACCATAGGACTGGCAGAAATGTTGGGCAGTCTTCATAAATTGATGACAAAAAACTTCATGAGTTGAGCAGAGGCTTGCTGTTTCTAGAAAGCACTGAAGCCCTCTTTATGGTAGGGGAGTTGACAGTTATAGCAGAATGAGACAGTTGTCAGGTAAAAAAATCCTATTTTTTATTTGAAAGGGGCAGTTCATTTCAAAATCTAGTTTATAGGAAACAAAATTAAGAAGATTGAATCTAGGTGTTTCAAAACCATTGAAATAAAAACAATTTGTTCTGTTCGTGAACATTTTTAAGAATTAAGCTTTTTTTCTTGGTCTGACTTGGACAAAATGTTTGAAATGTCAAATATTCTCAGAGCAGAAGATCTATTTCCTGCCAACTCTAGTGTGTACGCATGTAAGCTCCAATGCAGGCTTATGTACTTTAATGTTATGGCTGTATAGTGTAGATAACATTATCTTGTAAGAGCAGGTTCTGTTGCACTTCATCTGGCCCCAACCTCTGCTGCTAAGCAGGTCTTTGTCAGGTTGAGGGATGCAAGATATGGACCATGCATTTGCTTTTAATGCAGTCAACTGAATTATTAAGGTCAAGCACCATAAAGTACACTATCTGTCTATGTATTGTTCTTGCCTTAGTGATGCTAAAGAGTGACAGCTAAAATGGATTGGACTTGCAACAGATTTAAAGAATCTGTTGTGGAGTCCATGACTGATGGCATTTTACACTTCAGCTTACAATGACTGTCTAGTGTGATTGGAAAGAAGCCTCATGCCTATTCACTATGACCTAAGGACTGGAGTCAGGATAAGCAGAACTATTTTATCTAGTTGCCAAGACAGAGGGCCATAACTGTATAATGCTGCCACTGATCTGATATGTTAGCACAAACAAATTCTTGACTTCCTGTGACTCTTAGATAATGTATCTTTGGGAATGCAGAAACATAGGGAGTGCCTTACAGAACTTTTGTCCATTCAGCCCCGAGACCTGACTCTGGAGTCGGAGTGTCAGCCAGGACCAGGTGCCTCAGAGGAATGTAGGCAGAAATGAGATCATCAGCTTGTTCATGTACATTAGGGCTCATCTCTGTTTTTAAGAGTCAGAGTCTGGTTTGAGTCCTGAAACATAAGATTCAATATCTTTTCCTGAATGTTTCTTCTGATTAAGTATAATAATGCTGCATACTTCAGATACCCCTTTTAATCAGTTTTTAAATTCTTGGCCTCAATGGCTTTCTGTGGCAACACATTCCATAGTCTAGTCATACACAAGGTGTAACAGGATGTCCTTTCATCAGTGTTGTTTCCCAACTTTTCATTTCCTTGGACTTTTTTGTGTGTTATTAGACATGAAGAACAAAATCTCTTGACCTCTCTAAACCTGTCATTATAGAGTTATACCTAAAAAGGTACACAGTCATGGCTGCCTATGGCACAAGAGTGTTAATTGTGCTGGTTAACTAATGTGTACAAATAGTTTGAGCTACTCAGACTGGAGGTTAATTTGTGATCGCCATTGTTCTAATAAATGCACAAACACCAGAAACACAAGAGCAGCTTGTGGAAGTTTATTCAATTACAAAATATCTGCGCACCCCTTATAGGTGAGGACTAATGGAGGTAATCATTGTGTCCAGTGGTATTTCACAGTCAGATCCTACCATGACTAACAACATAAAACCAGAGCAAACTGAATGTTTTCCAACATTTTTTCCCCGTTGGAAACGATTGTATCATCAAAAATGCTCCCAGAAATGTATCAACTGTGGTGACAATTCTTTTTTTTATTTTTGGGGAAGAGAGAAGGAATGAAATAAAACATTTCAATAAAGTTGAAATGCTCCATGTGGACATTATTAGAATTGAGTGTTTATATTTTTCATTTATTTTTATTAATCTTACGTTTTAAATTATTATGGATCATAAACTAAGATTGTTGAAACTGGAACACAATCTTGTAATTTTAATGAAAGAAAATTTCCATTAAACCCATTATTTAATAATAAATAATTATTGCTCCTCAAAAATGTTAATTCATGTAGGAATTCCAGGTTTTAACCACCACTACAAGAAAAAAAGGTAATTTAAAATGTATTTTAAACCTCGGGCAGAATTCTATTCAACTGCTAAAACAAGTGTCTTGGCTTTTAACCATCTAAGACACCCAACAGCGTTCTATTTTGGCTCATGAAATTACCTGAATTGCATATTTATTAGGGCTGTGTGAAATTTCACTGGGTGTTTTGGGCTTGAAACAGTGAAATTGAAATGAAATGAAAGACTTCGAAACATCCTTGAAATGAAATGAGGGCACTCGAAACGTTTCGAAAATTTCAAAATGTTTTGAGTTTTGAAGCTGGACTTTTCTGCAGGGAAACAGAAACTAAGGAGAGGGAGAGGGAAAAGTGGGGAAGGGCTGCTTTGATATTGCCTGTGTAGCTGGCCAGTGACTGTGATCATTCCCTGAGGTCCCTTCCAATCCCTGTGCTCTGGGGGAGGGATGGAAAAACAGCATAAAAAGCATCATTGTTTGAACTGAGCTTTCTCTGTGCCTTGGAGTCAGTTACGGAGCTGCATCTTCCAGCAGCTCAGCGGCATCAGAGATAGGCTATCACTTCCTACTTACTAGCCTGTTACTAGCAAGTGGGATTCAATACCTTTTGCTTTCTAGACCCTTTTATTATTATATTCATTCATTCCTTTCAATTTATTCCTCCCGTGAAATCGTCTTGTTGTTTCTGTTATTTTGATTCTTTTCCCCCAGACAAAATCTGTTTTTTCTCACAGTGTGCATTCCATTCACTGTGCAGGGAAGCAAATACTGCATATTGTAATATAGAATTTATTTAGGGACACATACTATGTGCATTTATATATTTTATTTATTACATAGTTCCACCTCATTGTCATGGACACCTTGGAGGGGGACAAGGCTGCTGGTGATGGCGTCAGCACCACCAGCAAGCTCATTTCAAAATGCAGGAAGGTGGCAAGCTACCTCCACCAGAGCATCAAGGGGGTCAAGATTCTGCAGGACAAACAGGCAGAGCTGAACATCCTGCAACACAAAATCATGCAGGATGTGGAGACTCAGTGGAACCCCACATACCTGATGCTTGAGAGGCTGGTGGAGCAACAGAAGGCCATCCATGAGATGGCCTTGCTTGGGGAGGTTGGTATCAGTGGCCCTTTTAACAGAGCTGAGTGGGATACCATCTCCCAGATCTTGGTGGTCCTCAAGCCCTTCTTTGAGGCCACCAAGAGCCCCAGCACTGGTGACGCCCTCCTTAGCCCAGTGAGGGAACTTGTGAACCAAATGGAGAAGTTCCAGGGGACCAATGTTCCTGGCTCCGGCACGCTGCTGTCACCAGATGTGCAGGCATTGGTAAGGCAGCTGAAGGAGGGCATCAGGAAATAGCTTGATCCCTCGTGGTCCAGTACGGTCTGCATGCTGGCCGCCATGTGTGACCTAAGATTGAAGGGGATCATCAGTATATGCGCCAGCAAATCCCTGGATCACTGTATGGAGGTGCTGGTGAAGAGAATCAGGGAGGCAGAAAGGTGAAGATGGGGGGATGTAGAAGAGGGGGATCCACTGTCCCATACCAGCACATGCTCCACCAGTGAGTCTCCTCCTCCACCACAAATGCTGCCAATGTGGGACAAGAGCATGGCTTCCATGGTGGGGTCTAGAGGCACCAGACCCCACCATCAGGTAGGTACTGCTCAGTCCTTGGAGGCTGTATATCTCATGGAGGACATGGAGCTGCTGCTGTGTGAGCCCTTGGCCTACTGGGCAAGCCACAGACAGATGTAGCCAGATCTGGCCATGGTTGCCTGGGAACACCTGTCCTGTCTACTGAACAATCTTCCAAGTGAGAGGGTGTTCAGCATTGCTGGTGAAATAGTGACATTCCACCACACCTGCTTGGATCCTGCTTTGGTGGAGCAGCTGGTGTTCCTGAAGGTGAAACTCCTGCTTCTTCAGTTTCCCAAGCTCCAGGTGCAGACAGAGTGAGTACCACCCTCCTCACTCCATTCACACTTCCTTCTTTTTTTTTACCCTTGGGTTTCACAACCGTTTGGAGCTGGAGGGGTCACTCACTGTATCACCAGCCAGCAGGGGAAAAACATGTCCCTGCTGAGCTCCCATGCCAGAACGAACTTGGAATTATGGGCAAGGGCTGTGGGAAAGGAAGAGGCCCCAGGTCCTGGGCATGACCACTAGAATTGCACCCTGCCAGGGTCAGGAGGCCCGGTGGGACTGCCAGCAGCACAGCAGCCCGAGGAAATGCCAGGACTGAGGATATCCCTTGTGAAAGGGATGTGCCATAACCTCCAGCTACCACATGCATGTACACTGTCCTGGCTGGAGGAAGCCCAGAACTGTCACATCTATGACAGGCCTGAGGCTTGCTGGTTGCAATGGAGTTGTGAGGCTCCAGGTGAGCTCAGCTTAGCTGCCTAGGGTGCCAGCTTTCAAGTTGAAAAACCCTTCATCAGGCTGGGAAAGAACCTGCAGTTGGTGTGTGTGCTGTTCCTGGATGGAAGGAATAGTAAAGAAGCCAGAGGCTGGCATGCAGTGAAGGAAAGAAAGACAGTCAGTGAAAATGGAAATGGAGGTGTCATGGGGAGAGGGACAGGCTGGGTGGGGGGAGGGGAAGATGTAGCAGGTAAACGTGGAGTGGTACCTGGGAAGCCAGATGTCCAGCAGGTTGTAGTGTGTCAGAATTCCAATGTCCATATTGAGTCCATGAGTTTCTGTACCTAGGAGGTTGATGAAGTGCAATTCATTTTCACTGACTGGCTTTCTTGTCTGCATTGTATGGCAGCCTCTGGCTTCTTTACTATTCTTTCCATCCAGGAACAGCACAGACACACACACACCAATTGCAGGTACTTCTTCAGCCTGACAAAGGGTTTTTCAACCTGAAAAGCTTGCTAAGGTATATTTCTCCAACTATTCAGTTGGCCTGCTAAAAGATATCAGATTGACCCAAAGAACTTTGTCTGCCAGTGCCACGGCCTTAGATCAACATGCTTACAATCTACACCCCTAGCACCTGTCATTGGTCAGCTGACTGGAAGGAGGCAGAACACTGGGCACATCTAAGCCCTGTGGCTGGGACTGGCAGGGAGAGTTCTCTGGCAGCTGCTGGAGAAGAACCTCCTATAGGAAAGGACAGAAAAGCTCTGTGACAGTTTGGCTGCCTGAGATGCTGCTAGTGCTACTGTGCTGCTTACTTACCTGTTCCTATTTAAAGTGGTGGACTGAGCTGAGGCTGTAGGGAAGGAGGAGACCTCATTGGGGCACACTACTGTGTTGTGTAAAGGCCCCAGTACCAGTGAGGGCATGACTTAACACACACACAAAGTCACGCATGTCATGGGTTTTGCTTGTAAGCAGCTTAGCTTCATAGATTCATAGATGTAGGGTCAGAAGGGACCTTGCAGATCTTCTAGTCTGACCCCTGCCCTGGGCAGGAGAGAAAACTGGGCTCAAATGACCCCAGCTAGATAATCATCAAGCCTCCTCTTAAAGACCCCCAAGGTAGGAGTCAGCACTACTTCCCTTGGAAGTTGGTTCCAGATTCTAGCTGCCCCAATTGTGAAGTAGTGCCTCCTGATGTCTAGTCTGAACCTACTGTCTAACAACTTATGGTGATTATTCCTTGTTACTCTGGGAGGTGCTCGGGGGAACAAGGTCTCTCCCATTCCCTGCTTGTCCCCCCCCCAGTAAGTTCATAGATGGCCACCAGGTCCCCTCTCAGCCTTATCTTGTGAAGGCTGAACAGGTTAAGGTCCCACAGCCTCTCCTCGTAGGGTCTGCCCTGCTGTCCCTGGATCATGTGAGTTGCCCTCCTTTGGACCCTCTCAGTGCTGTCCACATCCCTCCTGAAGTGCAGCATCCAGAACTGGATGCAGTACTCCAACTGCGGCCTGACCAGAGTCGCATAGAGTGGGAGGATCACCTCCTTGGCCCTGATTGTGATGCATCTGTGGATGTACAACAAGGTGTGGTTAGCCCTACTGACCATGTCCTTGCATTGGTGGCCCATGTTCATATTGGAATCGATAATAACTCCAAGATTTCTTTCTGCCACTGTGCTTTCGAGAAGGGAGTTCCCCAGCCTATAGGTATGCTGCTGGTTCTTACTTTCCAAGTACAGCACCCCACACCTGTCAGTATCCTATTCTCTTTTGCCCACCCCGTAACCTGTCCAGGTCCAGCTGTATCCTGTCCCTCCCTTCTAGTGTGCCCACCTCACCCCAAATCATGGTGTCGTCTGCAAATTTAAACAGGGTGCTTTACACCCCCTCATCCAAGTCACTAAAAAAGAAATTGAACAGTGCAGGCCCAAGGACCGAGCCCTGGGGGACTCCACTGCTCACATCCCTCCAGGTTGTATATGACCCATCCACCACCACTCTCTGAGTGCAGCCCCTCAGGCAATTTGCTATCCATCTGACTGTGTAGGCATCAATGCCACAGTCACCTAGCTTTTTAATGAGAATGGGGTAAGAGAGAGTTTTGAAGGCCTTCCTAAAGTCCATAAAGACTACATCCACTTAGACACCTGCGACCAATGATTTTATGACCTAATTGTAGAAGGCAATGAGGCTGGTCTGACAGGACCTGCCCCTAATGAAACCATGCTGGTTGCCCCTGAGCATCATCCCCACTGCTGGCCCTTCACAGATGTGCTCCTTGATAATCTTCTCAAAGAGCTTCCCCAGGATTGAAGTAAGACTAATGGGGCTATAGTTGCCCGGGTCTTCCCTCCTCCCTTTTTTGAAGATGGGGACCACATTGGCCCTCTTCCAGTTGCCTGGCACCTGGCCAGAGCACCTTGAGTGCTCGTAAAGCCGTGCCAGGGGCCCCAGAATAACCCCTGCCAATTCCCTCAACACCCTGGGGTAGAGAGCATATGGACCTGCTGATTCAGACACGTCCAGCCCCTCCAGAAGTTCCCTAACTTGGTCCTCCCTGACCCTAAGCCTGGTGGAGTCTCTCCTGAGTTCATCCTGAATCTCAGTGGGGGAGTTCTGGTCCCTGCTTGAGGGGCAGATTCCCAGAAACCCCTGCACCTGTGTCCTTGAAACCTGGCAGGCTTCATGGCCTCAGCAGGGGCTAGCATGCCTGCTGTTTCACCCCTCTTCACCTTAACACAAACGCATACAGTCACGTCACGTGTTTTGCTTGACCTTGAGGTGTCATTTCTCAAAAAACCCTGCACCTATCTCCTTGAAACATGACAGGCTTTGTAGCCTCATCAGGGGTTATCATCACCACTGTTTTCATTTGAATGAGGCAAGAAATGACAAAGTATAGGCATTTTTGTGATTCCCCATTATAGCCTATGGGAGAAACATCAAAACGCGTTAAAACAGTGAAACAGGTTCCACAAAATGGAATGGAACAGTGCTTCGAAACAAAATGAAACAACAAAACAAAACACTGCCCCTTCAAAATGGTGAAACGGAAATCAAAATGAAAGGGGGTTGTTTCACACAGCCCTAATATTTATGCCTTCAGCATCATCCTGCAGAGGTTGTGAAGATTTATATTGGTCTAGGTTGCAAGAGAGAGATTACAAAAGGAGGAAGATTTTACTTTCTCATCCTTCATGCCATGGAGGCTAGTGATGCCTGTAGCTTTCTGGAGCTCCAATCAGATATGAGGGGACCTAAGGTAACTCAGGATACAGTTCTTACTGTATTCAGCCAAACCTGAAATCAGCCTTCATAACAGATCTTCATAACAGGTCCTCCAGACACAAAAACATAATCCTTTAAGTCTTGAACTAATGGTGATCTCCTTTGGTTGGGTTGGCAGCAATTAAAGTAGGTCCCTTAACTTCTTTGTGGCCTGCCACTACAGGACAACCTTCTTCCTTAGGCTCCATAAAAAGTATGTCACACCCTCAGCCCAGCTAGTCTTGGTGGAAAATGGGGAATTCCACTTCCTCTGTAAGTATCTGTTTTATAGTTTGCTCCCAGTCTTATTCAGCTAACAATGCTTTGAGTCCTTCTTCTATATGGAGTGCCACATTCAGACCCTCTTCTGGTAAGGATAGTTTAAAATGCTTAGAGCTGGAAATGAAAGGACCACTTGATCTGCCATGCAAAGAGCAATGAACCCAGATAAAAGTTTTGAAAGTGCTCTCTGAAGTAAAGGTTCATAATTGAAAGAAACATGGAAGTGAATTTCAGATTATGGCACTCAAAAGCAGGTCATGGGTGGTGATCCCTGAGTTCCTGGTGCAGCTCTTACTCAATTAATAAACAGTCAACAGATAAATGTCTTGGAAGAATTATTTATTCACTGAAGAATGCAGCTTTGGAAAGCTAAAAGAATTTATGGATTCAGGCCAATGTTACTGAATAGTTCTTGCTGAAACAAATATAACAAAACATCTAAAAATGTCAAAAGATTTTCCTCTAGGTTGGCTGAAATGTTTCAGAAGTGTCAACATTAAATTGTTTACTTTCTTTTTTTCTTTTCAGCAAGGAACAAAAAACAACAACAAATATTTCAGTCAGATCTGATGGTGGGGAGCGGGAGGGGAGGTTGGGGTTGTTTTTTTTGTTTTTTTGGCATGGCCAACCAAAAATCAATTATCTGTTTCTACAGTGCCTTCCCCTGGAAGCCATGTCGAAGAGAAACTGCCTTCCTCTGGAATCCATGTTGATTTTTTTCAACAGAAAAATATGAAAACTTGATATGGTCAGAACCCATCCATACTGGTGGTGGCTTAAATCATGTTTAGCTATTTAATTTCAATTTATTTTTAACAAATAAATAAAGGAAGATGCCATTTTTCATTTTGGATGGGCTCAAAACAAATATGTTATTGGGGGATAATCACTTTTTGATCCCATGTTATGACATGAAGGAAAATTATTCTCCCATGAATGACGGGCACTTTCCTTGTCTGATTCCCCATAAACTTGCCTAATGCTCATCTAAAAGATATTTGATCAAATCATTTTTTGATTGAGATTGGGGCCTAAATATTATTTCCCCTTATGCCACTCAATGGCCTGTATATAGCTACAAAACTGCAGTGTTTGGCACCATTGGCAATGCATAGGGGGTGCATGTGGGTGCACATGCACCCCCTGAGTTTGGTGGTGCACCCCCTGCAAAAAGCATTGCTGACACTGTTGGTGGTGCCAGCAGGTGGTTGCTGCTTGTCCGTGTTCCCCCCCTCCCCAACACCACCACAGCTGCCTGCGGGAGCTCCCTGCTTGCCACCACCACCCTCCTGCCGCTGACACCACCACCTTCACCTGCAGGAGATCACTGTGCCCCCTGCCCAGCCCCCAGGGGCATGCGGCATTCATGTTTGGAACTGGTACACAGTTTGCAATTTACCTTTGTATAAACAAGCCTGCGTACAGTCACTCTGTAGGCTCAGTAGGACTGTGCTCTAACCAGAAAGGTACATGTTCAAGTCCTGAAATTTTACTAGCAGAGAAACCACAGCTAGAGGCTGTTGGATGCAGGAGGAGGCTTTTTATGTTTTAAACTGCAAATCTACTGGTTAAAACCACAACAGAATGATACAGGATTCCAAATTTGCATAGGTGCCCCAGTCTTCAACTGCATAGATGCCAATTAGGCACACTAAAGGACATAGAATTAACTCAGGGTGTTTCTCACCTATGTTGTACTCAGTAAAAAATAATTGGGCTTAATGCAGGAGCCAGTGGGCAAAATTGTCTGGCCTATATTCTCCAGGCAATAAAACTGGACTACCTATCTGTCCTTTCTGCCTTTAATGCCTATGTAATCTATATCATTCTGCCATGAGTTCCACGGGTAAGTGTTGTTACATAAGCCTAGATTTCTTCTGGACTTCTTACCAAGCATCATGCTACTTTGTAGCATGGAACAAGTTGCTGGGAAACTACCTGGCTGTCTTAGAACCATTAATTAGTTTAAGTATTATAGTAATCCCCTCCTACTTCCTTCATTTTCAAATGGAATCACCACAGTCTACTTACCCTCTTCCTGTATCACTTGCTATATGCTTACCTCTCCTAGCCTGAAGTCCTTATGGAGCATGACCCACCTTTGTGCTGGTTCTGGTTCTGGTTCTGCTGTTATTAGAAGTACTATTTCAGTAGATCTGAGAGCCTGGAGTACGCAAGGGCTCTGTTTTGTACAGCCGTATAGCCAGACACAGTTCCTACCATGGTGAGCTCACAGTCTAAATAGGTAAAGGGGGAACCTGATCCACAGGGAAGGGAAATTACTATTTCACAGTCAAAAGTGGACATTGTTAAAGCTCTGAGCAGAACCCAAATCTCCTGATTCCCAAGAAATTACCCTCCCCACTATACCTCTCTCACTCCCAGGAAATGTACTGGTCCTCCTCCTTTTCAGGATCACACTGTCTCTTCTGTCTTAAAGGAAACCTTCAGTGTTGCCAGAGCTCGCTCACTCTGCTTTTCCCTTTGGAGGCAGCTGTGCCTTCAGCCACCATACAAACAGCACCTGCTTTTCTGGAGTCTCTTTACTATACTGCTTTCCAGGAATGTAGCTCTAATACAGACATGCCAGCTCACTCTCAATCATGCAGGAGTAGGGAAAATATGCTGATCCCATTTGAATTTAAGCACCATCCAGCTGGCACCACACTTGAGTCCAGCCCACAGAAAAGACTGTTTCCCCTCAGCTTGAAGCCATAGTCTGCCCTTTGTCCATGGGTATCAGCAGTACACAACACCTCTAGCTGCATTTCTAGGAAAGAGGCATGTAGGGAATTGAACATAATGGCTACAGCATAAATGGGATCAAATCCATGGGTAATATAGCCAACTATGGGGAGGGAAGGGGCTTTCCCCTGGGTTCCTGGGGTTGTTTTTCTCTGATTAGAGAGCAGAGCACTGCTGTTAGGAAAGACATTTTTTCCCCACCTAATGACAGGACCCTTCTTGGAGTTTCTATGGTAACACGACTGCTTTAAAAAGACCTCCTCCCTCCAGTAGCAAAGGCTCAAACAGTTAATTGCCTCCCTGCCAACTTCTGTCTGCAGATGGGCTGTTTGCTTGTTCAACCATCACTGTGCAGGAACAGTTCTTCACTCTGTTGTTGTTGTTGTTATTATTGTTGTTTGTTTGTTTGTCCACAGACTGGGGGGGGGCATTAGGTTTCATTAGTTCTCCCATTGGATGATGGGCAGGATTTGGGGCCAGTAATGGGGCCATGGACAAGCTGACAGGGATAACAACAGAAATGGCTTCCAAATAATGGGTGGATTCTTCAGCCCAACAGGTGACAAGGGGTCTTATCAGGATAGGGGCTGAGGACCCTAACCTTCCTCCCCAGCTCAATGTCCAGAAAAAGGCAGCTCCATATTCCCTTGTCATTCAGCCCAGACTCCTGCTACAGTGAGAGGACTTCTGCTAAGGTGAGGATGGAACACAAAAAAAGTAAGGGCCTCAGGTTTTGGCTCCAGGAATAAAAACAACCAAGCACTAAGGGGAAGCACAGATGAACAGAAACTACAGGGAAATCCATGCACCTGTGTCTTTTCTCACCCCAGTGAGAGTTCTCTATTCATCCATCTGTTTTTTCTATTCATCTATCCCCATACTATTTATCTCTGTGCAGACCCATGTATCATCTTTGTATGGAATGATGGTATAAGTACAATTAAACCAAATGAACAGGACCTAACCTGGTGGCATTCAGCACAGGGGGAAGAAAAGCAAAACAATCCTGCTGGCTTTTCAACTCTCATTAATTCCGACAGTATATGCACTCTCCGAAGTGCTTACCATAACAACCGTTTCCAAGCAGCCATACATCCATAGCCCAAATCCTAAGCATTTTAAATCAGTCTCAACAGTTTTGTAGACAAAACATATTGTCAGTATCTACACAATCTCCACTGATTGAACCAGTGACAGATGTGACATATCAGAAACATCCTGCTTATATCAGACATTTTCTCTGCATATAAAGGATCACTCCAGGAGCTCACCAAGGGAGTGTTGGAAAGACTCAGAGCAAATGTGCAGGGCAGGAAAACAGTTGTTTTGTTGACATTTGATGCAGATCCAGGAAGCATCCCCTGATTACTAGTCTGCATTAAAGCAGAGAAATTGCTACATCTTCTCCCTCTGGCTTCCAAACACAGCATGCAGATGACTGGATGTGAAAGCAGTTAGATTTGCAGTGGTGGGTGGCTTGTAAATTTTATTTCACTGCATCTTGCTCAAAAAGGCTCCCTAAGTGTCAGGGTTAGAGCTAAAAGGGAAGCCAGGAAGACTGAGTCTCTCAAAATAAGTGGTTGGCAGTAGGCCTGTGTGAAGTGGCTAGTATTCGCTTCAGATTCAGCCAATTCAGGGGACAGTGATTTGATTCAATGAGTCGAATAACTATCCCAAATCAATTTGGCCGAATCTGATTCAGAAATTCAGCTGCTGCCGAATCAGCCAAATCTCTGAATCAGACAGACCCTATCTCCCACTGCTCTCCCAGCCCTGGCAATGGCTGCCCTGCCTGCTCTA
This sequence comes from Crocodylus porosus, assembly GCF_001723895.1. NCBI lineage: Eukaryota > Metazoa > Chordata > Crocodylia > Crocodylidae > Crocodylus > Crocodylus porosus. The sequence goes on along the minus strand of NW_017728943.1, from coordinate 5,973,103 downwards.
GCTCCCGGAACTTTGAAAAAAAAAAAGCCTGCACTCACTGGATGCTGCCAGGTGTGTGTGGGGGAGATCCCCACTGCCCACTACTGTCCCATGCTGCATGGGGGGCTTTGCTGCCTCCCCAAGTTAGCCCTGCCTGCCCCAGGTTCTAACCCTTTACCAAAAAAAAGAAAAAAGCTCTGACTCACCAGCTGCTGCTTGGTGGTGGGGGGCAATCCCCGCTCCTTCCCACTGCCCCACACTGTGGGGGGGGCTCTGCATGAGCCCCCCAAGGCCCCAAGGCTGTTGTAGCAGACAGTGAGTCCATTTTTTTGTGTGTTTTTTTTTCCTAAAGGGCTGGAGCTGGGGCAGTCACTGCAGCCACAGTGGGGGGGGGAGCAGGCAGGGGACAGGGGGGCCTGGGGGAGCAGGCAGGAGATGGGGCC
>NW_017728943.1:5930284-5972581 GCF_001723895.1 Crocodylus porosus | reverse complement strand
TGGTCCCCTCCCTGCTTCTCCAGCCCCCCCTCCCCCAGCCCCTACTTACCAGCTTTGAGTCCAGGTCCAGCTCCCTGCTGCAGCACATGGGAACTGCCCAAATCACCAAAGCTTTCCAAATATTTTCTGAATGGATTTGGAGAGCTTTGAATTGATTCCAGCCTCTTAACTGGTCCCCTGATTCAATTCAGATTTGGAGATTTGGTCACCGAATCAGGCCAGATCTCCTCTGAATCAAATCAGCACCCGAAGCTTCACATAGCCATAGTTGGCATGCTTGAAGGCTGAGAAGCCAACTAGACACTGGCTGTTTACTGCTCTAAGTTTCTTTTTCTCAGGACCAGACTCCATGTCACACTGTATCAGTGAGCTCCCTGTAAGGGGTGCAGGAGCAACTAAATGCACAAGCTATTTTGGAACCTTCAGAAATCTAAAATAAGGTTAGATGCTGATGCTTGGAATGAGCTTATCCAGAGCAGTGTTCACAGAATAAATTAAGGTTTTGAAAGGGCTCTTGTATCCCAAGCATCGGTACACCAGTCAACTTCTAGGTATGAGAGGGAGAAGGAATCTTGTGGAGGAAGTGTTCCCCTTCCTCTGATGAAGGTGCCCCTGACACTGCTGGAGAAAGAGTGCTAGACTAAATGCTCTGTCTATGAAACTGTTGAGACTTATTTAAAAGGCTGAATCTTTTTTCTACTGTTCTTTGACAATTCCCAAGTTCCAACACAAGAGATGACCAAAACCTGAACCTCTGAGCCACCTCCATCAATAAAGCTGGGTGAAAGAACCTATTAGAGGCTGGAGTTATGTCTCTGTTCAGTGATTGTACAGCACCTAGTACAACCACAAGGCTCATGGACTGGCCCACCAGGCACCCATGCCACTCAAATTTCATCTTCTTCTGCTTTAATGACTTCAAATATCTTGACCATGATTTGGCTGCCATTGTGCTAAGACTAGGGCTGATCCCACCAGCTAGTATTCTTTTCTTATTTCTTGTGCTTTCCCACTCTGTCTGTCTGTGTCTACCCATTGTCTTAAAGTTAAGAGGGTGAGCTTCTTAGGGAATGTAGTCCCTGGTGTAAGAAGTGGACAGAGAGCTTTGCCCCACTGTTCTAGTCCCCCAGGAATGGGAGGACTGGAGCAACCCATGTTTTCCCCAGACCAGAATCATTGCAATTTCAGGATGGTGCCAGGAGCAAAGTGTGTGTGGGGGTGGGGGTAGAATTGCAGACTAAATGTGTGCATGCTCCATCAACCACAATCATTATTAGTCCTCTAAACAGCTCTAGACGTCTGAAAAACAGAGTCATGCAAGTCCTCTGACTATTGGATTTGGCCTCAGGATCAGAAGAAAGAAGTGTATAGTCATAGAATCATAGAAAATGAGGGTTAGAAGGGACCTCAGGAGGTCATTTAGTCCAGCACCCTGCTCAAATCAAGACCATCCTGAAGTAAATCATCCCAGTCAAGGCTTTGTCTAGCCAGGCCTTAAAAACCTTCAAGGATGGAAATGCCACAACCTTTCTGAGTAACCTGTTCCAGTGCTTTACTACCCTCCTTATAAGAAAGTTCTTCCTAATATCTAACCTCAACTTTCTTTGCTGCAACTTTAGACCATTCCTCCTTGTTCTGTCATCTGCCACCACTGAGAACAGTCTAGCTTGATTCTCTTCTGAACCCCACTTCAGGTAGTTGAAGACTGCTATTAAATCCCCTTTTCTCCTCTGCTCTAAACTAAATAAGGTCAGTTCCTTCAGCCTTTCCTCATAAGTCATGTGACCCAGGCCCCTAACCATTTTGGTACCCTCCACAAAACTCTCTCCAATTTGTCTGCATCCTTTCTGTAGTGAGGGGCCCAAAACTGGACACAGTACTCCAGATGTGGCTTCACCAGTGCTGAATACAGGAGAATAATGATTTCCCTCAATGTACTGACAATGCCCCTATTAATGCGGCCCAGTAGGCTATTAGGTTCCTTGGTAACAAGGGCACACTGTTGGCTTATATCCATCTTATTATCCACTGTAACACCCAGATCCGTTTCTGCAGAACTGATGACAATCCAGTCAGCTCCTGGCCTGTAGTTGTACATGGGGTTATTCTGTCCTAAGTGGAGGAGTTTGCACTTGTTCTTATTGAACTTCATGAGATTTCTTTTGTCACAATCCTCCAATTTGTCTAAGTCACTCTGAATCCTAACCCTACCCTCCCGCATATCTATTACTCTCCCCAGCCTGGTGTCATCTGCAAACTTGTGGAGTGTGCACTCCATCCCAAGTCAGGTCAGGTCACCCATTATCCAGGTCCTTCTCTGGCACTCCTTGGGTAGGGGAGTTCTGTGGTAGATATGTAAAACCAGCAAGAAAGGAATACATCAGAGTGTGTGTTGCTTTTGTGAGATGGCTACTCCCTGGATTCTGGCTGAAGCCACTCCTCCCAGTAAGACAGAAACTTCCCCAACAGTACATAACTTTGCTGGTCCTGTTTTGATCCAGTTCAAAACCTGGGAAAATCAGTACCAGGTCAACTGTGTTATCTACTTAGGGGTTTCTAGTATATGTTAGCTAAATGTTTTCTCTTCTTTTCAAGCCTGTAAAGCAATAGTTATGGTTGTTAAGACAGTCTGAATTTACAGGTAGGGGAAAATGAAAAATGGAACCAGTATAAAGTAATTTAATACCCCATAAGCCAGTTCTAAACTATTTTTTTCTATAAAATGCATAATATATACAGAGTGAAGGATGGTTTGCTGTGCTATAAAGATTTTATTGGCTATCAGCAGTGGTGTTCTGTATAACTCTTTCTGTCTCTCCATCCATCCCCACAAACATTTCTTTTCAACCATCTTGCTACTTACCAACCAAAATCATGAGAATCTTAAAATTAATAAATGGGGTTTATATTTTCCTCCAGACTTTTGACCATTGATGATCACCTTCAAGCATTTCTCCAAAACTTTGAGGGCTAGACACTTTCTTTTTAAAATTAAACTTGAGCTGCTATTCTCATATAAGCACAGGCACTGGGGATTTAGGGAAAGCACTAAATATCATAAGATTCCTGATAAAAGTCACATGAGTTGGCAACAATAAAACTTGCACTGTATGTTTCTGAATATTTTCCTTGAAAAGAGACCCAGTGCATCTATGATACAGAAAAGTGCTATTATCCCTATTCTACAGAAATGGAACTACCACAGAAGAAGAGCGAACTTGCCAAGGGTCACTCCAAAATTCGTGCCATTGTGGGGATTAAAGCTGTGTTATAGGATGTATTATGTGCTGGTGTGTGTGTGTGTGTGTGTGTGTGTGTGCACGCATGTGCATGTACAATCCCACTGGTAGGTGGGGTTATTTTGTGTTGTGTTTCCCCCTGCATGCTGTAATGATTAAAGAGCATTCTGTTATGCCTTTTGTTTATACCGGGGGTTCTCAACCTCTGGGCCACAGGCCAAATCCAGCCCCCAGATCCATGACATCCAACCTGTGGGATTTTCCACAGGTCAGGAAATTAGGTAATGGATGAGTAGTAGCGATTAATATTGCCACCCCCCTAACTGCCAAATCCCCAAGCCTTATGTCTTGGTTTACTGCCAAGTCACACCCCTCCCTTGCATGGCCAGGTAAGAGCTAGGCCCCCTTCCCTCCATGAAGCTGGTTTCGGGCCAGACCACACTCCCTTCCCCTGCCCATGGGGCCAGGCTATGTTCACAGGGCCTGTTTGGGTCCAAGACACACCTCTTTCCCACTGGAACCCATGGGGGGAAAAACCTATTTGGACAATTCAAGTGCTTGGGCCCACACTTTTTGGTTCCCAGGGGCTGGGAGAGCCATGAGGAGGGGCTGTGGTTAAGTAGGGTGTGAGGACATAACTGTTTATTAGAAAAGAAACTTGCTGAACAAGTGGTACAAGAGACCTCAGTGATAAAAAGTGCCAACAAAAAGGGATAAAAGTGGACAGTAGATTTCTGGCTGCATACCAGACTGGCCAATTGCAATGGTGGTGGGAGGGAGTGGTGAGGAGTGATGCAGTCTGAGATGCCTAGAGGGATATACCAGGCCCATGTCAAGGAGAACTGTTGTATGCACATAAAACTGAACCAGTTCACAGTGGGTGCATCTACATGAGATGCATTAACACACATTAGCCTAATTCAGTGCGCATTATGGGCATATATCTACATATGCATGCCCTAAATGCACTTTAAAATGGTGAAATTAGGCTAACTGTGCCTAAATTTGATACCTGCAAATGCAGGTATCAAATTTAGGTATGATTCATTCAAGCACATTAACACACATGTAGACACGAGCTGGCAATAACTTTGTAACCTGGGCAGTACTCCAAGAGGTACCCCCTCTCCAAAAGCAGGTGCACAAACACTGTAGGAGGTGTAGGGATTCTCCTCCCTCTATAGAGCAGAGCCAGATCACCAATGGGGACTTAACTGTATACCTTTTAATGAGAGAGCAATACTGGGAACATAACCAGTATAAACCAGGGGGTATAGGGGGCACTACAATGCCCCGAGGGGGCAGGATTCAACAAAGGCTAGACACTTACAATCATGGACATATTCATCCACTTGACAAAAGACAGGGTTAACCAAAATGTAAAACACAAACAGCAGAACAAATAATACTGGCTGGTGAACTATAAAAGGAAAAATATAAGATGTCAAGGAATATAGGGCCTAGGTACCTGGAGGGGGAGAAAGCACAATGGCCCCGTTGCACTACAAGAATTTCTTCCTATTAGTTCATTCAACTCAAGTCAGCCCTACTGGGACTTCAACTTGAACTCAAATTGCCCATGTGGTAGGTAGAAACTACTACACAGCCACTAGTGCTAGTACTATGGCAAGCTGCTAGGCGTCTTGACCTTCCCAGAGCCCAGCCTCACGTTGAGCTGCCTAGCCTCTGATTGGAGGAGCTGGAAGCAAAGCTGGGAACCTCTCGGGTCACTGCTCAGATCCTTGCTGGAGCTGGGGAGCCTCTCCTGCTGGCTGCAGCCTCTCATAGGGGATCCTGGAGTCCAGCAGGGAGCCTCTCCTGCTGGCTGCACACCACACTGCTGAGGGTCCCACTTCTGCCTGCAGGTCCCATTCCTTCAGGATCTTCTGCAGCAACTGCCCCTACCCCACTGGCCCAGCTCTTTGAATCTCCTTCCTTGTGTCCCTTACTGTTCTCCCCTGAGTCAGCCATGCAACCCCTTTTATCCCCCTCCTGGTGACCCAAGGGGCCAATCAGGGGACATGGAGGGTGAGTCTCTAGGGCCTGATTGGTGAGAAAAGGGAATCCCAAGTCTTCCAATCATCTTTTGCCCTTTCAAAACCCCTGGGCTAAGTCACTGCCAGCTAGTCTGTCACAACTTTAGCACCAGGTCTACCCAGGCACCAGGGGCATGTGGCAGGGCTGCAGAGACTTGACACTAACTTTAATGTAAACTGCACTGTCGGGGAACGTTGTCCCCAGTGGACCTAGCAGACACTGCCTGCCACTTGCCTAGGGTGTCATCAGCTATAATTGGGGTCTCCCACACATACATTTCACTTGCCACAACTTGATATTAATGGAGCTGGTTCAGATGTCTCAGCGTGTAGTCCAATTATGAGTCTCCCCGGCATCTCGCGAGGTCCCGAGTTTCTGAGGGCTCCACCACCCCTACACCCTCACCCATTCCACCGGGTGGTGGCCAACCAGTTGGTCCGGCCACGTATCCTCAGTTCCTCCCAGATAATCCACAAAAGAAAGGTCAATCAAAACAAATACGACAACCAAGAAGGTTCACCTGATCTGTGTAGCTGCTCCATCTGTCCGCAGCTGCCTTCCAACTCAAGCTTAACCTTCGAGGGGTCAAGCACCCTTTTGTTGGCTCTTGGAGAGCCCCCTTGTAGGGCTTCACGAGATTCCTTTTTAACAACTTAAGTTCACTACTGAACTGTGCCCCTATTACAGGGACTACAGTACCCAAAGTCAATAGTGCCCCCCAATTGGGTTATTACACCTTCTCCCACTGGGCTCAGCCAGCTCCCAGCCGGTAAATGAACAGTTCTACACCCCACAGGGGCAAGTAAACTGTGTTGCAAAACCCCGCTGGGGTTTTGCTCTCTGCCAGAGGCTCCTACCAGCGTTCAACGTCGCATTCAGCGTTCTCTTCAGTGTGCGCTGGCCTGCTCCACCTCCTCCTCTTTCCGGTTCTGCGTTGCCGCCGCTTTCCGGTCCCGGCCTCTTCTTTATACCGGCAGGGAAGATATCGGCCCCTCCCTTCCCAACACACCTGGGTAAGGGGAATTTCTGCCAGGCTCCTTGGGGCTGCGGACCTGGGGCCACTGACCCTCTGCTTAGCCTGGGAGCCTTGGAGCCTGCTGGCTCCTTCTCTCTCTCACACTAACTTTAGTGCCAAGTCCCTGCATATGTAGACACCTGCCAAAAATCACTTAATGTACATTAGCTAAATGTGTGTTAAATTTAGTAACGATTAAATGCACATGTAGACATGCCCAGTGATCCAGTTCAAAAGAGCACTTTATTTTCCAAGTATAATTTTAAATCATTGCATGTGACTTTAAATTAGTTTATACAGATTGTATGTCTCTCTGCTTCATTTTTAAACCCCGTTTAAATGGTTTTGTGTGTTATATGTGTTGATGCCCTCTGCTGCGAGCTGGAGAGTAAAGTCAAAACTTCACAGTGCTGCTCTGTAAGAGCCTGCAGGATACAGAGATGGCAAGCACCCATTCTCTGCTCCAGCTGTGATGGTGATGTGCCAGCAGGTCAAATACCCATAACACTGTGGTGCTACTACTTGTTTCCAGAAGCCTGCAGGAGATCATGGTCAAGGGGCATGCTGGGATGTCTGCTCACCAGCTCCCTGACTGTAAAGTACTGCAACAGCACAGCTCCAGCAGATTATGAGGTGCTTTAGTGGAAAGGGTTGTACAGGACTGAAGTGCTCCAAATCACAACTATTTCAAATTAGGGGTATGGGAAGCACTTCACATGTATGTCCAACCATACTCTCAGTTTAACATTAAATCATTTGCCCTTAAGCACTGTATGCTTCTTCCCAAGGATCCTTTAAATGCAAGAAATGTAGATGCAGGAAAAAAAAATAATGACTGAGCAAAAGGAGAATAAAAATTGTTCATATACATAAATCCTGATGAACTTCATGGTAGTATGGCAGAGATGTCCAGTGGTGGGTGTTGTGTATTATTGTTACTTGGCCCATTATAAATTGCATCTCCATGAGTCATTAATGCACAGCTCCCTAAGGCTTTCTAATGTCTCCTCATGAATGATTAAAGAATAAAGAAATATTATTAATCAAGCATTATTACTGTATAGCTCTCAAATGTTAAACACGGGGTGCAGGATGTTACTTATTTCCTTTCTTGTTCCCAATATTGGAGGGAAAGGATTTTTTTTGTTTGTATTTTTGCAAAATCTTATTTCTAAGGACTCTACTTCATTGCTTTTGTCCATTATCTGAAGCTGTATTCCCAACCAAAATGTTTCAGATATCTGGTTTTGGGTTAAGAACCAATGTTCTGACTTCCTAGACATCCCTATACATTCACTTTGTAGCTGGGAATGGAATGTTTCTCAGATCTGGGGATGGAAAGTGGCTCACAAGTGAATAAACCTCAGCAAAGAATGAAAGCAGTGAATCATCTCTTTTCTCCTGCCACCATAATAAGAGCTGCTGAAAAGTACTGCTAGTGTACAATAAGTTTTATTCTCTTTATGAGACCCAACAACTATGCTGCATGTCCTTAAGAACCATTTACAGGTATTTCATTTTCTCCATGAAATATGTACATGTACACGGAAAGGAAGGGAGGGGAAGTCAACAGAGAGGAGAAAGCACCAGAAAAAGGCAGGCCACAAGGAGAGTTCCACACTTCTGCAGTTGTGCTCCTGCCTCATCCCTCTCCTTGTTTATTGGAAGTGCCTGGCACAGAGGATTTGCCTTTGAAATAAGGTCCTGCTCCACATCAGCCATTCTGGCTGTTCAGCCAGGTGAGATGCATTTGAGAGCTTCTTCCAAAGCAAGTGGGAAGGTCTGACTGTCAGGGATTTGGGGCCAGCTGCTTTCCAGAAGCTTCTCTGCTGCCCTGAGCTGTTCTGCAATGAAGCATTGGGTGTGCATCAAAATGGATAATGACATTTCACCTTCCCAGCTTCCTCCTTGTGACAGGAATGGCCCTGGAGCCACTGCAGCTCCTTCTGTGACTATGCTGATTCTGCCGTATGCCAGATATTCTGTGTACCCCTACACAGTCTCTCCTGCCATGTCTTGATGGAAATATCCTACTACAGTGGAAGGCTACCCAAAAGTCCTAGGGTAATGTTACTTCTTATGTCCTAACCTGAACTTCACCTCCTCGGCCTAATCTCAGTCCACTATCAAAACCTATCCCAAAACCTTGCTAACACTGGCCAGGCACCACACATGTCCCAACCTGTGCCTTGTGCTTTAGGAGAAGTATTTGTGGCCTCAAGCTGCCCCTATAGTCACACTCATAGCCACACCCAGACAGAAGCTAATCAGTGATCCCTTGTAAAGAAAAAGGTCTTGGTTCTTGCCTTGCACTTCCTCTCTGAAACCTTTGCTCTCCACTGTCAGCTGTTCACACTCTCACTAAAACTCTAGTCACACCTGTCCTGAGCTCAGGGCAGCTCTCAGCTGTTCTCTACCCTTCCCACTCCTATGTAGCTTTGAGCCAATCATTAACAAAATGCCCTGTTCTGAGAAACCATCACCCTTCATCCAATTCCACATTTTGGCCTTTTTCTATGCTCTCAATGTGAATGTCTAGCCTTGTAGTCTCCTCCCAGCATCACTCCCCTTACACCATTTCCCTTCACAAAAATTACCATCCTCTTATCTTTCAGATCCTTAACTCAGTATTCACTTTTGACTTATTCTCCCTGGGCATTTATACATGTGCTCCAGAAGTGCGGGATGAGGGGGGAGGGAAACGCTTTAATTAGATGGACTCAAAAAGCCCCTCTAATTAAAATGCCAGGACTATCTCTCATATCAGAGTCCTCACACTTGAAAATGGTGATGGGGCACTTTATCTAAAACTCATCAGACAATGAGCTTTAGATAAAGCACCCGCTGCCACCATTTTTAAGTGTGGGGATGCTGATACACAAGACACTAATGGCTGCTGGAGTGTGGCAATTACTATGCTCTGATGCACTGTAACTATAGCACATTGGAGCAGCCTTGCTATTTGTGTATAGGCACCCCTAAGCCTATATCAAAGGGATTGTTTGAGAGTATGGAAAGGACTTGGAAACTGCTTTCATGCTTAAGTGAGCCTAGGCCAAAGTATGGGTTCACTCAGGCTGTTGTGGGTACTATTCATGTCACAACGTCATTCTTCTAAGCCAAGCCCATTAGGAACACTGGACTGGAAAAACCTGCTTAGCTACTGAGTCCTGTCCACTGCTATGGCAGGCATAAGCTTTTTAAACACCATCAGGTTTATTGCTCAACTCTCTTGGTAGGAAATTGTGCAGTGACAGAGTGGTTATAATGCTTTATAATGTGTGCTTCAGTCCAGACTCAAGTCAAAAGCCATACAGAGTGACCTGGTTCAAAATGGTACTTGAAATGGTACTACAAAATGGCGCATTAAACTAATCTACTTCAGAGTAATTTCTGTACACATGTAGACAGGAGTGAACATTAGATTAGTCTAATGAGCAGTAAAGTGTCTTGTGTAGATGCACCCCTTGGGTGCTTCCCCACAAACATGTACATGCTGCTTGTGGCACTACATACCCATTTGCAGTGCTGCAAATGCACATGCATGCATTCCCTGTGCTGCTAATTTTCAGTGTGATGGTGCTTTTTTTACACTGGGATTTTCAACATGTGCCTCCAAAAACTAGAGCCTGGCCAGTCAGAGGCATACTCTGGCTGTCGGCCAGGCTCCAACTGCCAGATCACCACTGCTGCTGCCCTGGAAGACCCCCGGTACCTTAGGTAAGGCTGCAGGGGCCAGCCCAGGTGTTGGCCCCAGACTCCCCTACCCAACCTGGGGCAATTTGCCACACTCCAGAGTGTGTGTGCGGGGGTGTGCCTAGGGACTAATAGCAGCAACACAAATATGTGCCCCTGCTTTTTGTCCCTGAGGAAACACATATTTCCACTCATTCAGATGCACCCATTGAGTATAATCCTTGGCCCTTTTTTGCGGTGCTGTAGTCTAGCTGATCATTCCCCAGAGTATATTTGTGCATGCAACTGTTCTGTCTTAAGTGCAGGACTTTGCATTTATCCATACTGAGTTTCATTTGCTTAATTTTGGACCATTTTTCCTGTTTATCTAGCTCATACTGAATCCTAATCCTATTTTTTAAAGTGCCTGCAACCCCACAGAGCTTAGTGTTATCTGCAGATTTGCTAAGTAAGTACTCAATTCAATACTCCCAGTCATCTACTATATGAGCATATTAAAAGTACCAGACCCAGGACAGACACCTGGGGAACTCCACTCAGCAATTGCCTCCCAATTAGGCATTGATCTAATCATAGAATCATAGAAAGTGAGGTTTGGAAGGTACCTAAGGAGATCATCTAGTCCAACCTCCTGCTCAAAGCAGAACCATCCCCAACTAGATCATCCCAGCCAAAGCTTTGCCTAGCCAGGTTTTGAAAACCTCCAAGGATGGAGCTTCCACCTGGCTTCACCCAGTACCAAATGTTCCCTCCAGATTGGACAGGAATCTACGTACTCCTCCCAGCTTTCTACACTGATGTTGAACAACTTCTTATAATTTTTACACACATTATGGTACTGCCATAGAGGATGATCCCACTTTCTAGAGCCATCTCAAATCTCACTGTCTAAATTTTCTTGGGGATATGGTCTCGTCCCATTCTTCTGATATCGCTACGCTGTTGCAACCTCCTCTTTTTGATAGTGGTTTCTAAGTGCATCAGTCCTGTGTGTACTTAGAAATCACTATTGGTAAAGTGTTAAACTGTTCCAGTGTTTTACTCTCCTCCCAGTGAGAAAATTCTTCCTAATATCTAACCTAAACTTCCCTTGCTGCAACTTGAAACTGTTGCTCCTTGTTCTGTCATCTGCAACCACTAAGAATAGTCTAGCTCCATCCTCCAAAATGTATATGTGCTATAGAAAGTGTATATGTACTCTAGAAAGTGTATACTTTATACAGACTGTAGAAAGTACATCTAAAGTTTATAAGTACTGGGAGGACAAAATGCCAAACACACAGGACTGATGCACTTAGAAGCCACTATCAAAAAGAGGAGGTTTCAATGGCTTAGCCATGTCAGGAGAATGGGATGAGACCATATCCCCAAGAAAATTTAAGCAGCAGGATTCGAGATGGCTCTAGAAAGTGGGGTCATCCTCTATGGCAGTACTATAATGTGTGCAAAAATTATAAGAAGTTGTTCAACGTCAATGTAGAAAGCTGGGGGGAGTATGCAGATTCCTGTCTAATCTGGAGGGAACATCTGGCACTGAGTGAAGCTTAACATAAAGTGCTTTTGATTCAGAAGCAAAGAACGAAGCAGCATGCTGAAAATTCGACTCCAACTCAGACAACACATGGATCTATGAAGCTTGTAACAAGCTGTGTCACTCTTAAATTGGGCTTGTCAACAGTGCCATAGGAAGGTGGGGAGAGCAGGGCAATTGCCCCAGGCACTGAAGCGAAGAGGCAACAACAGGCACTGCCCAGTTGGGGCAGGGTGTAGGACAGAGCCACAAGAAGCTTGTTTGAGGCAGCATGGAGACGGGGTGGGAAGCTCCCACTGCTGCATGCACTCCTGGGCGAGCATAGGGGGCATGTGCCCACCGGCAGTGGAAGGCTGGGACTAATGGGGCTTAGCCACCCCAAACACAGGCACGTTGGGCCAGGGGCAATGCTTAGGGGGTGCATGTGGGACCACCAGCAGTGTCTGCAGGCAGTCTGTGATCACTGCTGGCTGCCGCCACCATTGCCAGCAGCCCCTGCAGATGGTCACCAACCCCTGGTTGGTGCTTCCCCCACCCCCACCACCGACAGTGCCAGTGGCATTTGTGGGAGCTTCCTGCTCACTACCACCATGCTCCCACCGCCACCACCATGCTCCCACCACCACCAGCCCAGCTGTGCCCCCCCAGCCACCAGGGGTACATGCCATTCATGCCTTCGGCATGGGCTCCAGGTGGCTGCAGCGGGGGGATGGGGGGGCAGCTTGCATAGAGAGAGATAAGCAAGTGGAGCCTACAGGCAGCCAGGAACTCAGCCCGGCCCAGCCGGGTGTGAAGCAGCACCCAGCTGAGCAGGTAAATGCATGAACAGGTAGGGGCTTGGGGGAGGGAAGAGGCATGGCAGGGCAGATCAAGGCCCCGGGGGGGGGGTGAATGGGGCCGTGGGGCCAGGGTGGGTCATGGGGGGGTTGGAGCCCAGACGGCTTGTCTAGGGTTGCGGGGAGGGGGGTCCTGGGCAGATTGAGGGTCCCACAGTGAGTGAGGTGTCGGGCAGGAGCAGGGGCAGAAATGAATGGGGCCGTGGGGCCAGGGTGGGTCATGGGGGGGTTGGAGCCCAGACGGCTTGTCTAGGGTTGCGGGGAGGGGGGTCCTGGGGCAGGCACAGGGGGCACTTCCCCCACAATCTGTGCACAGGGTGGAGGCAGGCTGCAGCTGCAGGCTGAGTTCTGCATCCTGATGACAGTGCCTCAGCAGCCACTCAAAGCTATGTGCCTCCCACCACCAGACAGGCAGGGGACCCAACACAGCCAGTATGCAAGAGGCACATGACGTCACACTGCTCCTGGGGCACCGGCAGCAGGGTGCCTCTGCCTCACACATAGCATAATGTACCTTTATATGTACACCATGATTTAGAGGATCAAAGGTTGCCTACTACACTTTAAAGTACTTATGTCCCAACTATATTTCCTTAAGTCAATAATTAGAACATGTCCTGACTATATTTCCTTGAGTTACTAATTATAATGTCACGAGAGTGTCAAAAGTATCACATCCACTTCACCCCTCACATTCACTGAGCCCTTCAAATTACTGTGGGGGGAAAAAAGGTTAGTTAGGCATGACTTGCTTTTGACAAATCTATGTTGTCTCTTGCTGATCACATTGTTCTCCACCAAGTGCTTAGAAATAGATTTCTTGATAGTATGATCAATAATCTTTCTGGGTATCGAAGTCAGACTGATTAGTCTGTAATACCTTTGAATTTCCTTTTCCCTCTTTTTAAACATGGGAATTATATATACCTTTTTCCAGACATCCAGAACTGCAACCAAGAGCCAGTGGCTCTATAATTACATCATCCCTTTCCTTCTGTACTCCAAGATGCATCCCGTCTGGATCTGCTGACTTGAAAACTTTCAGCTTCTCTGTGTAATCCCTACCCTGTTTTTTTCTCTACACTAGACTGATTATTTCCTCCCCATCCATGCTGCCAATTATGCTAATCATCAGATAGCTGACCTTATTCATGAAGACTGAAGTTCAAAAAGATATTAAATATCTCACTCTTTGCACCATCCATTAGTAGTTTGCCTGCTGTGTTCAATAGAGGGGGCTATGCTTTTCTTTGGTTTTCCTTTTTCCTAACACTCTTGTAGAATGTTTTTGGACATGTCTACACAAGACACTTTACTGTGCAACAGACTAATCTAGTGCACAGTGGGCACATCTACATGACACACTATGTCACTGTAGCAACAAGCTACAGCAATGTTGCTACATTAGCAACAGCAATGTAGCTTGTTGCTAAGGCAACGTAGCATCAGGAGGCACTAACTGCGATGTTACTGCTACTGCTCAGTAGCACAGTAGCTCATTGCTACTGCACAGTAGGGTCAAAAACAACCCATGCACCTCTGGGACTGTACAGTACTAAGTACTAAATGCCTTGCTAAAGCAAGTACTAAATGACTTTATAGTTCCAACTGTGCAGTCAGGGGAACACGTCGATGCACCCCGTAAAGTGTCACTAAATGTCAGACAGTAATGTCAGAAACTGACAATAAGGAGGATTTAAAAACTTGATTGTTACCACAAGATTTGTTTCTCTTTTTGCCTTCAGACTGAACAGGAGCAAGGCAAATTATTTACAGCATTGAAATCAGCAAAAAGCAAACTAGCCAAGAATGGGTTTGAGTCACTGACACAGTTTCTTCCCCCCCTCCCTGACTGATTAGGTTTGTTTTCCTTCTTCACTACATCATTTCACACTTTTAACTTCTCTCAGTCCCGTTTTCCTGATCTCCAACTATTCTGTTTTACTGACAGCCTCTTTTTTACCTTGTATTCTATCATGGTAAAGTCTCCTTTCAGCCTTTTTTTCTTTTCTCCTGCTCTCTTCCCCTTCCCCCTCTTCTTTTACCTCTCTGATTCACCTTTTGTCTTTCTAATTTCTACCTATTTACATTTTCAAAGACATCCTGCCACACTTTTAGCTACTCTCAGTTCTTGGAGTCTCAGAACTGCCAAGACTCCCTATGCCTGAAGAAGGGTGACTTCCTGAAAGCTTGCCAAGAACTTTTTTCCAACTGCTCAGTTGGTCTAATAAAAGATATCACATCTACTCAAAAATAAATGCAAAAATCTAGAACTCTTGATTCTGAAATGATACCTTTTTATTAGACCAACTGGGAAATCACAAAGAAAATATCCTTTATTTTATATTTGTTTTATTTTATATATCTACTCAAAGAACTTTGCCTGCCTTTTTGTGAAAAGTTTGCACCTCCTCAGGCTGAGCTGTGTCTCTTTAGAGAAGCTGAGGGGTTTTCTCCCTCTCCCACCCAGAGACAGGCATTTCCGCTACTTCTCAAAAAAATGGTTTTATTGCACCTGAGCGATTTGTAAGAAGCACACACACAAATCTTAAGAAACGCTCACCTTGGAAGAAGGACACTGCACCTGGAATCCCCAAGATGAGACAGTGATCCCTGAGTCAGCCAAGGATCCCCATAGAAACTGTACCAAGCCCGGAGAGCTGTGGGATGCTGGGAAGTGTAGTCCTGCTTTGCCCATTCTGTTGCCCCTCAATACCAAGCCTCAGCCCCTCAGCCCTACTGCTGCCCCTCACTCCTGACCCACATCCTGTAGCCCCCGCAGCCCTGCCAGATGGTGGCTCTGTCTCATGCAGGTGGTAGCATGTGTCTGGCCCCAGTGCAGGATGGAGGGAAGAGGAAGAGAGGTTTGTGGCACCCCCACCCCCCAACCTGGGATGGGCCTGCTACCTCTCACCAATTCAAAGTGCCACCTGGTGAAGAAAGGGGTGAAGTACAAAAAAGTCACAGCACCATCTGGTGGACAAAGAAGCTCATTACATGTGTGACAAAGTTACCCAATCAAGCTTCTACATGTCCAGGGGCTCGAGAATCCTCAGTCCTGATTGATGGAGCAAATCCACCACTCAGAAATAAGCTGCAGGAAAGTGGGCACCACCCCTTTCCTTTAGGGAGGGGGAGAGGAACTCCCTGAATGGACTGTGGACTGCAGCATGGCAGGTCCCCCGGACTTCAGGGGCAGAACCCCCCAAACAAATAAGAGGATAGTAAACTCAGCACACTCGAGAGAGATGCAGTGAGGGACAGCAAGGAGAGAGGAGCTCCAGAGACAACCATCCTCGGGGCTCCACCTGAGCCTCGACAGTGTGGTGACTTGAGCCTGTGAACCCAGCAAGCACCTGGGCAGGCAGTGCTCGGACTGGCACAGGAAGAGCCAGCCCTGGGAGCAGCTTGAGGCTGCCCAAGTTAGCCCTGGCTCTAGGCCAAGTAACCGGAGCCCCGCAGTGTGGCTCCACATTAAACTAAAAGAGCCCCAGTGCCAAGCACAGGGAAAAGGGAAGAACCCCTGGTGTGAGGCCAGGGAACCAGAGCCAGTAAGATTTCATTTCCCATAGGAACACCCTGGGTGCCCAGTGTGGAGTCAAGAGGAGCCAGAGGTGCTACCGGAGAGATGTCCCTGTGGAACTAGCCACCAGGGGACAAGCCTTGGCTGCTTCAGAGTGGGAGGATGAGCTGCTGGGGAAACAGGTCCTGCAGGGGAGGTGGGTTTGGGAGAGGAGGGTCTACAGCAGGGGTGAGTAAAAAGTGCCCCATGGGCTGGATGAGGCCCACCAGGCCATTCTATCCAACCTGTAGGGCACCTAAAAATTTTAGAAAATCAGTATTTATCTGCCCCTGGCTGCCTGTCATGCAGCCCTCAACGGCTTGCCAAAAATCAGTAAGCGGCCCTCCACCCAAAATAATTGCCTGCCCCTGGACTACAGCCTCCACCCTCCACTATTGTGGGAGGGGGCGTGTCCACATCTCAGGGTCCTAAAGGGGAGGGGCTCCAGGGAACCCCCATATTCTGTGATTGATGTTGCTTCATATTGTACTAGTTAATATAGTTACGGTAATCCTTAAGGGCAGTGATAGGGGTTTATCTGTCTTCATTACCTATATGTGTTTAGTGCCTGTTATTGGAACTTACCAGTATTGTTGCCTGTATATGTTTATTGCATTGCTACCTCAACTTACCTGGGTTTATCTAAGTTGATGCTTATACACATTTATTGTGTTGATTGATGCCTTGACATCCCTGTTCCAGAGCATTAATATTCATTCTGTGCGGGGGGGTTAATTATTAGGGCTGTGCAAAATTTCTCCAAGTGTTTTGTTTTGAAGCTGTTTCGATGTGT
This sequence comes from Crocodylus porosus, assembly GCF_001723895.1. NCBI lineage: Eukaryota > Metazoa > Chordata > Crocodylia > Crocodylidae > Crocodylus > Crocodylus porosus. The sequence goes on along the minus strand of NW_017728943.1, from coordinate 5,955,872 downwards.
TTCAAGCTTGAAACAGCAAAATTGAAATGAAACAAAAACCACTGAAACACCTTTGAAATGAAATGAGGTCACTCAAAATATTTAGAAAGTTTTGAGATGTTTTGAGTCTTGAAGCAGCCCAGTGGTGGGAAGCAGGGGAGCCAGGGCTGTGCTCCAAGAGGCTCCACAGCCCCATGTAGCTCAGCCTGGTGGGGTGCTCAGCCCTGACTCTCCCCTCCTCCCACCACTGGGCTGCACTCCATGGGGCTGACAGAGCCAATCTGAGCATAGCTCTGGCTCTGCCTGCCTCCTGCCACCGGGCTGAGCTTTGATCGGCTCTGCCAGCCCCATGGAATTAAGCCCAGTGGCGAGAGGCGGAGTGCAGCCCCAGCTCTTCCCACCTCCCACCGCTGGGCTGTGCTCCAGGCAGCTCTGCAGCCCCATGGAGCTCAGCCCAGTGTCAGGAGGCAGAGTGCAGCCCTGGTGGAGCTGACCAGAGTGCAGTTCCAGCTCTGCCGCCTCCTGCCACCAGGCTGTGCTCCGTGGGACTGGCAGAGCTGATTGTAACACAGCCCCAGCTCTGCCTGCCTCCCACCTCCAGGCTGCACTCTGGTCAGCTCTACCAGATCTGAGTGCTAGATGACAAGAGGCTGCCACTGCCAGCAAGTGTCACAAATTTTGCTTTCAAGACTTTGAGGTGCAGTGTCTGAGATACCCCTGCACCTATCTCCTTGAAACTTGGCAGGCTTCATGCCCACAGAAGGGGCTACCATCCCTGTAATTTGCGTCTGAATCAGGCAACAAATGGCAACGTTTTAGGCATTTTCATGATTCTCCATTATACCCTCTGGGTGAAATGTCAAAATGAGCTGAAACAGTGTAACAGTTTTGATTAAATGAAATGGGACAGTGCTTCAAAACAAAACAAAACAAAACAATGAAACGAAACACTGTCCCTTTAAAAAGGTGAAATGCACATCGAAACAAAATGATGGTGTTTTGCACAGTCCTATTAATTACTGTCTACGCTGAGAATTACCTGGTTTATGTTTTCTAGTCCCTCAAAATGGTGCAATGTGTTGATTGCAGATTATTGTATATGCTGTCCCATATTAATTATACTGTAAATATTTAATGTCTCGTATTCGTGTTTGTTTTTGTGTAGCAATAAATTTGTATATAGTTACGCGCTTTGTCTCAGCCTGGCTCTATAGAGAACAGAGGGAACTGCTCCCAGGTGGCAGGACCCTCACATAGCACTTTTTCTTGACCACCCCATCCCTTCCACTTGTGGACAGGGCACACCTCTGAGCATATCCAGGCTACACATGTCTATATTTTTATACAACACAAACCCATAAATAGGGTGACGTAAGGGGGGAGTGCTGCAAAATAAAACATCTGTGAGCAGTGTTAGTTTAATGTGCCAAAAAGACTTTTAACGTTGTGGGAAATCCCGTTCATGCAAACACAAAGGCAGTTGTGGTGGCATAAATGGGAAATCTTCTGTTGTCTACAAATTCCCTTACTTCTGGTCAGCCCAGGCAACAGGGGGGTCCACTGCTGCCTGGTTAAGCCTTGATGTGGCAGAGAGCTCTGCTGGCTGGAGGGGCAACTGTCTCCCAACACATGGTAATTGTGATCATTTTGATTCCCAGGTCACCAGGAGAGCTGTCCTAGCAGCCAGGACTGATACATCCTAGTCAGGTGGGGATCAGGTCAGCAGCCATGTGGGGATAGGGACCCTCCCAATCTGCAAGTGGCTGCCAGGCAGTGTCCCTCCCAGGAAAGGTCACCTCTCCCAGCTCTGTGGGGATTTGGAGGGTCCCAATCCCCATGTGACTGTGGGGCATCATCCCTGCTAGGCAGAAACGCTTCTCCCAGCCATGTGGGGATCAAGATCCTCCCAATCCCCAAGTATCTGCTATACAGCATCCCCTCTGGGCAGGGATGCCTCTCCCAACCCTCCTGATCCCCACGTGGCTGCCAGGCAATGTCCCCACTAAGCATCCCCACTCAGCAAAGGCACCTCTCCCAGCCATGTGGGGATTGTATCCAGTCCACACATGGCTGGGACACAGCAGTCCCAGCTGCTGGGACAGCTCCCTTCTCCCATCAGCTCCAGGCTGGCACCCAAGGGACCCTGGAGGTTCCCCTGACTGCTGCCGTGGGGCCAAGAAGGGCAGGGGAGCAGGAACATCTCTGGTCTCAGCTGCTCCAATTTTCTCCCAAGCTGGCTAATGTGTAGACCATTTCCCTGGGCACAGTTTACTGTGCCTTCTTTAATGTGCAGTAACTTACTATGTGTAGACATAACCTTTCTGTCGCATTTTGCATCCCTTGCTAGTAGCATCTTAATTCTTGCCTTGGCCTTCCTGGTTTTCTTTTTAGGTGCCCATGAGATCCTTTTATACTCTCTCCTAGTAACAGGGCCAAGTTTCCATTTTTTGTTTGATTCCTTTTTTGAGCTTTAGCTCACAGAAGAGTTTGATGTTTGGCCAAGCCTTACTCCACTTCCTATTCTTTCTTTGCACTAGAATAGCCTGATTTTAGACCCTTAATATGGTTTCTTTCAGAGACAACCAGCTCTTCTGGACTCCTTTTACACTTAGATTTATCACCCGTGGGGTCCTGAGTTCACTGAAGTCTGCTTTTCTGAAGTCCATTCCCTTTATTTTGCTCTTCCCCTTGCTTTCTTTGTTCAGGCTCTTGAATGCTATCACTTCATAGTCACTGTCACCTGAGTTGCCTTCACTGTACACATTCTTGTCCAATTCCTCCCTATTCTTGAGCAGCATATCAAGAACAGCTTTTCCTCTAGTTGGCTTCTTGACCATTTGTACCAAAATCTTGTCCTCAGCACACACAAAAAATTGCTGGACTTCTTATGCACTGCTAATTTATATATATAAATAAAGCCCCCATGAATACCAGGTCCTAGGAATTGCATGCCCTTCCTTAACATGTCCTTCCCAACCTTGTCTCTAAAGCTGCCCTTGCAGTCACCCATCATCCCCAGCTGCACATTTGTACCACTGCTCCTAGGACATCAGCAGGCTTTAAGTACCAAAGCAAACATGCAGGGACGCATTACTTCTCTTGTAGTTTCCTTCTAAGGAAACAGAGGGAGGTAGGAAGTGATCATGAATACTTCAGCGTTACAAGGTTTCTTAATGGGCTTCAGTTACCAAAGTGATAAAATAAACAGCTCTGATTACATTAGACTCTCTCAGAGCAGTGGAGGGACTTTATGGTGAATAAAACAGTTTAAAAGATTTACTGTAGCAGGGAGCTCCACAGCTGGTTTTTGCTAAATAGTCCTCTAGTTCCTAAATGGAAGTTATTAACATATGTAAACACTCATCAGCATATGCACACACACATTAGCATATATACATCTTGCATCTCTTTGTAGACTTTGTTTCTCTAATCATTTGAATGTAGTTACCTTGTAAAATAAATAAGTCTCTGTCTGGACAGATTTTTGCCACTGCTATTCTGTAGAGATTGCATATAATGGTGTTATAAAAGCCTGTAAGTATTCCAGGTTATGTCATCAGTTTCTCACTATGTTTTGAAGGAGGCAAATACCTAATGTCCTCAATGGGAGTTTTACGTTGGGTAACATTGTATAGGATCTTTACAGTCTGACTCACTGCTTCTCTGCTGCTTGTCTGGTTCATTCTGATCTCTCCTGGATCCGTAGAATCCTTTGTAACATACAACTGCAAAGTACTTGATAACAAAATCAAATCATGATTATGATTATTAACAATTAACAGCAGTATGGGATAATGTGTGCCTTCAAGCAAAAGAGATATACTGGAGTTACTGCAAGCAGTTTAGCATTAAACATTAAACTATTAAAGAAACCTTTATGGGAGGCTTGCCACAAATCACTCCTACACCCTCCCTGAGTGCCACTCTGATCCCATTCCTCTGCACAATCTGCTGCTCTGTTTTTTGCTCCATGCCCTGTGCTCTCTGCCCTTGTTGCTGCTCTGCTTTCTGCTTCCTTTATGATCTGCTGCTGTGCTGCCTGCCCCCTCCCTGCTCTTCCTTGTGCCATAAGTAAGGATGTGGTGTGCAGTTGTGGCACATGTGCCACAAGTTAGCCCTCCCATCACCCCACATAGATAGGCAGATCAGTCTATGCAAGAGACTGGACTGGGTCATCTTTTAGTTGGGGTCTTTTCCTTCTGTGACACAGAAGGTCACTTGAAACCCTTTTAAAGGGGGACTGTTTCACAACTGGTACTTTCTAAATGTAGCAAAATGAACTTCTTCTTCCAAGGTTAGAATTGCAGCTACATTTGTATCATTCTCAGCTCCTTCAGGTGTAATAATTAAACCAAACCAGCTGCCATGCTTGTGAAAAACTCCCTGTTTTGAAGAGGTGTATGCCCACATGCTCAGACCTTCAATTTCCTACCTGTGACCTGGTTATAATAACACAACATGTCTTCCTGGTCACTTTTTTGTTTGTTTTTTTTTGGTCTAGTTAGACTGAAAGAGGGATTGGCTCTTTCTCTGGACAATGCCTGGCACAATTTGATTCAGATCTCAGCTGGGGCCTCAATGTATCACTACAATGCACCTAATGATAGGGAAGGTGTAATTAGCCTTGTCTGCATTTCTCATACTAGCTTATTAATGTTATTTTATGTTTCCCTAGTTTATTTCTTAGCAGGCTTTACCACTTGACTAAAAGCTATTGTGATTTTTAAAATAGCTTGTAAAGCATTTCTCCTCCAGCTACATTTAAGAAAAGAGAAATAAACAGTGCTTGCATTTCCCCTGCCTTCACACTGCTCCTAAATAACAACTCCCTGTTGACAAGACTGATTGAAGTCAGGCTGCAATATTGTGAGCCTTATATTTCTTTCTGTTGCTTACAGCTTAAAATCCATCCAGGTACAATATGTAATTCTCAAATGATAAAGAACATTTGCAACTTGAGTCAAATCTACTTGTACTTCAGCTCAGCTTAGCATAGGCCAACTGAAATCCCTCTTAAAACCTTCAACCACTAACTGACTTGAACCTTATGCTGGTGCAAACTGAAAGAGGAGACACATGGTAGTACTGTAACTCTGCATTTCCTTACTATCCAGCAATTCCATAGGGAGGGAATGAAACTCTGGCCTGCAGGCAGAGAAGAAAGAGCATAGAAAAGTGAAGGGTAAGGCTCAGTACCCATAGCCCCACTAACAGAAAAATTATAGGCAAAGGTCTTCATCTGTGTCTGGTTTTGACATTGATCTATAATATGGTAATATGTAGAAACTCTGGCCATGGACCAGGACCTGCCTGTGCTAGTGGAACTCCCATTTGAGTAAGATATCAGCTTGAGATTTTGGGAGTTAATTCCTACCCTGGACCCAGAACAGATCAGATTATCTGCCAAATAATTGAGTACAGTGGAGTGTACTAAGTACAGCTGGCTGGAATTCAGAATTTATGTTGTGCACGAAGTTCCAAGTTTTCAAAATTTGGTTTAATCCCGAATAGGGACAAACACAGAATAGAAAGGTGGTCCCTTTTCTGATTAGCTTCCAAACTAAAGATTGGAGAAACTGGCCAGAAATTGGATTTAAACCCCAAAGAAATACAGGGAATCAGTAGAAAGGAATGATCTAAATATCTAAGTTTCTAATCTAGGCCCTGGTGTCCAGTGTCTCATCAAGAGAATTATCCCTGAAAGTCCCATGGGCAGTCTGGTGTGCCTGCTTTGTCCTGTATGAGTGATAATCTATCTACCTGCTCCTCACCAGGGATAGATTGGCCTTCCTGACCCTCTTGTAATTTAATCCTTAAATGAGGCCATCAGGTTTTGGTTTGGGGAATAATTAGCTAAGAGAAGACAGATCTTTAACCAGGAGTCCAACCCTGGTAGCTGTCCCCAGGCAGAGTGCTGACAATAGTTTCATTTGATGGAGCAGAGAAGGAGTGAACCCAAGGAGCTGGAAAAAAGTAGATGTTATAGTGCATGACAAGGGTGTTAATGCAAAGACAAGGGGAATGTGAGAACTGGCATTTTTTGAGGAGTGCCTTGAGTCCAACAAGCAGTGCCTCGAGTCTAGCAAGGCTGCGAACTGGTGGCTTAAGGTCATGCAGTTGATCTCTGTCAGAATAGGACTCAGGGAGAGAGCCTTACTTCTGTATCAAGTACACTGGTTTTCAGGGGCTGTGTCCATGTGAGATGCTGACTGCACAATAACCCGAGACTACTGCACTGTAGCATCACACAGCAGAAACCGTGATGCAATACTACTGTGCAGTAATATCAGGCTACTGCACAGAATCACAAAAAAGCTGTTTGTTGGCACTAATGCACAGTAACACAGGTCATTTAGAACCATGCGAGTCAATCCAGCATGCCAGAAGAGAACAAATCCACGTCCACAAAACAGCAGGGTTTGCAGTTGTTTACTGGGAATCCACAATGGCAATTGATTACACATGATACTGGCTCAGGTAGTCCTGATATCCCCAAGACACAAAGACTTTTGTGAGGTCAAAGAAGGCCATGTAAAGAGGTTTATATTGTTCCCAGCATTTTTTTTCAGCTGCTAAGCTGTGAAGATCATGCCAATTGCCCTAAACCCACACTAAGATTCCAGCAGGAGCTCTTCAGCAAGTGGAAAGAGACAGTTCAGGAAAGGCTCTCGCAATAACCTTTTCTGTGGTGGAGAGTCTATCCCTCTGTCATTTCCACAATCATACTTGTCTCCTTTCTCAAAAATTGTCAAGGTGTCACTGAGGTCATCTGGGATTTCCTTGTCATTCCAAATTCTTAAGATGAGGGCATGGAGTGTTAAACAAGAAGCACTGTGGCGGATCCTTCTGAACTATGGATGCCCACCAAAATTTGTTACTATTCTTTGACTGCTTCATGACTATATGTGAACACTGGTTAACAATAATAGATCTGTCACAGGTCTCTTTTAGGTGTTTTTTTTTTCTTTTATATGACAGAAAAAGTGCACCAAAGTCATATTTCACATTGGACACAGCTGAACCAGGATGGAGATAGGTTGTCGAGAGCATTGAGGTTTCCAAGGAAATGGAAGACAAGGTATTCTGTAACTATGTGGTTTGCAGTCTGTCAGGGGGTGCTCACAAGTGGCACTTGATCTCAGGCCCATTTGATGCATGTTATGGTGGAAGTGGCCTTAGCCAGTTCAGAGTCTGTTGAGGCGGACCCAGGAGAGTCTGTCCAAATCAGAGCCAGGAGGTCTCATAGGGGGGTTTGGGATGAATGTTTTGAGACTGCAGTTTTTAGTTCTTTGAGGTTAAGATGGGAGTTAAGCAAGGCTGTGTCCAACACTCTTCTCAATAGTCCTTATCATGATGCTACATCTGACCACCAACAAGCTTCCAGTTGGAGTGGAGCGAAACTACCAAATGGACAAGTAAGCTCTTTAATCTCAGTTAACTCCAAGCCAAATCTAAGAGCACCCTGACCTCAATCATTGAGCTCCAGCACACTGATAATGTTGAAGTGTGTGCTCACTCAGAAGGAGACCTTCAGGCAATTGTCAATGTCTTTACTGAGACATACAAGATAATAGGACTGACAACATTCAGAAGACTAAGGTCCTCCATCAACAAGCTCTTAATGAGCATTTCCCAGCTCTGGTCATTCTGATTCATGATGTGGCTCTAGAGAACATTGGCAATTTTCTGTACCTTCAAAGCTATGTCTTGCAGAAGGCAGACATCAACAAAAAAATCCAACATCACATCAGATGTGCAAGTGCAGCCTTCAGTCACCTAAGGAAACAGGTGTTTGAAGATCTGAAACCAAGCTAATGGTTTATCAAGCATTTGTGCTCCCCACCTTACTGTACAGAGCTGAGATGTGGACAATGCACAAAAAACACCTCAAATCATTGGAGAAATACTATCAATGCTGACTGCAGAAGATCCATCAAATCCAGTGGGTAGATAGCCACACCAACATTAGTGTCTTCTTGCAACCAAACACCACAAGCATCAAAGCGATGATCATCCAATATCAACTTCACTGAGCAGGCCACTTTATCCAGATGTCCAACTCCAGGCTCCCAAAGCAAGATTTATTCTCCCAGATTAGTCAAGGTTTGAGATGAGGGCAAAGAAAGAACTTCAAGGACATCCTCAAGGCCAACTTGAAAAAATGCAACATTGATACCAGCTCATGAGAGACTACTACCCAGAACCACCCTAAATGGAGGAAGAGTTTGCTGCAAGGATCTCAGTACTTGAAACCTTAGGATGACAACATGAGATGGAAAAGCAGGGGTGGCAGAAACACTGTGTTCTGGCCCAAACCAAGGACCCAGAGCCACCCACCACGCATGGAAACATACCCAAGTTGAAACAGAGTATGTTAGTCCTAGAGAGGCCTCATCAGCCATCTTCAGACCCATAGATAAGACAGTCATAGAAGACAAATATCCTTGACTGCAAGGGATTGCTGATGCTTCCCCTAAGTTCCGTGCTGAGCAGTCCTACTTTGGTTTTGGACAGAAATCTTTTGCATTTTAGACTAGTGAGGCAAGCACCACTGAAAGGTATTTAAGAGTTTTACCACCCTTCAAGTAGCTGCAGCAGGCAATGCTATGGGAAGGAAATCATTGAAATGCAGAGCTCCTCACTAAGGGCTCTAGAACACACAAGAACTTTACACACTGACGTAGCTCACTTTTATGCCTTATAAAAGAGGAGTGAACATACAACATATGCCCTATACTGCTGTAACTTATGAGAATCCAGTGTAGAATTACCATAGGAAAAACGACAGTGAAAATTCACCAAAAGTTGTTACACTGGAAGTATCTGCTTTCATCCCAGAGTAAGCATTTGCTCAACCATTTGCTCCAGGAGTAAGGCACTGAAACAGCACTTACTTCCCCCAGGGCAACTGCTCATCTGTCTGATTTGAATCCTGATGTAATTTACACTGGGGTGAAAAAACAACAAAAATACATTTGTGTTAACATGTAGTGTCCAGACTACATGATGTGCCATCAAAAGAGCTTGTTACAACCTACACTGCAAAAATATCTTTGTTGCAGTTTGGTTAGGCTGAGATGTCCAAATGCCAAGGTGATGGGCACTGTATAAATCAATAGTAATCCATCTTTGGAGACCAGAAGCGCACCCAGTACTGTCCTCACAATCAGCAGCTTGGGAGGGCCCCAGCTCAGTGTTTACAGTTGGCAGAGAAGAAAAAGGTGGGTCATGAAGTGAGACTGAGCATCAGGCCACAGCTCTACAAACACACCTTTGAAAACTTTCCATCACTTATTTTATCTCAGTGGGACTGTGCTGCCATTCATGGAGTGACTCACAGATTACAAAGAGAGAATGGTTCAGTAGTGCATACACTAGACTAGAACTAGGGAGAACCTTCTTCATATGACCTTAGACATGTCACTTACTTTCTGTGCCTTGTTTCTCCATCTGTACAATGGAGACGTTGTCACTATCCTTCTTGCTGGGAACTGTAGAATAAATACAGTAGAGACTGTGAGGTGCTCTGATGATACTGAAATCAGATAGGCAGCTCAGTTATCTAGATTGTGGAGGTGTGCATGACGACAAGATCAGAAACATATATCTTCCTGCGTCCTCTATAACACCTACCAAGATTGTTCTTTTGTTAAGCATTTCAAAGGATGCTTTCTCCCAATATTATTTCACCTGGCAGCAACCCAGTTATGTGGAGATGACTTCACAGAGAGAGCAGAGATCAGGGTCCCTGAGCCATGAAACGTCAAGGTTTTCAAGCTTCAAAAGTACAATCCTCCTCCATACATGCAGGCTTTTATCTGATGTAATACTGATTTCCTTCCCTATTCCTATTGGTACGAAGGGAAGAAGGATCAGGCCTAGAGAAAGTTCAAGTGTATTTATTTAAAACTGGCATTCTTTACTGCTTTCTTACTTTCCAGCTTGAGGACTAGTGGTGATAAAGGCACTTTGAACATGTAGCTAGCTAGATAGCAATCATGCCAAACCTCTGCATTATACACTAGCTTAAATCTTACCTCAGAATATCTTTTCACGTTTGAAAAAAATGCTGCCAATGTCCAATAAGCAATCCTGGAGACAAGGTATCCACTGAAAAGAAACAAAACTAAAAAGCATCAGTACAGGATCTAATGCTCCACACAGTTAACTACTTCTGTAGTGTGCAGATGAACTTCCCAGCAAAAGAGCATTCAGTGTGGGATATTTATAGGATAAGTCTTTAGTACCAGAGCAAGACTTCACCCTGGATGCTTTTATCTGCACACAGCCCCCTTGTGTGGTATGACAGTATTATTATTCTTAGTGTATATGGCTGAAATGAAGGAAAAGAGAGGCTATGGGGTAGTCTACACTGTCTCCTGGCTGTACCCAAGTGCACCCTGGCCACCTGTACCCACAGGCATGCTCCAAACCGAGTGGGCAGGGCAGGTTCAAGGACAGCGTGGCTAGGTATGTCATTGCTGTGGTACAGCCAACATGGTATAAGTCACTTACCCAAGACCACAGAGAAGTCTAGAGTCTAGTACAGAATAGGGCATAGGACTGGGGATTCCCAGTTCTCTGGCTAGAATCCTTCCTCTGGACTATACTACTCTTCTAGCACTGGACAAATTGCTGTGAACCCTTGGCTTAACAAAGCCAAGGGACTGCTGATCCTTAAAGTGGTACCAGTGTCTCCTGGGGCAGTTCTGGGTAAAGCACTGGACCAGAGTCTTCACTCCATTCCAGCTGCCTTGCACTGTCCCATACAGCTCAGAACAGCTGCTTTGCATCACCAAAACAGCATGAACCAGCCCGAGTTTCATAATGAATCTGTTCCGTTTTTTGAAGGACAAGTTTTTAGACTCTCAGAGTACATTGTTATCTATAAAACAATTTTCCAACTAAGGTGCTGATTCTGAAAGTTTCTGAAATATCCCAAAAGACTTTCTGCAAGAGCAAGGATAAATACAGAGTTTGGGCTAGATTCCAAGTTAAGAAATTACATTTCAGCTCCCTAAATGTCCACAGAGCTCTAATGGATTGGATGTTGTGCTCTGCAGTTCACGTTCTCATTGTTACGGGGTGCTGTCTCTCCCCGCCTTGCTCAGTGACCTGCCTTTGATGGAAGAAAATTGATAAGTTAATCCCGAGAGAGCTACAAATCAGGTGGTCTTTATGTGCACTATTTTGATTGTCATTTATTAGCTTTTACCGAACCAGACAATGAATAACTGAAAAACAGAAGTAACGAAAACTATCCCTGCTGATAGAGAACCCCTCTGGGTTGGGGCTTGCTCCTCCTTTGCTACATTGCATTTCTTTCCTTTTATAGGTGGATTGGGTCTCATTCCCTGGACAGTCTTCACCATAGCCAGCTGCCACGATAAGTCTAATCTCCACTCTCACCTCCCAGTGTATTGGGGTTCTGTCATAATCTGTTTTCTGTTCGGCATCCTCTAGGTCAGGTCTCTCTCCCCTTCACCGTCCTCTTGTTTCCTATCTCAGTGCCCTCCAGGACAGCATTCTCTTCTCAGCTGTGCATTTTTATTGCCGCTGTCCCCCGCATCATTATTCTTAACTCTATGCCAGTGTGTAATCCTCATGGCCAAGTATCTTTAACTGCCATCCTTTCCCTTCCTTGAGCCTCTGCCCCCTCTCCCCCCACCAGGCAGCAGCCCTCTCAAGTCTCTAAGTAACAGGGTTTACTGGCACCCTGTTGCACTCATCAAAGGGAGATTGGTAGAACTAAAATTACCAGAGTTAGGCCAGATTAGGCTCCCAGCTGCGCTGATGTAAAAGTGGAATCCATCCATGAGCAGCCACAGACTGACTCTAATTATATATTGATATACAGGGGTGTAGGGTGTAGGTGTGTTGGTCTAAGGACATAGGCAGACAAGGTTCTTTGCGTGAATCTGATATCTTTTATTAGACCAACTTAAATAGTTGGAAAACAATTATTAAGCAAGCTTTCGGGTTCAAAAACACTTTGTCAGGCTAAGGAAGTTTCAGCAGTTGGTGTGTGCTCTTCCTGTACTTGAAATCAAAATATGGCCTTCACCCTCAAAAATGTTTAGCACTGCTAGAGGACTTGTTTCATATCTACATTTCAGTAACTGGTGGATGGATACCTGAATGTAGCTTACATCTGTAGATTACAATAAGGGATCCCATGAGAAGCCAGGCACCCTGCAAATGTCAGACATTTGCAACCACACTATCCTGTGGTGTACACCAAAGAAGTTGTGCTGAAGCTACTCTGATGTGGAGTCTATGGCATTGGAAGGTTCTAAATGCAACTTGGAAAAATATATGTCTGGGATACTTCAGATTTTGCCTTGAGCACTCTGCCAGCCAGGGCTGCTCCGACCCAGTGCAATGAGCTGTGCTCCCAGGTGCATGTGGAAATGTGGCACCGAGGAGAAATAAACTTTGGATCAATTCACCCTGGAGTTTATTCATGTGTACATGGCACAGTAGACATGCCCATGTTCATTTAATGCACAGTAGTTATTGCACATTTAGTTTAGTACTTTCTTAATGAAGTCCTAACTAAATGTGCAGTAACTACAGTTACTGCACAGTAACACCAGTTCACGGGTGGGGGTGGGGGTTGTGACACTTACTGCACAGTAGCCTAATACTACTGCATAATAGCATATTAGCATGTTTTTTGCCTGGCACACGACGGTGCAGTGTTATTAGGCTACTGCACATTAAGCATCTATTGTAGACACAGTCACTGTGTAGTAACAACTCCTTTAGACAGAGGTGTGGATAGAGGTCAACAGCTTTTTTTACCTTTTCAAGCAGGACTGTCAAGCTGTTCTAAGGTAGAGCTCTGTCCTAGTGTTCCTGCAATATCCTGGAAGTCAGGAGGTGTCTCCAGGAGGTAATTTCTTCGTGTAAAGGTACATTTTATCCTGTTATTGAAAAAGCAGAGCTCAAACTTCACTGGAGCACATGGTACCATATAGGAAGTGCTTGGCATACTGACAAAGTGACTATACACTAGGAACCAAAGTTAACAGAGTGTGGGGCTTGATCCAGGGGGCAATTTAGGGTGCATTTATACTGCCCTTTGATTCCTGCTCCACTGGCAATTTAAAACAAACTGCCCAGCAGGGACAGACACATTTGTATTCAGATGCTGCTAAGGAAGTCAATTGGTTTTATGGCTCATTATTATTTACTTGATTTGTGCTAATTCTTCACTCAAAGAGTATTAACAGCCCTTGATTTTCCTCTGATCAAGCTATCCTTTCTTCTACAATTACCTTGTTTGTTATCTATTCTGGGTAATGTTTCTCTGCTTACCCTGCAGCATATCTACTAGAGGTGTGTTGCTACCTAGGAGCCTGTATTAGGGGCATGTCTACACATGAATTTACACATGCCTAAACTTAATGCACCTTAGCTTAAGGTGCTTTAAGGCAATTTAGGAGCATACCTACATGTGGATGCCTTAGGGCACCTTAACATGGCTCACTGGGCAGCCTGCCCTGATCAGCACCCTAGACCAACCCTAGAAGCCTGTGGCAGCATAGGTGGGTGGTGCAGTCCAGTGCCGGCAGATGGGGTGGGAACCTCCAGTATCTTTGGGTGCAGTCAGCCCAGACCCAGCTCTAACCCCCTCCCTATGTGCCTGTCTCTGCAGCATTAAAGTACAGTGGGCTAGAGCCAAGTTCATGGGACCCCATGCTGTTACCAGGTGCCACCAAGAAGAAGCTGATGCCACCTCTCTCACCCACACAGTCTGGCATGAAAGTGAAGTGCTTGCCCAGGATGGAGGTAGGTGGAGCAGGAAAAGCCACGCCAGGCACTAGGGGCAGATAAAGCCTCAGCCCACCTGCTGTCCCATGCGGGAACCCCAGCATGGGCTTCTAAGGGTGCCTGAATCCTGGGTGGGCAGCAAGGCATTCTTCCCCTGCGGTGCTACAGTGCCTGCCCAGAAAAACCACACAGGGACAGGCATAGGGAGCTACTAGAAAAGGCCCTGCACTGTGCTGCCCCCTTCCTTTGCAGGAAGTCATGGGGGTGGGGGGCAGGCTTTCTCTGTGCTTTGACAGGAGACCTCACACCTCCTGCCCCCTCTGCCAACTTACTGCACACTCATGGGACTGCTGCTGCTGGAACCACCACTCCTGCATCAGCACTTCAAAGGGAGATTTACTCATGGGCCATCTGGGTGGGCCTAAACCCAGGGGCTCCTGCCAGACAGGGGCTTCCAAATGCCTGGAGGGCAGGCACAGGGGTGAGGAGGGGCAGTTCAGTGCAGGCAAAACCAGTGGCCAGGCTGGGCTGGGTGCGTGCGATGCAGCAGGCTGTGGCTGCTGGATACCAGGTGGGACATGGGGTGTAACTGCAATGGAGGCCTGGGAGTGGCCAGAGCCCCCAGCGGCAGGGAGCAGAGCCAGGTATGGTGCATGGTCAGGACCTGTTGATGGCACGACAGCCCCAGCAGCCAGGTCTTGGCCTGGCTCAGCCACAATCTTTTGCATTTGCCAGGCACTGCTGCAGCTGGACTGAGCCACAACAGAATGAGGGGCTACCCCTGGAGCTCAGTCTGCACTGCTCCTGGCGGGTAGTTGACTCTGCACCCCTGGCACCACTTAGCTGCAAGGCAATGTTGTGCCGGGTCCTGCAGAACCAGCCCTGAGCTCCAGCTCTGGCTCCAGCATGGACCTGAAGGTGGGGGCAGCCACAGCTACTGCCCCGGGCCTGGGGGTCAGCATGTCCCACTCCTACTGCTCTTCCCACTGCACTGGCTGGGGGCAGGGACAGAGCCTATGGCTGCAGGGCAGGGAATGGTTTGAAGGTTGGGGAGGGGGGCTGGGAGGGTCTGGGCCCAGGACCCCAGTAAACCACAATCCACCTCTGCTGTGCTTACAGGTTGGGGCTGAGTGGGGGATGGAGTCTTTGGGGGTGAAATGGGGTATGAGGCGGGCTTAGGAGCAAAAGGGATTCTAGGTAAGGGGGGGCAGGAGCTGTGAGGGGCTGCAGTGAGTTTGGTGTGCTAAGATGGGTAGAAAAGGGCTCAGTGGGGTGTGAGGGGGATAGAGAGGGGTCAGTGATAATGGGACATGATGGGGTTGAGTCTGTGAAGAGTGCAGTCGATTCATGGGGGCACTGAGAGGACAGGGTAAGACTCAGTACGACATGAGGAGAATGGTGGGTTCTGATGGATTGGGAAAGTGATGGAGTGGGGCTGAACATAGGGATATGTGAGAAAATTGGGGATAGCAGGGAGCCAGGGGGCATTTAAGTTAAGAAGAGTAATGGATAAAGGACAGTGAGGGGCACTTCAGGACCATAGTGGAGTGCCTAGGGGTTGTGGGGTGCAGTTCGGGAGAGGGGGTAATACATGTGCTCCTCTAGAACCGGGTGCCTGCCTCACCTTGGAACTGTCAGTCAACCCCACAGACTCAGTTATATTTGTTTTTGCTTGGATCATAAATTGAATAATATACCTATAGGCCCCCAGAACTGTAATAAAGCTTCTAGTTTCTTTTTCACTGGAGAAAAATACACGTATTATAGGTTGATACACCACACACCTGCATACCGCTTTTCAAAATCTTAGATCTACCCTCATCAAAGTGTGATATGTGGGAGAATAGTAAAAAGCCATGATGAAGAAGAAAGACATGGACTTGTAAGCTCAGTGGGAAAGGCCACTCATCTTTGTGTGCATATAGTTTCTGCTACCCACCAAGTAAAGCATTTAAGGTGTCTGCTATTCTATCCAGTGAATGTATTGCAAGTATTGCATGGTTCCAGAACTGAAAATATTATCTACAAGAAAAAACAAACCAACTAAACTCTCCAAGAGGTTTAGATTTTGAAGGAAAGGTATTAGAAAACTGAAGAAAGTGGAAGCAATCATTGGAACTGAACTGCATTGTGAGTGAAGTAGACAACAGAGATGAGAACTGAAGATAGCTTATTTCTTCCTGTGGTAGATGAGGAAGCAATAGAGAGGTTTTAGCACTCTTCAATTTAAGAAGGCAGCACAAAAAGTAAAAAAATACAGCTCTTAGTAAATCTGAGGCACACAGTGCTCCAAGGAAAAATGCTACAGGTGAAAGACAGACATTTTTCACCAGATGTCAGGCAGAAGGCAAAAATGCAGGCCCATATGTGACTGAGTTAAAATTGGCAGCACAAACTCTTGGATTTAGGAAACTGGGTGAATCTCCCCTTAAGGACTGCATTGTGTGGTGTAGCATCAGGCTCACTGGCTGTCTGTACACAAGCTTGGGGATGAGGGAGGTGTAGTGTTTTAATTTGAGTGGTTCTTGGAGAGCTGCTCTAATTAAAACACTGCACTGCACTGAACTACACTGCACTGTCACATATAGTAATCCTCCATGCATTTAAAAATGGCCACAGGATGCTTTAACTAAAGCTCATTTGACAAGCTTTAGTTAAATCACCCCCGCATCCATTTTTAACCCCACGGGAGCTTATACACATGGTGCTGCACCAATGCTAGAGTGTTCTAATTAGAACATGGAGAAGACTCAACTAATCGAGTCTTCTCTTGTGCATTATAATTAGAATGCATTGGAGCACAGGTATAAGCACCTATTGTGTGCAAGTTGGTTAAAGGAGGCTGATTTAACTCTTCAACATGTTTTGGACATACGTTGAACAGAGGAATTGATGGCAAAACTTCTGAAAGGATGGAGTAAATGAGAAAAAATGCATGTGCTCTTGCCAAATCATCCCATATTTGACAAATACCAAGAAGGACCTTCAGGGGATGGCAAGTGTCCCATCAACAAAAGCCTGGGACCAAAAGGATTTTAAAAAAAGAGCCATCAAAAGCAATTAAAAGCTATTTCAAATAGGGTGACTGCCGTGATGCAAGAAACTGTCCTACATATGGACAAGAATAGAAAGGAAAAGCCCAAGGGCAAAGAGCTTTTTACTCTTTAAGAAACAGATGAGCAATCCCAGGTTCTGTTTCCAAGTATGCTGAATGCAAAATCTCCTAGGCTAGGGAGAGACATTCAAAAAGCGGAAGCCTGGATTGATTCAATCTTCGCAGGTTACTCTATCCTGCCTAGATTCAACCAATTTGCAAGTGACCAGACATTCCCTCTGTACTGAGGAAATGCAGGCACATGCCTGCAGCCTCTCAGGCCAGGGGTGGGTGGGGGAGGGGTGCTACAGCGCACCATTGGCTGTAGGGAAGCTGTGCTGGTGGTGTGACGTGGCCAGCCCTGGCAGTATCCTAGAGTGAACTGGCCATGGAGGGAATTTAATTCCCCCACCCCCGTCCCACTGCCACAGACCTAAGCTGGGGTCTGCCTAGTGCTCCCCCATTGCTGCTGTAGTGGCAGGTGTGGGGGTGCAGCCGAATGCTGGCAGGCATGGCCCCCTAAAGCAGAGGAGGCAGGGAGGGGGGTTATTCCCCTCCCTACCCCCAAGGGACTGCAGCGGGGTCTGGCCACCCCGACCACCACCGCCAATCCCTCCCTGCATGGGGCAAATCGCAGCAGAAGTCCCCTCCTGCCCCTTCCACCAGATGCAGGAAGGAGGGGGTTATAATCCCCCTCCCTGCCCCCTCACCTAAGGGGCTCTGCTGTTCAGCCTCTGGCTGTGCCCCCACTCTGCCGCTGGAGCAGCAAGCAGGGAGAGACCATGACAAGGGCTGCAGCCCCCGTCATGATGTCCTGGAGCACGAGCCTCTTCCCAGCAGGTGGCCACACTGCAGGGAGGGGAAGTTGCTGCAGTCTGCATGGGGTGAGCAGCAGCAGTGGTGCTGGGAGCAGCTTGGAAGACTATGGCCACCCCTCTAAGCCCTAGTGCCACAGCTCGCCCCATGATCATGGGCCCCCTGCTGGGAAGAGGCTCACACTCCCCAGACAGCATGACAGGACGTGCTGCCCTTATCAAGGGCCCTGCCCCCTTGCTGCTCCACTTGCAGGGGAAGGGGCATGGCCACAGGACAGCCAGCATTGCCCCCTTAAGTGAGGGGGCAAGGAGGGGGGTTATTCCCCCCTTTATTTGGCATCTGACTGGTGGGCAGAAGGGGGGTTATGCTGCCACTCACTCCACACAGGGAGCAACTGGCAGCTGTGTTCGGGGCAGGAAGACCCCTCTGCGTTCCCCTGGGGGTAGAGGGAGCGAAGGCTGAAATAACCCCCTCCTTGCCCCTTCTGCCTCAGAGGGCCATTCCCATTGGCATTTGGCTGAGCCTCTGCTCCCACCACTGCAGCAATGAGGGGGGAGCTCCAGGTGGACCCAGCTCTGGTCCATGCTGGTGCAACATGGACAGAGGGATCAAACCCCACCCTGGCAAGTTCACTCCGGGCTACTGCCAAGGCTGGCCATACCCCCACTGCTGGAGCAGCCAGTGGAGAAATGCAGGTCTGTGCTGGTGGGCAGAGGAGGGAATGAGGGAATAAACCTCTTCCCTGATCCCTTCTGGGGCCAGCGTTTGGCCTAGGCCCCACCCCTGCCTGTCTCTGCTCAGCTGGGGAGCAGAGGGGCAGGGCCAGCCCTGGTCCACTGGAGCAGAGAGCACAGCCCAGAGGGCATGCCAGGATGCTGGGGGAGTCTGGTTTAACTTAAACCAGGAAGGGGTCTGGGACAGAAGTTGTGCAAACTGGGTTGAGCTCAATCAGTTAAGTCTGATACTACATTCAAACTGGTTTCAGCCTTTTTGAAACTGGTTTATGAGTACTGAACTTCTGTTCTGTTACAGGTTTAAATAAGTTTCTGATCACTTAAACTGGTTTATGTGTAACTTCTGTCCCTAGCACTAAGGATGAGTAAAAAGTGGGAATCTGCTTGTTAATGATCACAAGGCAGTGAGTTTTAAAATGGATTTGGAGCACAGGCCAATGAGATGTCTCTAACGTTATACAGGCTTTTAACAGCTGTAAACTCCTTCACAGCTCAAGTATTTGGTCATTAATCTGCAAGGGGTGATGGGAGGGGGGATTTCCAGTAAGTGGTAAAAGCAGTCTATACAGCGAATATTGCAATAAGAAAGTAATGCTGGAATTTCAGGTGCCAACATTTGACTATGAAGCCATGCTGGGCTTATCAACTGTGCAAGCTGGATTTTAGAGCAAGGAGACAGTATGGTAAAGGAAGAAACTAAAGGCAACATACAGAATATGAGGGTGTATTTGAAGATGCAAGGTGCTTGCCAGGTAAATGCACCAAAAAGGCAAACGAAAAAGTACTACCATATTTACTCAAATACAAGAGAACCATAATTATAAGATATCTCCCTAATAATTAGATTCAATACATGGGAAATTTATAAATTTTGTATAATTTTTCATGTATAGAGTCTAATTATTGCAGCTTTGTCTTGAACTGTAGGGTTTTTGTTCCACCCACCAACTTCTTTAGGAACTCCTTTCCCCCTTCCTTACTAACAGACCATGCTCTCCCTGAGCACATGGAAGTGAGGAGGAAATTTGAAAAGACTGACATTGAAATAAACATAGCTGTAGTAATTTGCATATAGTACTTATAGGGTTATTTCACCCAGAATTGATGCTTTTTTATTTATTTTAAATTGCTGCAAGTTTTAGCACAGATATTCCATAAACACCAGTTGAAGTAGCACTATAGTACCTACTTATATATAATACAAACGTTTTTGAAACTAAATATATACATATAACTTTACTTCTAACAACCTGTCTTGTGACCAGTATGGTTCACTTCACAGTCCAAAACACACTTTTAAGTTACCTCATTCTTAGTCCTGTTACAAAAATCACACTGTGCACCCACATTCCCATGTGCATGTGCACCTGTGCACCCATCGTCTTCACCTTGAAACTGTCACAATAACTCAAAAAACTACCTCAGTCCCCTCCCTTCACACCCTTCCCAACTCCCTGATCTATTTGCCCAGTCCTTTCACTCATCATAGTCACCCTTGTTATCATCATCCTCGTTGCTCTTTTCAGAGGACTCACCTCTGAAAAATCTTTGCCAGCCCCTTCTCTTCCGTGTGATGTCCACCATCTCTTTTCTGTTAGCTTCTACCATCTTCCTGTACTAACAGTACCTCTCACTCAATCCCATTTTAATAGCCCTTAACTGAGAGGTCTGTGTGTCTGTTTATGAGCAAGTTCCTGGTCTCCTACAGGGTATTTCTGCAGCAGGAGATACATTGTCTGAAGCAGGAGATACATTGTCTGAAGCAGGCTATTCTATTCCCTTTCTGCTTAGTCAAGTGCCCATACATAACCAGAGATCCTGGTTCTCTGATAAAAAATCACAAATTCTCTGATAAACCTAAAACCCATTATTAAAATGAAACACCACTATATATATATATATATATATATATATATAGGTAGCGATTGAACACAATGTTTTATTGATATATTTACAATTTTAAAACAATTTGGAAGCCTACCAGTGCCTCAATCGCTATAATAAAAGGCATTCTAAATACCTATAATATTTGGTATTTGATCTTGGGTTTTTTATCATGGAAAATCAGTGCTCCCCCTGCCCCCTTTGCTCACCAGGATGCAGGTCCAGGCCCCTCACTCCCCACCCACAGTTCTCTAGTCCTGCTGATGCCCTTTGCACAGCCCTGTTCTCCTCCCAAGCCCTGCTGGAGGGGGCCCTCAGCTGCCAAAGCTATGGGGCCCAGGACCCGAGTCCACAGCTCCCTGCCCCCCACAATAGTGCCAGAGCCCTGGTTGCCAACTGTGGGAGGTGGCAGAGCTGTTTAGTGCTGGAGTGCAGAGCCTGGTTCCCCCTCCCCAACAGGTGAGAAAGCCAAAGCAGAACCCATGGGGTGGAAGGTGTGGACTGCCTACTGCAGGCTTGGGTGGGGAGTGGGGTTGGTTCCCCACCACTGTGTGCACTCTCAGTGGGGCAGGAGGGACCCGTGCCCCCCACATCTGTATGCAGAGTGGGGGCAGGTGTCGGCTGCCTGCTGTGGGCTTGGGCTCCCCACTCTGTTGCCCTCCCCTCAGGCCTCCGAAGCCCAGCAGGTGAGACTGGGTGCAGCAAGGCAGAGTGGGACCAGGCAAGGAAGCTCCTTGCTGCTGCTCACCGTAGCAGCAAGGGGCACATGCCCCCTACCGCACTGGGTCCTGCTCACTGGGTCCAGGAGGCCCTGGAGGAGGGCAGTTGGGCAGGGAGCCCAATCCCACAGCAGGTAGACCACACCTGCCCCCACTCTGCATACACATCTGGGAGCATGGGTCCCCCCTGCCTCCCTCCAGTGGTGCACATAACAGGAGGGAGCTGGCTCTTCCCCCTGCCCCCTGGAAGAACTGCCCACAGCACTGTCTCACTAACCACCAGGACCCTGTGGCCACACATTCTGGCCCCAGGCCCCAAGTCCCCTGCACTGTCCAGATGGGCAGCAGGTCCAGCCCAACCCAGCTCACTCCATTCATCCCTATGGGGGCCTCAATCCTTCCCCTGCAACCCACCAGACTTGCCTGCAGGAGTTACTCTCCAAGCTGCTTGGTGGCCACATGCACATACATGCAAATAGCACCCCCTCCTTGACCACCCTTCTTCTGCTCCTCCAAGCCCCTTGCGGGGTGGAACTCTGCCAACCCGCAGAGAGCCTTGTTGCAAAAATGCAAAATCCACGTTTCTCTGTTAAAATGAGAAATCCACATTTTTCGCAGGTAAAAAAGGAAATCCCTGTTTTTCACTTTTTCCCATAGGAAACAGAAAACCGAGATCCCTGTACCAGAACCACCCCTCTGGTCAGGGTTATGAAACCTGTCACCACCAAGACAAGCTATGTAAGATATTAATCCAAATCCCAAAAGGCTCAGGATTTATCATGTAGCTCACTGGATGGATGCCATGGATTTGGGAGTATCTGAAGCCCCAGACCAATGGATCTGGGAGGTAGCTTATTTGCCAGTAGTAGCACCGCACAGGCTTGACCAATTCAGCTCTGCTCAGTCAACCTTTGAAGTTTAATTTGGTAGGTTCCCATCAGTATTTTTAGCACTAGGGGAAGGTGTCAGAGTTTTCTCCAGCTGCATCACCATTAGTGGGAATGTGCACTTTGTGGTGCCTCAAAGGCTTAAAATGCATATGGCACACATAATTAGGTTCTCTGCACTGCATGTTTGCAGTGTGGAAGCAAAATGAGATACCAGGAACTCCTGGCATAAAAAATAAATGGGGTGAAAAACCCCAACCTGGGTGGTGTATGCACCTGCAGTGTACGCCTCCCAAAACTGGAGCCTGGCCAGGCAAAGCCATGCTCCAGCTGCTGCCCAGGTGCCATATGCCCAGATGCTGCTGATGCAGCCCCAGGAGGCCCTCAGGATTCCCAGAAAGTCTGCTGGGTCCAGTCCTGGTGCTGGCCCTAGCCCCCCCCACCCTAGCTGGGACAACTGTCCGTGTGCCAGAGTGTGTGTGCAGGGCCACTCCCTGGGGACAATTAGCAGTGGCACAAATATATGCTGCTGCTAGTTGTCCCTGGGGAAACACACATGCACACTTGTTGGAATGCACCCTCTGAGTGCCAACCTGATACTGGAGTAACTCCAGCCCTGGTGCTCGTTCCCTCCTTGGGAAGCAACTGTCCATTTCTTTTAAGGGCCAAGCAAAAAAAGTTCCCTGTCAGCATGTTTGTCCTATATGGGCCATGTACTTTGTAATCATGCTCAGTGATGGCTGCATTTAATCAATGTCATAGTTGGTTTCCATTACTGAGCATATGCTATTTTTAGCAGCAGTTCAGAGACAGACAGTGTATTTAATGTGGTTTCCTTGTATGCGAATGTAAGACAAAGCATTTTTGGGGGAAAAACTCATCTTGTATTTAAGTAAATGCAGTATCTTCAATATCTGCATCTCTTAACTTGTCCACAGCATTAAGGGATAAAATACATTTAAAAAAAAACTGTGCCACCTAGAACAGTTGCAAATTAAAACAAAAGAGCTAGAACCTACTGATTGGAATTTTTTCTAGTAGTTGTAGACAAACAAGGGAGAAAAGAAGTAAGAATATGTTTGGATCCAAGAGATTTGAACAAAGCAGTAAGATTGGAACATTCTACAATAGAAAAAATCACAAGTAAGTTAGCAAAAGCTAGTTTTCTTTGTCATAGATGCTGGTAGAGTTACAGGACAAAAGTTTTAGATTTGAAACATTTAGGACACCATTCAGAAGGTACAAGTTTACTCAACTTTCTTTTAGTTGTGCAGCTTCTGCAGTGTGTAAAAGAGTAAAACAATAGCCACTGAAAGGTTTGGAAGGTACTGAATGTTACATAGATGATGTACTGGCATAGGGAAATATCAGGCATGGTCATGATGAGAGGTTTAGAAGAGTTTTGGGAAGGTGTCATGAAAGGAATTTGCAGCTGAATAGGCGTACATGCAAAGTGGCACTGATAGAGAAAACACATTGAGATGTTATTTGAAAAAAGGAATAACGCCTGATAACTAAAAAAAAAAATGCTGCAATCACTGAAATAGTCATACCAGCTTAGAAAGGCTCGATTGCCAAAGTTTCTGGAAATGAAAACTTGCCTGTGTAACTTTATTCTGCACATGTTGACAATAACAGCTCCTTCCAGACAACTAGAGGAAAAACTTGTATTTACCTTGGCACCAGAGCATGAGATGGCCTGTAAATATTCGAAATAATTGCTTAAAAGGGCACCATCACTGAAGTACAGTAATGTCAAAGAATCATCTGCTGGCCGCATCTACATGAGATGCTGACTGCACAATAGCTCATTATGCCTGAGCAGTAGCGTTGCATGGCATAAAGCATGACACGAGGCTACTGCGAAGCAGTAATGAGCTAATGTACAGTCAGCATCACCTAAAAGCTGTTTAGTGATGCTACTGAGAAGTAACTGGTTACTGCGGAGTCATTTAGTACGTGTCTTGTGTAGACATGGCCACTGGGTCCCTGGATGCCATTTCCAGCAGATTAGGGGCTGTATTGCTACAAAAAGGGATCCTGTTGCTTAAGTCTGAAGTTTCAATAATAACAGAACAGAACTATGCCAAAATAGAAAGGGAAATTGTAGCAATAGCGTTTGGCTGTACTCAATTTCATCAGTATATCTGGGGGGGGAGGATAGTGTTGAAATAGACCACAAACCTCTTTAAGCTCTTTTTAGAAAACCTGCGTATAATATTTTACTAAAGACTCAAAGATGGAAGTTGTAAACAGGTGAGGAAAAATATTAACAACAGCTGATTAAAAATTGTTTAAAAAATTAACAGCACCTTATCCTGAGCATAAATGCTGAATTGGGAGGGAGTAAGTTAAGAGAAAGCTGAGACTTCAGTGCATTTCAAGATTTCCTACTTGTCAGTATTAGCACAGGAATTGAAGGAGTTCCAAGCAACGTCTACAAATTACATCATTTTACAAACACTAAGGCAAACCATTTTGTGTGGGATGGCCAGGCAAAAGAACTGAAGTACCAGGGGATATTTGTGCACATTGGTCTTACACAGAAAAACCAAGTGTCCAAGAAAGATTTGTCTTTCCAAGTGACAGAATCATGGAACCAGAAAGTATCTGCAAACAGACCTTAGCTATTATTCATGAGAGTCATTTTGGAATAGAGCTGCATAAAAGGAGCTCTTGCATTACTGCCTATTTGCCACATACATATTGTCAAATTGAGGATATGGTACAGACTTGTGAAACACATCAAATCCACAGAATCAGCAATGAATAGGAACCAATTCTACCAAAAGGGGTCACTAACAGACCTTGGCACACACTGGGCATTACTGAGAAGGAGAGGACCAGGGAGCCACAGGTTAGCTCTGGCCTGCCTTGGGAAAGGGGCTCCAGACCTCAGGGACCAAACAAAACTCAGCAACACCATGCACTAAAGTTAAGTAATTTATATGTTCATTTTTTATTAATGTGTAAGACCAGAGGACCAGGAGTGGCTCTAAAGAAAGGTTTGGAGGCTGTGGGGACCAACTGGGGAGATGTTGCCACTGTGTGGGGAGTAGAAAAAGGTGCAGGACTGGGAATTAGGTCCTCAAGCCTAAAGGATATGGAGAAAGTGCCTAGAGCCAAAAGATCTATGTAAGAGGGCCTTAGGCCCAAAGGATTGTGTAGATGAGCCAAGAGCCCAGGAGAACAAAGAGAGTGAGTGGGGTTGAAGCCTGAAGGCTGGCTTCAACTTAGAACAACAGTGATTGAAGAACCTGGGCGTAATCTTGCTCATTGGCAGCGGAAGGCCGGGGCTAATGGGCTTAACCTCCACAAACATGGGGCATCCATGGCAGTGGGTAGGGCTGCAGGGCAGCCCAGGCACAGGTTCCAGGCAGCTGCAGCAGAGGAGGAGGGACATGCACAGACAGACAAGGACCCACAGCCTACAGCAGCCCAGCAGCATTTAGAGCACTGTTTGCTGTGGGGAAAGGGCATAGGGTGGCAGATCCCCCCCAAATAATATTTTTTCCCTCTGCCTATGGTCTTGCTCTCCCCCCACCTCAGTGTTCCCCCTGCCACCCAAGGCATGGAGAGGGAACCCTCCTTTCCACTGCTGCCATAGGTGATGGAAGGGGAGGCTAACAGGGCTCCAAATGCAGGACAGTGGTAGGGCCACAAGGCAGCCCAGACACGGGCTTCCAGCAGAGGTGGGGA
>NW_017728943.1:5916109-5930184 GCF_001723895.1 Crocodylus porosus | reverse complement strand
CTGGGGCTGGGGCTGGGGCTGGGACTGGAGCAGGGGCGGATGCTGCATGGCTAAGGCAGGGCCACAGACACAGCCATGAGCGGCTCATATGGGGACATGGTTCCTGTTGCTACATGTGCCCTGGGAGGGCATGGGGGGGCATGTGCCCCGGATCTGTGCCAGGCAAGGGTGGACTGCCACTGCGGGCTAGGGCTGCACCCGGCTCTTCCCAGTCGGAGTGGGGCCTAGGCTGGGATGTGCTTGGGGCAGGGAATGGAGGTGCTGGTAAGAGGGCTATGGGGGGGGACTGCAGGCACCCCAAAATTCTCTGTAGCCTCCCCAAACAACCCTCTCAGTGCTGCCGATGCCCTCCCCAAGTGCAGCATGGCCCAGCCCCTGCTGGGAGGAATCCAGCACTGCCATAGCCCCAGCCTGCAGCTGCAGCCCACCCTCACCCCACGCATAGATCCAGGGGCATATGGCCCACCATGACCTCCTAGAGTATGTGCATGGAGCCACCACCCCATCCCTGCACCAGGTGCCCCCTGGACAAACAGCTTGCTGCTCCATCCCACACCCTGCCTCAGCCCTACTCCCTCCCTCACTTCTGGGGGGTGGGGAATCAAGGCCCCAGCAGTGAGGAAGGGAGTGAGGCACAGGCAGGAGCAGGGCCTGGGGTGAGTGGGGTCCCGGCTAGGCCGGTTGGTGGGACAAGCAGTGGCCCGGGGGGCACAGGCCCCCCATTATGTGCACGGGGAGGGGAGATGGCTGCCACTGCATGCTGTACTTTGCTCCCTGCTGCAACTGCCCCATGCCCCCTGCATACCCAGCAACAGGACACACGTGGCATTGCATGGCTCTCAAGGCAGCAGGGCTCAAAGCGCAGCACATAGCAGCACCCACCTCTGCCCCACACACAGATCAGGGGAGCATATGCACCCCAGGCCTCCATTTGTTCTACCACTGTGCCTGGCTGGGGCCTTACTCACCCCAGCCCCTTCTCCTACGTATCCCATTCCCTCCCTCACCTCTGAGGCCTCAATCTGCCCACCCCTTGGCTCTTTTCTCTCCCCCTACCCCTCCCTCTGCACACGTTCAGCCCCCACAAATGATTTTTTCTCCCTTCACCTACGGCTGCTGCCATGGCTGCTGCTCTCCCAGGCTGAGTCCAATCCCTGTGAAGCCTGACACAGAAGATAGTGCTGGAGATCTCACAGTGCTGGAAATCGTATAGTGTAAACACAGGGGAAGGAGGTGTTGATAAAAGAAGCAAGAAGAATCTGCTGAGTGATGAAAACTGCTCATTAGAGTAATGAGGAAGGGGAACAAATACATCCTGAGTTAACATTCAAGACAAATCTAACCAAATCTACCCTGTGCTGAATTTACTAAGTCTCAAATAACCTATTTAAATACAAAGGCAAAAGTGGACATTGACACTCCTGTTAGCACCTCTGCTGGTAGAGTGAAAAGAACCTCCGCTGACAGAGTGATATTCTGCTTGGTATAGACATTGATAATTTTAGCCTCTCAAAGAACCAAATCACAGTTAACAAAAAGGGAGAGGAAATTGTGGTAGGGACTCTCAACTAGGAACCATAGATACCAGAGTATAGTGGGTGAGGGGACAGGAAATGGCAGTGGAGAACAGGGTCACATCTGAATTAGGAAGCCAAGCAGGCAAGGAAAACCATCTCCATATATGTGCATTTTATGTTACAAGCTTATCAGTCAGATGCATCAGACAAAATTGACTGTCACCTACCAAGAGCTGCTCTAATTAAAGTGCAGATAGAGTCTCGTGTATCAGCGTCCCCGCGCTTCAAAATAGCAGCAGAGGTCCTTTAACTAAACCTCATCGTGAACGAGCTTTAGTTAAAGCACCCCCGTCACAATTTTGAAGTGCAGGGACACTGATACGCCAAGTGCAGAGGCTGCTAGAGTGCATTAATTAGCATGCTCCAGCAGACTTGATTAATCGAGTTTACTCTGATGCACGCAGAGCAGCCTCCCCACACATCTCCAGGCACCCATTGTCAGGGAAAGCAAATCATTGCTAAAGGTGCTGAATGCAGAACAGGCAACCTAACAGGCTGCGATCAGCAGGCTCCCCGGTTATGCTCAGGGCCTTTCTCCCATTTTTGGGGACTTATTTTTTGCAGCACCCATCAGGCAGATGTTGCATGTTCTGTGAATGTCAACACATCTGTGAGTACAGAGGATCTCAATAAACAGAAGAATCAACCCTTTGGGGAAGATGTTTCTAAGCATGGACGTAAATCTGACATCTCAGCAAGCGGAAAGAGTTGCCTGTGATCTTCTACTGAAGGGCTACCTATAAGGAGAGACCTGCTGGCATGACAAGAAGGGCCATGGAGACTGAGATTTCAAGGTGCTTTGCCACAGCTGCTAAGAGCAAAAGCAGAGCACAAAAATGGGGAAAATAACAGAACTTTGGTATAATTTCACATCAGGCCCAGCTGGATCAAGACAGAGATCTGTCATGTCCACTGGACAAGGCCAGCCTTGTGAGGCTGTGTTGTGGGGGGGTCAATGTGTTTAGGGAAGAGAAGAAATATGCTGGTGCTAGATGTAGTAGAAGGGAATGTTATTCCTCCTCTGTCCGCAGGACAGTCTCGCTTCCTGAGTCTCAGATGTGCAGCCCTGGAACAGGTGGAAGGTCCCAAGTGTGTTTTCTCACTTAGTGGCTGGTTTCCGTGACCTTCTGTAAGGCTGCTCTTTATTTCCATCAAGGAAGCAGCTTCTAAGCATGTAGGGGGCAGATGTGTAAAGGTATTCAGGTGACCAAAGATAGAGCTAGGCCACTAGTGGGACGTACAGAGATACCAAAGCAGTCTTGATCCAGCAGGGTTTGGAGTGAAATGAACTCGAACTTCTAATGCTGTCCCCTCCTCATTTCCATGTCCTTCTTTTGCTCTTAGCAGCTGTGGCAAAAACACCTGGAAATTTCAGGGCATTTATACACTGCCCGGGGGGACAGGGGGGGAGTTTAATTAGACTGGCTCAGAGAGCTGCTTTTATAGTGCCTGGAGTGGCTTGCGTATCACTATCCCCACACTTCAAAATGGTAGTGGGGGAGCTTTAACTAAAGTTCATCAAACGAGCTTTAGTTAAAGCTCCCCCACTGCCATTTTTTCAGTGCAGGGATTCTGATACACAAGATGCTGGGTCTGCTGGAGCATGGTAATTACCACACCCCAACAAGCTCAATTAACTGAGTCTTCTTAGAAGCACTGTAGTTACAACATGTGGGAGCAGCCTCACTGCTCGTTTATATAGGCGTCTTCAGTCTCCATGATGCCTGTCATGCCAGCTGGTACCTCTTCCTGCATAGCCTTTCAGTAGAGGATCACAGGCAGCTTTCTAAGCTTGCTGAGATGTCAGATTCAGGTGCATGCTTAGGAATGTCTGGTTGTAATGGGAGTTAGGTGCTTGACCTGCTCATGGCCCATTTGAAATCCCTCTAGGCATGTATCTGCATCTTTAGGTCCATACCTTTGAAAATGCACCTCTGAAAAGGTGCATACCTCTGGCCCTGATTTCTCATTTGGGCTTCAAGGTAAGAGGCCAGGTTGTCCCAATAACTCTGTACACTGGGTGCTAAGATCATTGGAAAATTTGGCCAAGTGTGACTGTCTGTCTCCTTCCTACATATTCCACCCAATTGACAAAATGAAGCATTGCACAGAAGAGCTGGGAGTCTCTTGGTGCCAGGCCCTTTTCCCCACCTCACTCACTCCAGGCCAGCCAATCCCTGCTGTGCATTTCTGGCTGCCATAGCTCACTGCACCATGTCAGAATGACCTGGGCAAATTCAGCTCTCATTTATATCAGTGTAAGTCTGAAGGAATGTCACTGTTGTTGGACAGGATGCACCCAGAGGAAAACAAGGAATCTGTTGTCTTGTTATTGCTCCACCCTTTTCCCTCTTTACCACCTTGGTACTTGTGATTTAAATGTCACAGGCCTTGCCCACTATAAATCCACAGATGAATTACTGGATAGACTTTGAATATGGCCTTGTCCATGTAGCCTTTGTCAGCATTTTGGGTTTTTTTGAATGAGTGACTAAGTCCCTTTCTCCAGCAGACAAGAACAGGCCAAAGGGAGTGGGGGGTCAAGCTTGCCCCTGTGCCACAGAATTTTGCCTAGTCCCAGGTTTCTGGAATAGTTGCCTTGCCTTGCCTTCCCATGCTGAGCTGCATGTTATTTCTGGACTTTTGTATTTATTTTGCTCTCACTATTCAAAACTTCACAGGCAGAGAGGACTGAGTACAAACAAAGCAAATCCCTGAACACAAAACATGGCTGTTGGAGCCCCATTCAGACTTCTGAAGCTACTTATATTAATCCACTTTTGCTTTTCTGAGCCTGGAAATGAGGGGAGGTAGCGTGCATACGTGTGTGTGTGTGTGTGTGTGTGTGTGCACGTGTGCATGTGTGTGTATAATTCCTGATTAACACTAACTTCTGTGTAAACCATATCTGTGTGTGTGTGTGCGCGTGTGTGTGTATGTGTAATTCCCCATTAACACTAGCTTCTGCATAAACCATATCAATAAGGCATGCTCTTCCCAAAATGAAGCATCCAGGCTATGATTAGCCCTCACCCCACAAAATAAGCTGGGCAGTGTTAGTTCACTTCTCAGATGAGATGGCCCCATGGGAAGCTGAGTGATGGTAGAAACTGTGCTCCTGCTTAAGCTGGGGCACTCTTTCTTCTGCTTCACTCCTGCATACAGACACCAGAGCCACGGGCTGCATGCTGCTGAAGGTACTGTCTTGTGGATAAGAGATAATGCCAAAGGCTAGACTATTTGTGATTTGTGATAATGGTTCTTTACTTGGTAGGAAGGGGCTATCTGTTTAGAATCCCTCTGATGTCATCAGTCCTGTCACCTGCCGCACAAAGAGCCTTCCCCCATGCAGATCCAATCAGACAGGAATATCTGTTGTAAACTGTTTAAAGAGACGCAGTGTCCAACCCAAGTTTGATAGCATTTCAGTGGTGGGGGTAGTGATTCTGTCTGTCAGTATACATGGGTTGATACTTTATAGGGGAGCCACTGCGCATGCATGCATGTGTGGTGTACAACTGTGTGAGTGGGTATGTGGGTATATGCAGGGAGAATGCACATGTGTATGTGCTCCCACACAGGTGTGTGTGGGATCACTGTGTGCACATACTGTACACACATGCATTTCACACAGCCCCTGCCTCTCTGTCTCCCGCTCTGGACTGCGAAGTCCACATCCTCTGCAGCTTCAGTGGTGTCTCACTGCTCCCATGCCACAGCATATTATTTACAGCAGACTTGGATCCTGGAAGCTGAGGCTACAGGCAGTGCTGCCTAGGCTACTGCATTGAGTCCCACGTCATTTCACGCTCTGTCTCACATTCTGTCTCCTTTGGAAAGCCTGGACCTTGGGCACTGTTGAGACTGTGCTTTCCATCTGGTTAACCGTTCCCCTCCCTGCTACTTCCCTTCTTACTCTGATCCTGCTCCCTCCACCCCCTCAGGTGTTTCCTGTAAGAAATACTGACATCTGCTATTTCCTGCTGCCGTGGTTTGTCATCCAGCTGAGAGAAAACCTTGACATAAGACAACCTTGTTAACCATTCAGAGGCTGCAGGCATCATTGCATGCCAACTCCTCACAGATTTGCTTTAGCTCACGTCAGGGGAGGCGAGAGTTAACCAGCAACATGTAGGAGTGTGGGTGTTTGTGTGGGTGTGTATGCATATGCGCATGAATCCAGGCGCCTGTGTGTTTGCAGGGAAGGATTCATCTCTGTCATTGATTTCCTCTGCTAGGCAAAGGTGGCAGCCGAGCGTAAGGAAGGACCTCACTGGAATTCGCACTGTGGGTGAAGCTTGTAGTAATGTGACATTATCTTTGGCTCCCTATAACTGCCTGGAAGTGCACTGCAGCTTTGCAGGGAGTTACATACATGGGGAAATGCCCCAGGCAGCAACCTTGGGGGCTGCTTATATACTTTTGTTACATAAGGATGAGAGCAGTGGGGCAATCTCAGGCAACCCATAGTGGATTTGTTGCATCCTTCACCTTCCTCACACCCATTGCCAAGGCATGTTACTGCCATTCTGTACCCTTCCCTCTCATTCTTTCTAGCATCCATGTATTAGTCTCTGTGGTTTCTCAACTTAGTGGTTAGATGCCACCTGTCCCTGTCTCCCTTCACCCACCCTAGCAGTCACCCTGCCAAACAGCCTCCTCCTTCCAGCTGCAAAGGGCTACGCCTTTTCCTTGGTTTTGGTGGCTGGAAGAAAATGTCAGTGCCGTCAGACAGAGTGGGAAGCTTTGTTTCATCTGCCTTGGAAATGGACATACGAGATACGGAGACAAAAACCCTCCGTCCCCTCAGCATATCCTCCTAATAGAATGGGATCACTATTCAGATGCTAACAAAGCATAATAGCAGACAGAGGATGGGGCGTGTGCCACTAACTCTCTGCTCATCCACGTGGCACTGGCACAGCCTTTGCCTCCAAGTCCAAGGCATCATGGAGGGTCCCCTCAGCAGTCAAGAGCCATTAATCTCTCAGGTCTGTGCTGAATCCTCAGTGTGGTAGTCTCTATCCTAACCATCTTTTGGTGTCCCCATCAGGTCTTCAGCAGTCAGCTGGTCTCAACAGCCTCCTTGCTGGCAAGGTTAGGAGGCAATCTTGGGGTCTTTAGCAAGGGCTGAGGTGCAGTTTCTCCTGAGCTCCACCAGCTTGTGAAATCAAAATTAGGACATGGCTGCAGAGAAGAGTTTTGTACCAGCCATGGGAAAAAATAAGGGACACGCCACAAAATAGCCTCCTGACAGGCCGAGCAAATGGAGAGGGGCCTGATTTGGGTTTTACACCAGCATGGTTCCATTCATTTAAGTAGAATTACACCTGGCTGACTGATGAGCTGTATGAGGACCAAAGTCTGAAGGTGCTATAGAGATGACACTTCCCCAAATTAGAGGCAGCTGTTCTCCTCTCAAGTTGGAGCATGTTGGAAGGAGAAAGGAGAGCCCTCTTGGATCCTTTCTGTGATTGGCTCCTGCCAACACAAATTCAGTCTAATGTCTCAGCTCTTTGCCTAGTGGTGACTACGTTGTTTGAGTCATCAGGGTCACCAAGGTTCACCTACATTGAAGAGGAGGGCAGGCTACAACACACACATATGCATACATATATATATATGTATTTTTATATACAGGTACGCAGGTACATTTACAGTTATAGGTAAATAGGTTTATGTATATGTGTATACATATACATATTTATATACACATATGCATATGCAGTGTTTATGTATAAAGGTGTGCATGTATGTTTTGCTCTTACTGTCCTGTTTAGGTTAAAGATATGTGTACATACATGTGTAGGCATACACAGCTATGAATATGTATGTGTACACAAATACAAACAAATTCACACACACACACGCACTTCACATAATTACATTCCAGTATTAAAATATGACAGCACTCATTGCAGAAACTTCATTCCCCGTTCCCCAGAAGTTGGAAAGTTGATCTTCCTTTTCTCAAAAGTCACCTAAGTCTGTCATGTACTGCTGAAGGCCCCTGCTCTCATTTGCATACCTTTTATACCCTTAGCCCAGCTTGTCCCTTGCATCCAAGGGGTGGGTAGAAATGTTCCCGCTGGCTAAGAGCAGTGAAATAAGAATAATCCTAGCCCTGCTATCCTGTGAGATCAGGATGTGAGCCTGAGTTCGCAATGTGCTGTGGGACAGATATTGCTGTAGAAACATAAGGTATAATTATAAATAATTATTAATCTCCCAGTGCCAGATTTCAGATTTACAAAGTCTCATGTGGCTTAGCAATACAAGAGCTAGAATAGGACAGGGCCAGCATTCTAGCACCAACTCTACTATTGTGAGCGAGTCATTTCACTGCCTTATAACTTGGTTTCCTCATCTGTAAAATAGGTTACATATAGCGACTGACTTTGCAAAATGTTTTTAACTTCCTCTGTGGGAAGAGGCAGGTATTGTCTACATCTAGCGGGAGTTACAAAAGTGCCTAAAAAGGATAGGCACTTATTATCAGTGAGATGTGGATAGGCCTTAGGCATCAAACACACTTAGAGGAGTTTATGAATTCCATTAAGCACCTATTTGCATCTTTGGGTTCCTAGATGCCTCTATAAATCTAGCTCTAAAGCTGGAATCTCAGTGAAGAGGCCCAAAAGACAATTGAACTTGAAACCACACAAGGTCTGGACATGCATCTGGCCAGGTGCTGATGGTCTTGGGTAACCCACTTCCCTTCCCTTCCTGCAACTTGCATTCCACATTTCTCCTTTGATAGCATTTCTGTGCTCTCACTGTGTAGGTGGAGTTTGATGTAGGTGACAAGTGTTTCTGAGGGCTGATGAAATGGAATCTCTAGTGTGCCAATGACAGTAGTATTGTCCACCAATGGGGGTGGGGCTCTCTCAAGAGGTTTCCTTAAGCAGCTCAGTGATTTTACTGGCTCTGAAGTATAATTTAATTAAAAACTAACAGCTGCACAATCTCTCTAGCTGCTCTGCTGGACTATTACAGGGTATTCCTCCTTTCCGCTCTTTAATAGTGAATCCATAGCACCCCAAGTGGAGTTTCCTGGTTGTTTTATGTACTGTCTGCTGGGAAGCAACATGGGAGGGCACCATGTGTCTTGACCAAAATGCTCTGTTTATTAAGAGGACAATTTCCAGAGATACAGCACGCCAACTGTGGATAGACAGACTAGCCTCTTGGTGCCTTCCCCTGCGCCCCATCTTCTATGTCCTGTTCTCCCTACTCCTAGCTCCACGAAGGTGGCTACATTGGTTGCAGGAGTCCAGCTCAGACCCTCTGCAGTTGAAAGAGTCAACCACCTTCCTACATGGGCTGTTCCAATGGTTGGCCACCCTCATTATTAGCATGTGTCCCTCCTTGGCTACCTGAATCTTTCTGGCCTCATCTTCCAGACACTGGATCTTGTTCTGCATTTGTCAGCTGGATTTAAGAGTCCTAGTTTTTCCAACAATAAGGATGCTGGGTTTATTTTGTGGCCCCCTGCCTCTGCCGTTATTGTTGGCCCTTGACCCTCCTTTTGCTGACCAGAACCAGGAGACATTGTCAAAGCCCCTGAACTGGGTGTTTCCTGCTCTTTCTTTCCTCCACAGTGAAAATCCCAAGACAGCATGCAACCAAGGGCATCTGGAAGCATACAGTGAAATTCAGAGTGAATCCACAATGAACAGAGCAACTGCAATCTCGTTCTGAGTCCGGGGTAGGCATCCAGTGAGAGCCTCCCTCTCTCCATGTCTCACAGGCCATGGGACAACCAAGTGGTTAATGTATCCCTATATGAATTCCCCCCACCCCAAAATCCTTCTGCACAGTCACATTCCTAAACAGGCTGGAGGCAAAGAAAGTCTGTATAGATATCCCCCACAGAGACACCCCCATACCATGTTCCCATGTCCCTGTTTGAGTGGCAGAGAAACTCCTGTACTCCAAGAAACACAGAGGCAGTGATATGAGGCCCTTTCTCTTTCTCAGAAGTAGTAGTACAGAGCCTGCCTACCTCAGCAGCCAAGGGGAAGGTTCGCTGAATGTACCCCTGCTACACAGCACTTCATGCTGAAGCAGGCTGATTGCAACCTTGAGAGTAGCAGATCTTGGTGTCAACACTTCATTGACAGGTGTTTCCTCCCAGGTTTTCTAAAGATACAGGTAAACACTGCTGTGTCAGTGACACTTGGAGCAAGTTTTTAAACTTTTTCTCCTAGCTGTTGGGTTCCCTTTTTCATTGAAGTGAATGTTCCTTGAATACCCACCAGCCATGTGCAAACAAGAACCAAGCACACGGGGACTTGGAAACAAAGCATTTAAGCCAGGGATGGGCAAAATACAGCCCACAGGCCAGATGTGGCCCATCAGACCATTCTATCCAGCCTGCAGGGCCCCTCTAAAATTTAGAAAATTATCACCTGCTGGTAGTTGCCTGTCTAAAAGCTGATGAAATGCCAGAGGCACGAGGAGCTGGCAGCAAGACCCAGCAGCGGCAGGACCCAGCAGTGGCGGCAGCAAGGCTCAATCGGCCCTGTGCTACCCCCAGCCCCTGCACTCCCAGCCCTGAACCTGAAGCGTCTGCCTAGCAGAGGCTTCTGGCCTGGTGACCAGGGGGTATTCCCCTTCCCTCCATCTGCCGAGGAGAGCAAACTCAGATAAGAACAGGCAAAGGAAGGAAGGAGGCTTGCTAGCAGGTGCCAGCCTGGCCTGGCCGAGCCCCCACGGTTCCCAGCTGGCTCCTGCTGCATCCTGAGGTCCCAGCCATGCAGCCGAGAACCACATACTGCTGCAGCAGCAAGAAGGAGTGGCGGCAGTGGGCAGGAAGTGCCATGGGAATCAGTCCTACTCCAGAGGTGTTCCAGCACAAACTGAGTCAGGCACTTTGCGTCACCACTGCTGCTGCAGCCTCATGCTCTGCCATTGGCACAGAAATCTTGGGGGGGCATGCCCCCTCTTACCTCCCCAACACATTGTCATTGCTTATGCTGTCAGGATACTGCTGCTGATACTGCTGATACTGTGCTATTACTAGTCCTAATAGCCTTGTTAGTTGTAATAAAGAGACTCTAGTTCTTAGTAACAAGGATTCTTCACAGTTTATTGTTTTTTACAAAGAATACTAGATACTAACATCATGCCTCATCCATGCATGGCACATATCTGTTTAAAATGGCACCATCTACACTGAGGGAGCTTCAGAATACTTTTCAGTGCCTAGTGGCTTTTCCGTGGCTTCTGTCCAAAGGCGAACTTGTGGAATCACTCCATTTCAGAAAGCACAGCAAGGTTTTCCTTTTCTATCTAAGCATATCCTCTTTCTGTATCTGTCAGAGCTTGGCTAAAATAAGGTATGGGTTGCTAGTTCTGCATTAATCGTGCTCCTAGGCCTTCCTCTGAGGCATTGCACTGTAGTTACCCTACTGGGTTGTTATACTTCAAGACTGATGTATCACTTATGAGTTCCTTTATTCTTTTAGATGCCAGCTCCTGGGCTTCTTCCCAGCCCCATACTATCTCCTTGTGCTTTAGCTATCTCAGACTTTTGCAAGTCTCTGACAGGTCTGCACAGAAGCTGGAAAGATCATTAGCCATGCCTATAAATCACTCTACTCCCTTCACGGCATGTGTTATGGGCCTTTCCTTAATGGTTCTCAATTTATCAGAGTTAGGCTAGAGTCTGACTACCTTCGAAACCAGAAGGCATCCAGTTGCAACTTCAGTTCTCCTCAACTTCAGCTTGTCTGGGTTCAACTTAATATTCTGCTCCTTTCAGCACTTTAGGAGACATGGCAGATTAGTGCTATAGTCCCTTCCTTGCTATTTCCATACCCCACAATCAGGATGTCATCTGCTACAGTCCTGAAAGTCATTCTAGTGCCTGACCTAGTTTGTGATGGAACAGCTCTGGAGTAGGACTGATTCCCATGGGCTTTCATACCCAACAATACCTGCCAAAGGGTGTTGCAAAGGTTGCCATATGGCTTGAAAGCTCATCTAGCTTGGTATGCTAGAACCCATTTTTTATATGCCAGTGAACATTTTTGCCTTTGATAGTTCAGGCAGTATGCCCTCAAGAAGGACAATGAATAATGGCTTCTTTTCAATGCCCTGTTAAGACATTTTGGATCTATACAGATCCTTAGTTTGCCAAATTGTTTTCTCACCATGATCAGGCTGCTGATCCAGTTGGTGCTAATTTCCACTAGTTGAATAATGCCTTTTATTGTAAGGCTTGGTAGTTCCTCTTTGAACGGCTCTACCGGGGCTAGTGATACTCTGTGTTTTGATCACGGTACAGGCTATGTTGGGGGTCTATTTCTAACTTGAATGTACCCTCTAGGTCCCCGTCTCCCTCAAATGCATCTTTGTACTCTTGTAAAACCTCTGACAAGAACTATGCTGGGCTTCCTCCCTCCTGTCTTATGTGGAGGATATTCTGGTGTTGCACTGAGATCAGGTCCATGTCTTGCACTGCTTGGTTGCCTAACAGTGGATAGCATGCTTCAGTGTCAACCACTGAATTCCAGGTGGTATTGTTTTTCATTTCATGCATTTTTTATTGATAGTTGGAATTTGCCCATTGGTTGTATTGTTGTCTTATTGTACATCACCACTATCTGCTCACACATCTCCAGTTTTGTGGCTGGCTCTACAATTAAGCTGGAATATGAATAATTGCTGCTGCACTAACATAGTTGCAAATATGGCAGTTGGCTGTGTATCAGCTTTCTTCTGTAGTGCATGTATGTTCAGAGTTTTTGGATCAGCTAAAGTCATTGAGAAGACTTCATCTTTCTTATAAGAAACACCAGTGTCTTCTCCTATTGCATATATCATTTCTTGTATTTCTCTTGGAGTTGTTGCAGCACTGGGACACAAAACGGTTTTGTTTCCCACAGCCCAGGCATCTTTGCCTGTAAGCTGGGCATTACTCTTTCTGCTTCCCAAAGTACCAACAGTGGATCCTGGGGACTGCATTGTCAGATGGTTTTTGTTCTGCTTTCTGGGTTCCTTTAAATTGACCCTGTGTACTTGTTCTGCACAGCTATAGTTTTGATTCTCTCATTAGATAATTCATCTGCCCTTGAAATTTGGAAGCAATCGGTCAGATCAGTCTCTCAACAATCTTTGCCTTAATTCAGGATCCGATGTCCCTCAAATAATTCTGCCTCTAATAAGGGAGTCTTTTATGTTTCCAGAATTACATGTGGATGCCAATATTTTCTGTTTTGTAACATAATTCTCTGTTCCTTCTTCTGGATCCTGATTCTGGGTAGAAAAATGGTATCTTTCCTCAGCCTCATTTTTCTTCTGGGGTCACCATACTTATCAAAAACCTTCATCAGCTGTACTAATTTATTAGACCCCTCATGTAAAAGAGTTTCACTCACTTCTCTACCTTTTTATGAAGGCAAGGTAATTGAAAAGCTTTGCCTTCACAGCCCCAGGCACTGGCACAAGAAACAAGGGAGAGTTCCCACCATTTTCCCAGCGCTGATGTGCATTTCGTGGTTTATACAAGTGCATGCAATCCAGTGCTGGGTGCATAAGCTCATGTGCACAGCAGTCTCCATTAATCAAGTCTGCTCCAATGTGCTGGATCTCCAGCATGTTGTAGCACAAAAAGGTATATGTATACATGACCTTAAATCACACACTATTCGCTGTGGTCCTCAGCCTCTGCCACCATGTTTCATGCACAGAGCTCTGTACAATACTAAAAGCTATTCCATTTGGACAGCAGCAACTTGGGTCTTTATTTTTAGTGCATGCTATTCAAGTGCTGCTGCTCGAAACCATCAGATGTATTGTGTGCTCCTAGCTGTTGTGAAAT
Organism: Crocodylus porosus; assembly: GCF_001723895.1. Taxonomy (NCBI): domain Eukaryota; kingdom Metazoa; phylum Chordata; order Crocodylia; family Crocodylidae; genus Crocodylus; species Crocodylus porosus. Next base: position 5,916,780 of record NW_017728943.1, on the reverse strand, counting down.
TTCACAAGTACATGGAGCTTCCTGGTGTCACCCTCCAAATCATCTCCCCTACAACTCCTGTTCATAGTTCCATAGTTTCATAGTTGGTAGGGTCAAAAGGAACCTGAGCAGATCATCAAGTCCAACCCCTGCCATGGCAAGAAAGACTACTGTGGTCAAACGACCCCCGCAAGGTGTTCATCCAGCCTCCTCTTAAAGATCCCCAGGGTAGGAGCCAGCACCACTGCTCTTGGAAGTCGGTTCCAGATCCTAGCCGACCTGACTATGAAGTAGCGCCTCCTGATGTCTAGTCTGAATTTACCCTCTGCCAGCTTGTGACCATTATTTCTAGTCACTCCTCGTAGCACTCGGGGGAACAGGGACTCCCACAGTGCCTGCTGGTCCCCTTTGACTAGTTTGTAACAGGCCACTAGATCCCCCCGCAGCCTTCTCTTGTGGAGGCTGGACAAGTTCAAGTCCCGTAGTCTCTCCTCATAGGGCCTGCCCTGCTGCCCCCGATCATGTGAGTGGCCCTCCTCTGGACCCTCTCCATGTTGTCCACATCCCTCCTGAAGTGCGGCTCCCAGAACTGGACTCAGTACTCCAGCTGTGGCCTGAGCAGTGACGCATAGGGGGGGAGGATCACCTCCTTGGACCTCCTTGAGATGCATCTGTGGATGCATGACAAGGTA
>NW_017728943.1:5838266-5916009 GCF_001723895.1 Crocodylus porosus | reverse complement strand
CATCCGCCCACCCCTGTAACCTGTCTAGGTCCGATTGAGGCCTATTCCTCCCTTCTAGCGCGCCCACTTCTCCCCAAACCTGCAGTACCCTCCCAAGCCCAGAACTACACTAAAGGAAGAAGTCTTTCTGACTCCCTTACATTGTGGGCACAGCAAAGGCCAGTAATTAGGTAACATAGGTGGCCTGGAGCAGTCCTGAATGGCTCAAGCTATGTGTCCCTGAGCACATAGATCAACAATGCTCTCAATCCCCAAAGAGCAGGAGAGCAGAGCTGGAACATATATTCAGGGATGCTCTGAGCCATTTATGCTGCCTGATCGCTTGGATTTGGTGCAGCTGTAGCAGAAGCAATACACAGGATTCTTCCTTGGAAATGGTCCCAGGGCTGAGCAGGAAGACTAGAGAGATTTAGTCAGAGTCTCAGAGGAGCTCCTCTGCTGCAGTATTACTGCTCAGGACATCCTCTTCAACTGCAGCCAGGAATGACTGGCAGACCTGCACAGGATAAACGGGACAGGTGCAACATTGTACAGGAGGAAATTGCCTAATAAAACGGATAGTTTCATTCAGTACCAGCTAAGTACACCTTCAGTTAAGGTGTTCTGGGGGCCAGGTGACATAATAAATTGAAATCTGTAAAGTTCTGAGGTTAAATTCTGCCTTTGGAGAATTTAGATGCAAAACTCTCATTGACCTGAATGGATCCAGGCTTCCACCTCCTGCCTGTACATTTGGAATTGGGTTTTCCTGCGATAAATGTGAATGAGTACAGAGCCCACAAACAATGCCCACAAATACTGGACAGCACTCAGTCAAGGCAATTTGTGTGAGCAGATGGACAAACAAACATCCCATGTCCAACTCGAGTAATGTGTTGGCCCTTCTTTCTGCTTCTTCAGCTCCCCCTGCTATTGGACATTTGCTCTGATCTACAATTCCTGCAGTTGAAGTGCTGGGACCTTCCCTGCCCTTTTCTCCAGCTCTACAGATGTGCTTCATCCCTGTTCTACAACGGCTACAGTTAGAGTAGGGTTATCATATTTCCAGAATCAAAAAAGAGGTACACCTGTGGAAGGGGGGGGATATGATTGTGGTGGGGGCAATGATATGCCTGTGCCCTGCCTCTGTCCTTAAGCTCCTGTCCCCCTAGCACTGCCAGTGCCCTTCGTTCCTGACCCACAGCCCTCTGCCCTCCCAGCCCAGCCAGTACCCCTCAATCCCGACCCAGAGTCCCCTGTTCCCCCAGCCCTGCTGCCTACACAGCTCCTCTGTTTGCACACACATATAGCACACATACGCGCACACACTTGCACTCACAGAGCATGTGACCCCTGACAGCCAGTCACCTTGCCTCCTCCTTCCAGCCCTAAACATCCAAGCTGCTCGTGCAGCGGAAATGTGGAAGCAAAGCAAAAACCCAGATGTTTGTTCAGATTTTAAAAACCCATTAGGACACAAAGTCAGGGGACCAAATAAGAGGACATGTCTGGGAAAACCCAGACGTATGGTAACCCTGCTCCTTCCCAGTGACCTTGAAGTACAAAATGGTTCCCCAAATGTCACTAGCATCAGCCCTGCATATCCTTAGTGGTTTTTAAGACCTGGGTAGAAAAAGCCTTGGCTGGGGTGATCTAGTTGTGGATGGTTGTGCTTTGAGCAGGAATTTGGATTAGATGGCCTTCCAAGGTCCCTTGCAACCCTCATTTTCTATTATTCTATGATGTTATATCCTGCAGAAACAGTAAAGTGTTACAGTATGTGGAAATGAGTGGCTACTACAGAGAGGTGAAAGTGGAGCCTTCTAATCTGTGAAAACTGCCTGCATAGTCTTACTTAATGCCACTTCCTTAGTTCTCCAGTAATTTACTTTCCAATCACAGAACTCCCATAACATTTGTTGTTTCAAGATAGAATGAAATAAATGCGAGGCACATGCTGTGCAAAGTGTGTCTCGTTCCTTGCAGGCACAGAGTGCCCTTCACCTGTAATAATGGGTCCAGTGAGCAAGGGGTACTGTTGTCTTGCAGCAGGTAGGTGGAGTTACTTGTAATGCAGTGCTATACAGCTTCTAAGAGAGACCTCCTTGGGTGAAATATTGATTCCAAGGAGTGCCTCAGCAAGAAACACTGTATGTTCAAGTTCACTTATTACACTGTATTTCACAAGTAAACTCGAGAGCCCCATTTTGTCAAAGCAAACAGTATGTATGCATTGGTCACTTCATCCCTTTGATTATTCATTATCACCCTGTTGTATAGCTTTGTTTGAACTTGTATGAAATGATGAGAACAGTTATATCAGCTAGGAGCTGGAGCATGAACTTATTTTGCCAAAACCTTTTTCCAGCAAAGAATGCAGTTGTAGTAACATGAAAACATTTTGTGAATTTATCTTGGTTTTGCCAAATTGGTCATGTTAAGGAAGAAAATGGCAGGGGGATGCTTCTTTTTTAACATTTTCAGTGCAAGAGGTTTTAATTCTTCTATTTGAAAGGATTTTTCATTTTTTGAAATATCCTTTGATTCTTTTTTTAAAAACTTAAAATCCTTTGGAAATACTCAAAAAAGAAACATTTAGTTCATCCAAATATGATTTTTCTTACTTTTTCTATCTTGTTGCTTTTTGATTCACCAATAATTTTAAACAGTTTTAAACATTTTTTGGATGAACATGTTGATTTGTTTTAATTATTTTTCAGAATTTCTAATGAACTAAAAATCAGTTATTTACATAGCTCCACTAGCAGCTGTGTTTTGAGTAAAAGGATCCAATATCCACAGTAGGTTGACTTCAGTCTCCATTACAAGGAATGCTATCACCCTGTGATGCTGAAAAAATTACAGAACCAGTGAGACTCTCCACCTACCTTCCAGGTCAAAGAGATTCACAGAATTTTGGAAGGCATAATGTGGAGTCAAATTCTGAAATGCTTAGGAAGCCAGACCTGGTCTTACAGTGAGATAGAGCATCATAAAACTTGACTACATGGCCTTGGGCAAATCATTATCCAGTCACTACCTCAGCTTCTCCACTAGCTGGTAATGACGCTGTTCTAAAGTGCTATGAGGCTCACACATGTGATCAGCTAGGTAAGGGTCCAAGCCAGAATCCACTGAAATGAATGAGATCCTTTCATTGGCAGCTTTGGCTGAACTGGGCTTTATGGGCGTGTGTAGATGAAATGGGGGCCTAAACTGAAGCGGTGTTTTAAAAACACCACTTCAATTTAGGACTGATTAAACCCCTGTATCATGCACACACCTGACTTACCTGCCTCTCCAGTGGCGGGGAGGGCAAGCTGCTGGTGGGCGGAGTGGTCCCTGGGCTGCAGGGGGGCCTGGTGTTTCCCTCTGTGGCAGTGATGGCTCCCCTCCCCCCAGGCGGCACCTGCCCATGGGCACCTGGTTCGGGTGGTCCCGGGGGGCACTGCAGCTGTGGAGGGAAGCACTGGGCCCCCACTCAGCTCAGGCAGGCAGACAGGCTCCAGGGCAGGGAAAATCAGTCTTGCCACTTTTTTTGGGCAGAGCCTGCCTTCCTGGGCTGCTGCCAGGCTGCCTGCAAGGTTTTGTGCAGAGCCCAATACTTCGCTCTCCAGCTGTACAGGCGGCAAACTAAAACTCTTCAGAGGAGTTTTATTTTCATGCATCCCAAGTCATTAAAGGCGCATTATGCTGCCGAAGTGCACAAATACCGACACCATTAAAGTGGTGCAAAAGCATTTAGCCCACTTTAAAGTGTCATGCACACATACCCTTCGTTTTGTCTACACACAGCCTTAGTGAATATGATTTTTGTCACTGTTGCTGTTGCTAGTTAGTGCACATCTACACAAGACATTTAGGGTTGAGTTGCCTAATTAACTCCACAGTAAATGTCACAGTGTCTACAAGAGCAGCCCTATTAAGCCACATGAAACTAATAAACTCTGCAGCAAGGTAGTACTTGTAGACACTGACTCAGCTGGCCGGAGCACAAGGGTGCTTTAAGCCAGGGGCTGTCTGCCACCTAGCCCTGCACTGAAGCACACTTGTGGCCCAGCCAGTCCCTCCGCAGTATGTTGAGCTGCATCAAAGCATCCCCAGGCTGGTAGGCTGGCCCCCTGGGGCACCCTGCCAGTTGAGGCTGCTCCGAAGTTAACTTGCAACCATCCACAAACTGATTAGAAGGAACTGCCACCCCCAAAGTTGTGATTTGCATCTGTTGCCAAAATTCAACCAAAATCATGTAATTAATCAGAAATGGCAGGCTGCTCACACAGCCAAATATATCTAGCCATTTGGACTGAACCTACAGCAGATGCAGCAAGTCCAAGTCTTCCTTGGCCTTGTTCCTTTAGTCATTAATGGCTCCCCCTCTGCTTTAGTGACCTTGTTCATTCACCTTGCATTGTTGTGCATTGCATCACAATGAGAGAAACAGAGCAAGAGGGGGTCAGGATTGGTAGATGTGCTTTTAGGGAACTGCAGGTGCTCTAGTTTTTGCTGGAGCTATTTAACTTAGCAAGTTCCATTCCATGGGAAATTCCCACATGATTTAACCTGTTTTCATCCTGAAATGGAACAAAAAAAGTCGACATTTCTTGCTAAATGAAATTCTGGAGGAGAAATGTGTTTTGAATCACTCACAACATCTCAATGAGATATTTCATTCTGTTGTTGATTTTTTTTTTAATAAAAACATTAGAATTTTTTTTTTAAATCTTCAAAGTAAAATAATCGAAGACTTTGTCCTGTTCAAGCAGAAACAAAACATTTTGACATAATTGAAAACCTTTTCTTCTTCTTTTCCCCCCCCAAAGGTAATATTGTCAAATCAGTATGTTCCCTCAAAATGTTTGAATTTTACCAAAACAGGATTTTGCAATAGTGAAATGTACCATTGGAAATGTCCAGGCCAGTAGTGTAACTAAGTGGGGGTGACTGGGGCAGTAGCCCCAGGCACTATCTTTGGAGGAAGAGGGAAGGCACAAAAATAGCTTCTCCCAGGGTCAGCTGTACCTCCACTGTCAGCAGCCTAGCAGCTGGCACTGCCCTATGCACTACCATTGCTCAGAGCACCAGGGTGGTCTGTTTTTCCTTCATTCCAGGTGGCCCTACTCCATGCTTTTCTGCAGATCCTTGTCAGGTAATGGGAAAAGGGATTGCTCTAGGGCAGAGTCTGGCTCTTTGTCGAATGAATCAGAAGGAAAGGCCACTCATTGAATCTCCACAAGTGTTAGCTCTCAGATTGCAATGTTAACTCAGTTCTTTATTGGAGTAACAATGGCATATCCCTTTCTTGGAGACTTGCCAAAACTGTAGGTGCACTGCTTTGTCATGACTTCCCAGTATTCTGGCTCTAAATAGCACTACTTGTACCTGTTGGTTCTCTGGGATACTGATGCTCATTCCCATCGAGTGTCACCCTCTGTCTGCATTGCTTTTGGAAATTCAAGTATCAAAATTATCCAATCTAAGAAGGCAACCTCCAAAACATAAGCTGAAAGTACTTAAGGTGTCCTTGCTAATCAGTAGTCCTGACTCATTGGAACAACTGCTAGGAAAGAGATTCAACACAATGCATTTAATTTGACTTTGTAGTAGCTACATGACACAATGGTGCTGACATGTCTTGGTGTGATCAAGCTGGCAGTACACAGCAGCTGTGAACTGAGGTCTCAGTAGCATAACTTTCTAGTCATACTGCTCTTTGGGCTGCTTGCCAGCAATGGTTTAGCTAGTAAATGGGCTTGTCTCAGGATAGGGTATTTCTCTTAAGGCATCAAGGATCTGCTGATGAGTGCTGAATGAAAATAAAACAGCATGTTAATAACAGTGTCTTGCAACAAGGCCTTTGATAGTTAACACTGTGGCTCAACTGGCTTCTCTATTCACAAAGTGGTGAGAACTGAATGCACTATTGATGGAGATTTTGCTTTTTCTTATTGCAAGAATTCCCCATGAGGTGTGCTAAAGTCTTCTGTAGTCCATTTTTAAGTCAGTCTGAGTTACTGCAGGGACAGTGATGCAAGGTTGGCTAGGCTAACAGTGAAATAACTACTGAGTTCATTACAGAGTTTCTTTAATATATTTTTCCTCATACTCCCCCCAAGACACTCTGGTACTAGTATGCGTTAATTCTATAGATTAAGAATTGTATCATGGAATCATTAAGGATGGAATAATTTTTCCATTTGAAAATCTAACTGGCAGTTTCTAGTTATATACATAGCAGTGTTTGGTCTTGGCTTTACGCTTAGGATGAGCAAGACTGTGCATATAATACACACATGTACAAGCCTACAGACTTCCCCAAGTTCCAGGAAAAAAATGACAGGTGGGAGGAGGAGTGTGCTGCCATCATTTAGTCTCAGTAGCCAAGTGATTAGGACACTTTCTTAGGAAGCTAGAGACTTGGAGTGCTTATACACATGCTTGAGGGGGGGAGGGGGACATTTTATCTAGAGGAATTCCCAGATAGCCATTCTAATTAAAATGGCTCACCATCACGTGTATTAAGCCCCTGCATATTTCAAAATGGCCGTGGGATGCTTTATCTAAAGTTCATTGGATGAGGTTTAAATAAAGCACCCATTTTCAAATGCACAGAGCTTAATACGTGTGACAGTGAGGTGACTCTGGAGTGTTCTAATTAGAACACAGAGCAGACTCAATTAATCAAGTCTGCTCTGAGACGTTATACTTAGAAAGTGATGGAGCCAGTCTATAGGCACGCGTGGATTGGCATTAAAACCTAGATCTTTGTAACTTCCCAGCATAGCACACTTCACTATATTATAGGCAAGGCATTAACTTGAGGTCTTCCCACCACTCCCTTTGAAGCTGAGCCACTTGTCCCTTGCATGCAATAGTCATTGAGTAAAATGAATGGAGGGCAGTGCACTGAAGACATTTTACCCCACTAGGGCCCAAGGCCCTCCCTTCTGTGCCAGGAACTACCCCACTGCCGTGGAGGGAAGCATGCCTCCTGCCCACCGCCACAGCCCAGGAACTGCTCCACCTGCCAGCAGCTTGCCCGTCCCTCCCCGCCGCTGGAGAGGCAGGTAAGTTTGGGTGTGTGCACAACACGGGGGTTTTAAGGGCCCTAAATTGACACGGTGGGTTTAAAAACCCACCACTTCAAGATAGGGCCCTCGTTTCATCTACACATGCCCAGTCTGGAGAAGAGAAGACTGAGGGAGAGTCAATAACAGCCTCAACTACTTGAAGGGTGGTTACAAAGAGAATGGAGCTATACTGTTGTCAGTGGTGGCAAGTGACAGAACAAGAATCAATGGTCTCAAGGTGCAACAAGGGAAGTTCAAGTTAGAGATTAGGAAGGACTTTCTCACTAGAAGGGTAGTAAAACACTGGAACAGGTTACCCAGACAGGTGGTAAAATCTCCATCCTTGGAGGTTTTTAATACCCAGCTAGACAAAGCCTTGGCTGGGATCATATAGTTGGGATGATCCTGTTTTGAGCAGGGGGTTGGATCAGTTGAACTTCCAACTCTCATTATCTGTGATTCTATGATTTTTATTACTTTAAGGCTTGTAGATGTCTCAAGGCTTCCACCCCCATGGCATAGAAATATACTGGTGTCACAGTGGCTACAAGTGGAAAAGTCCAAGGCTGCTGGCAGATCTAGTCATCAGCAGGTGTTAATGTTGAGTATGACCAATCTAAACCAATAGGCAAAGACTATATTTGGACTTTGGCTGTGGTTGTTGATATCTAGATGTCCCTTCCACTTGGCAGCAATTTTCCCAGCTCTAAAATCACAGTGATTTAGAACTTGCAACTCAGGAATTTTGCCTTGGGGAGCCTTAAGAAATGTATTTTAAAGTGGAGTTTAGCCGTGAGTGAGCTTGGGAGGTAGTGCATGATCAGGGAGGAAGATGCTCCCTACAGAGGCAGAGGATAAAGTAAGGAGAGTCTCTGATTGGAAAACAGAGAGTCACTGTTGACTCAAATGGCTTCCCAGAGACCATAAATCACCTATTGTCAGGGTGAAGTTACACATTATATTTAGACCATACTAAATCTGTGGATTGTGTTAAACAGTGTTTAAGTAGTAACATGCTGTGAGCAGTTGCACATTAAGGGTTAATACTGTTTCTTGCCTGCAGAGCTCTAACTAGAACCACTAAAAAAGCTGGTGAACAGGGGTGTGGATAGGAACCAGGACACCTGAACTCTATCCCTGCTTGGTGGGGGGGCAGGAAGTCATGCATCTGGGATGCTGGATGATGGCAAATTGCTCATTTTTCCTCCATGGAGCAAACTGAAGTTACTCTAACACAAGCTACGTAGCATGCTTCAGATTTACCCCTCCCCTAAAGTGGCATAACTTTGAGACACAAAGGGCATTTTTACGAGTACAAGTGCCGAAAAGGTGGTGCTTTAGTTCAAAAGCACACCACTGCCGTTTTCTCTGCGCCAGTGCAAATTTCACCACTTATACAACTGCAAGCAGCGCAGCTCAGTGTGCATCAACTCCTATGCAGAACAGACTCCGTTAATCGAGTCTGCTCTGAAGTGGTGGATCTGCAGCCAGTCCAATGCCCTCAGAAAGTATTTAGTACAAGTTAATGAGCTTTAACATGCAGACACTTATGTTTTAAGTGCCCTTAGTATGGTCTAAGTGTAACATGTAACTACCCTCAGATGGCTTGGAAGTGGCTGATGTGAACTGCACTTTACTTGTGAGCAGTGTAAACAAACTAACTGAGAGTCAGTGCACTGGGTAGAGCCACTCTGCTGAATAGCAGCTGCAAATAAGTCCTTTTTTTCTCTCTCTTCTCTTCCTCCTGCTTTCATTTTTGTCTTCTCTTGTGTTATTTATACAGACAGGGATGCTCACTTACAGAGGGGATAGATAAGAAAACATAGGGTTAAGGGATGCAGAATAAGAAATGAGACAGAAAATGGAAACTAAAAGCTTCCAAATGCCTTTCCTTTTAAACCATATGTACCATCAATGAAGCGGGGGGGAGGGGAAGGGAAAAGGCTGTAAGACTTAAAAAGAGGCAAGGTAATATTTTTTTTTTATTTTGAACCCAGGCAGCCTATGGACTCACTGCCATAAGGATCTGCTGAGGCCAAGAGCACAGCCTATTACAAGAGAGTACTGAGCTTTTTTTATAGATCATAGCAAGACCAACCAGCATGATACTACTGAGGAGTTAAAAAAAACAAAAAACCCAAGAGCTTTAAAAAGGAGCTACAGACCTTCTACTTACAGCATCTGAGCCAACTTCTGTCCCTGAGGTTAGAGGGAACTCTCCCAGGTTATCTTGTAAGTCCTACATATAATGCTCCTGGCATTGTCTTCTGAGGCAGCCAGTTCTGGTTGCCTTTGATGGTAGGATACTAGACTAAATGATAAGTAGGGTGACTATACATTCCAGATTGGCCAGGACAGTCCCAGATGTCAGAGGCTGGTGAAAATTAAAAAGAGCACGCCAGGCACAGGGCTTGCTGTCTGATAGGACCCCCTATCAGACAGCAAAATTGCCCAGTAATACTCATTGTTCACAGGTGACTGGTAACACCTGGTGAAGTCAAGAACAATGGATCATTATGGCCATTAATTCCCTGTGGGGTGGCAAAATCACAGAAGGGACATATGAAAGGAGCCCAAAGTGCTCCCCAATTTGTCACCAGCTGCTCTTCTAAGGGATGCTGCAGTACACACAATGTGTGCTTTAGGAGTCTAATTGGTGTCAACGGAAAGAAGGCAGGTAGCCAACTCTATGGCTTGTAGGAGAGAACACAAGCAACAAAAGCAATGTTGAGATTCTCTCCAGTGTTAGTCTTCATTGAGAGTAGACAGGCTATTTGTAGAAAACCTGGGACAATAACCTGTTCTTCTAACACACTCTACTCTGAGACCAAGATAGCTATACTGTATCCCTTACACAGCCGTCAGGTGGCTGAACAAAAATTAGAAGTAGATGGCTGTAGGGCAACTGTAAAGTGGATATACAGCCCTGTACGGGGTTTTCCGAGGGTGTGCACTCAGTCCTATCAGCAAAGCATTGCCTAACTAGCCCTACTACCCGCCGTCTGCTGACATGAAGCATCCTGTGGCCAGTAAAGGACTGCTTTGCTGGACACTAATTGCTCCTATGTACATAGCAACTGAGGCACTATGCAAGTATTACTATGAAGACAAAGAACTTCTGGATGCATTTGAAACAGGCATATTTTAATTACTGTAATCTTGGCACCTGCTCTTGTTTGGCAGCATGAGGTTGAAAAAGCATATTTGTTCATCAGCTGTTCACCCCCTTGGAGAGGACTCAATAGAAGTTTCATTCTTTCCCTCATGCACAGTATCCATCACTCCATAAAGCTAGCATAAAAGGTCTTGCTCTTAGCTTTGCATCATTCTGAAAGGTCTGTTTTCAAGAAGCAGGAGAAGAAAACACACACAAAAAAGACAAGCTGAAATCCTAATTCAGCACCTGTGGTCAGCCCTCAGCACACATGAACAAAGAAATCGTTCCTAATGAGCTCTTTGTTCTTATCCTGCTGAGTCCTCATGTCCAAATTATGAGCTTTTGTTATATGATAAGTATTTGCTTTATTTGCTGGTATAGATTATTATTGAGCTCATTGAAAATATTTTGTTATGTATGGGATGTCGAATTTGTCACTCTCCCAGTTATTATTGTAAATAATTAATTATTGTAAATAGTTATTTAGTGTGTGGTCTGGTGCAGGAGGACCACAGCAGAGCACTCTCATGAGTGGTACTCCCAGCCCGTAGACAGAGTGGGAGAGACCAAGACCTATTGGCAACCCAGGATCCCAAAAATTTAAAGACAGCTGTGGGTAGTGCCAGGGTTACATAGGCACAGATTCCTGGAAGATCATTCCAGGCTCAACATTAGGAAAAAACTACTTCACAACCAGGGTGTCCAGAAATAAGCCACCTCCAGAGGTGATACAATCGCCTACCCTGGAAATCTTCAAGAGGAAACTGGATGGGCACCTTACTGGGGTCACCTGACCCCACAGTTATCTTTTCTGCTTGGTGTAGGGAGCTGGACCTGATGATCTTCCGAGGTCCCTTCCAGCCTTACAATCTATGGATCTATGAAAAAATGATAAGTCATCCATATAAAGTCTTCTCTTCTCCTCACAATGCTAGTCTCTTCTGAGTCCTCTTCTCTCTGACACACTTCCACCCAATGTTGTCTTCTTGGGGAGTAGTCAGGAGACCAAACGAATTTTCTCAAAGGTGATGAGAGTGCAGAGGCAGGTTTATTCTGTGGCCTGCCCACAACAGAGCCACCCGTACTGACATGCCCTTTGTAGAGGGATGGGTCTAAGCCCTCGGAAGGTAGCAGGTAGCTGGCTGAATGCTTCTCCTCCCTGCATGGCCACAGAATGTAGCTGTGGTGATGTTACTCTGTTACTCCCATCAAGCTGCAGCTGTGGAGAAAGGAAACACATGACACTGACATAATCCTTGCTCTTCCCATTTCAATATTCTGTCATGCCTGCCTTGGAGGTATTCACTTTTAAAGGTCAATAGGCTCGTTTCCCTTTGGCACATGAGCTCTCAAGTTTCTTCCCATTTCTTCACTGCCCTGACCTCCCCCTTTCCCTCCAGCCAGACAACGTTCAAAAGATTCAGGACAACCTCGTTCACATTTTGCTACTATCATAGCTCTCTGGGTTAACACATCCAGGGAAGCCTACAATATGTGTCATGTCCAAGACACACACTATGAAGAGAAAGTCTTATGCATCAAAATGTAACTCTTCCTAGCATATACTTTACCAGGCACTCTCTGTCTTTCGTCTCCTCATTGGGTGTCAGGACCTCACTTATGGACCTCAAGCTTCAGGACAGCTGAACCTTCAGAAGGAAGTGAAGAGATGGTTTGCCTATTGGTGCTAGCATTTGTTGAGGGGGGGTGTGGCTGTTCTCGCCTGGAGCAAAAGGTGCTCTAGATGGACCTGTTAAGAAAGAGTAAGTCTAACTGTAAATAGGCATTTTACCAGAACTGCATTGCTTACAAATGCTACCAAAGTGTTGACTTTTCTTCTTGTTAACCCAAAATCAGAGAGACGAGAATTGTTCAAATGGAAGCCCCAAGTAGATATGTCTTATTCCCAACCAAGAATTTGCTGAACAGAAGACAACAACAGGCTAATGCAGGCTGAACAGGGTATCATGTACATTAAGAATAATCCAAGTCAGTGTTACTCACTAGAGGAGTCTCTGTCAATGCCTGCTTGCTCCCCTTCTGTACCAGCATGGGTCAGAATGTAGTCTACCATGCCTCGTCTGTGGCATATGGCCACATCATTAACTTTTTGCAGGTACAGCCATCCATGCTGAAAGTCCTTTCCCTCCAGAGGTTGCTACTACCTGAGCTTGAGGTCCTTGAGGTTTCAGGTTTGGAAGCTGAGTTACTCATTCTCTTGGGATCTCCACTCACAAAAAGTGCTGATGAGCAAATTAAGCAAAGCTAAAGGGCATGCATGGTAATTGTGTAGCTCATCAGCTACTGGTACAAGGTTTCAAAGAAGATTTGAAGCTGGCCTTCCCGCTCTTCTGGCTGTATTGCTGCCACTATCCAACTTGCCTGTTGTACATTAGAGACCATGAAGAAAATGAAAGAAGGCAGGTTGTGCCCAGAGCCCTGCAGCATCTTTGGCTGCTGAGGATCAAGTAGTTCTAGATGTTGATGCTGCCATGGACAATTAGATGGAGCAAAACAGAGGGGAACTGAAGGAACAGCAGGCTATTACTGCAAAGCGTAGGGTCAGGTCTTGAAAGTATAAAGGCATATCCATAGTGTGGCCTAAAGGTCAGAGGTTGGTAATAATATATGCCTGTGCCAACCCATAAGGTAAAGCTTCTGAGATGGATGTGTTATTTCAGCTGAGTGTTCACTCAGCTAAAGGATATATGGAAGGATATAATTGTCATGCCATGTCTGCCCCCATATCCCTTGCCCGTGAATCACCCAGTCAATATATTTCGATATAGTTGTCAAGTATTTCTGTAAAATGAATCTCTGAACCTTTTCAAGTTTTCCCATTATGAGTAGCATGGGCATGAGCATTTAAATGTCATATGGCTATTCAGACTAATAGGCTGTGGCTCAGAACTGTAACACGCCACTAGTGTAATTATAAGGCAACCAAAGAAAGCCTAGCAACCGTGAACATCTCAGCGAAGGGCATTTATTCCATTTGGCCCACCTTGCAAAGCTGCCACCTGCCTACCATGAGAGAATTGCAAGGTACACAATCCACAGGCCTGCTTCTGTTCTATATTTACAGTGATTGAATGTGGCCTTCACTGGGGCAGCTTCTGCTTTACATAGGTGTAATTCAAACAAGAAATGTTGCTAATGATATCTAAGAAGCCAGTAGTCAAAGTTATGTGTAGGAACTTATTACTCAAACAGCAAATGCACTCATTTGCTGTTTGAGTGCATGGGTTCTGTGCTGGACAAAATTGGTTCTAGACATTGCAGCTGAAAACCCACTCTGTGACCCGAATAAGGTGCTCTTCACATTAGCTCCATCCAGTGTTCTGAAGTAATACAAGGGACAGGTTTATACCATGCGTACATTTAGCTTATTGTTTCTCCATCATCGGGTCACAACTATTCTTCACTGACAGATACCTCTGTAAGGTAAAAATGTTCCCATGGACCTTCCTGCCTTCCCACCTCTCATTTCCCCACATCTCCCAGATGCCCAGTCCAGGGATAATGCCTTTCCACCAAGTCTCATAACTAATTTTTAAATGTCAGGAAATCCTGCCTATGTGTTTGGGTTGCCAACAAGTAGCTGATGACACTGAACTCCACCTCTAATGTCCCGTCAGCTCCACTGCCAGAGTGACTTCAAAGATGGAACAAATTACCACTCCTCAGCACCTCACAGCCATTAGTACGGCTGTGTTTTGGCATTATTGGCACTATTCATGTCATTGTACAGGTGGGAATGTGATAGGATGCACCTTAGGGCTGGCCGTGAAGCCCCCTACTGGCTGCCTTAATCCTCTGGCTCACCTGCTCCGGCTTCTTGGGGTATCACCCTGCTTCCTCTCCTGCCACACCTTGATGTTAAAGATAATGAGGGGAGGCTGCCCTCAAAGACTGGTGAGTGCTGAATGCCCTCTCTGTACTCAGTTCTTCTCTTGGGCTCAACTTGGCCTGCCTAATTTGGGTTCTGACCCACCGCCCACAGTCTCTTGGCCTCGGAACTTCTGACCCCTGGCCCTACTTGCCTTAAGGACTACATTTGTGGTCTCCATCCATGCCTATGTCTCATGGATGCCTACTACAGCCATGCCTACGTCTCATGGATGTTATTTTTCTGGTCTTTGTCTCTGTAGGGGCCTCTGCCCTCTTGGCTTTAGCCCACCATTCTTCTGGCTGCAGATCTCCAGCCCTGGCCCACTCATTCTGGCCTGGCTTTCTCTGCCTCAGGCTCCTCTGTGTGTCACACCCCTGGTACCCTTGCCCTGTCTCAGTCCCCTGGTGCCCTTGACCCAGGCAAGGCTTCTCATAATCTGACCCAGACCCCTTGGCACCCTGGCCCAGGCTTCAGCCCTACACAGCCCACAGAATCCTAGGCCTTGAAAGGGCTCTATACCAGGTGCCTTTTAGGCACTCCTATGGTCTTCTATCCATCCCTTTTAGTCATACCTGGTCCTCCAGTACTCTGCCAGCTGCCAAGAAACGCCTCCCTGGGTCCATGCCACCTATTACCCTTTGGCCACTTGTTTTTTGCAGCTCCTCAGGTACCGAGTTGGTTGGGTTCCCCTCTGTTATATCTCAGGCCAATAGCAGGGGGAAACAGGGTCAGATTGAGACCTCTGGCTCAGGAGCCAGGCTTTTATAATGGGTTAGGACTCTGCCTTCAGTCTGCTTCCAGGTGGTGTACCTTAAACCCTGAGCCGCAGTCACTGCCTTTTCCCCTGCTGCTCTTTAACCTTTGTTGGTTTCCCTAGCCACGTGTTGTTTTGCAGCTGGCTTTTGCCCAGCTGTCTATCTAACTGCAGCCCTTTGCTGCTGGCTCCATACCCCTTAAATAGCAGGGATTAGGTGTCCCTGCTACAGGGAAATTGAGGCACAGTAAGGCTAAATGATTTGCCCAACATCATCAGGAGTTGATGGCAAAGCAGATATCTGAACATAGGTAACCCCATTTCCAGGTTAGTGTCTAACTACCAGACCACTGTTCCAAGCACAGTGAACTTGGGCATAGTGTATGCGCCATGGCCAAGAGAAGCAGCAACTGGGACTGGGAATGTTTAAAATTGCCTGATGTCAGCAGCTTCTGGGCTTGTCTACATAGCCACGTAATAACTTTAATATCTAACATTGTCTGATAAATTTTAAAATCTATTCTTAAAAACTCCCTTTTCACTATGGCACATGGATTCCCCTGTCTCAACCCACCATCCCCACCAAGTAAGGAAACTGAAACAAACAAACATAAAAACCCACCTCTAAACAAAGTAAGAAAGAAATCCAAAACCAGGGGCTCACCTGAAACACCCTGGAAGCATCTTGTTTCTGTGGCAATTTAGAAGACTTGATTGAAAAGACTGTACTCTAATTATCTCATTATTATAACAGGGATGTTGGCCTATATTTGGTATGAGGAAAAATAGGGCAGATAAATTGGCTCTAAATTAATCAAGGTTTTCTGTAGTGAGACCTCAAATAAAACTCACTGGATGAAAGGCAGTTGTGGCCTTTCATTACAGCTGATGCCTACACTTCAAATCTCTTGTGCAGTGCCACTGCTGTTTTCTGCATTCATTGCAATTGGTAAAAGGAAGACCCAAATAGAATGTTTTGTAATTATCTGCACTTCTGCAGAGTGTGGTAAAGCCTTTCAGAACCACAAATATATTAGCTTAGTAGTAATTTACCCTTTCTAAAACAAGCACAAAGCATTACCTCAGTGCTTCTTCTCCCTGCCTGTGTTCAAACTTGATGGAATTCTCTCCGTTGGGATTTAATTCACCTTCAAGCTCTGGTGAACTGCAGGAATATCTGAAAAGCTACAAGTCAGTCTGAAGGGAGGGTGTTGCTGGCAGTGGGCATGTCTACACGTGCAAATGCTGCTTGGTGGGTTTAGTCTAGAGTAATTTACTCTAGACTAAACCTACCACAGGCAGGTGTACATGTGCAGAGATGTGGGAGCAGATTTGCTGCTCCTGGCAGCCATCTGCTCCCAATCCCTCCAGCCCTGCATTGGCCCCCTGCAGCAGCCGGGGGCGGGGCTCTAGGCTCCCACTGGGTGTTAACCCAGGGCTGTCAGGGAGCATGGGGCCAGGAGACACCAGTCTCCTGGCAGGGGTCGGGAGCTTGCTCCCAGCACCCCAGAGCTGCCTGCTGCTGAGGCAGGCTCTGCCACTGGACCCTTGGTGGTGACAATGTCCCCCTACATCTGCAGCAGGGAGTTCCCAGCCCCATCTCCCTGATTGGGAGCAGAGGACTTGGAAAGAGCTTCAGGGGAGGGGCAGGTCCCAGCCCCCTGCCCCGATCCACTGGTGGGGCAACTAGTAATGAGCTCCCAGCTGGGCAGAGATTCCTCACCCAGACAGGGACTCATTGCTAGCTGCCCCACTGGTGGATCAGGGCAGGGGGCTGGAACCTGCCCCACCACCTCCATCAGCTCTTTCCAAGCCCTGCACCTTGATCACCCAACTGGGGCACAGGGCTGGGACCTGTCCCGAGCAGGACAGCTTCTGGCTAGCCCCAGGCTGTGTCGGGAAGTCTGAACATGTAGTCCAGAGATAGTTGGGGACTGCCTGAAATGGGACAGTACCCAGCCACCTCCAGGCTACACATGAAGACTTTCCCAAACAGCCTGGGGCTTACCAGGAACTGTCTGGGTCAGGTGCAGGTCCCAGGCATCTCCAGGCTGGTTGAGAACTCCGCCTGTGGAGGGAACTCCCAGCCCCTGCTCCATAATCACGAGGGCTGGGGAGCTTATTCCCAGCCCTCGCTCCATGATCTCAGGGAGTGGGGGTCTGGGAGCTCCCTGCTGCCAGAACAGGGGCCATTGTTCCCACCTGGGCTCTGGTGGCAGAGCCCGCCCTGGTAGCAGGCAGCTCCCTGGGCCAGGGAGCGATGTCTCACCCCCTGTTGCCCAGTTAACTAGGAACAAGTTTGCTCCCAGTCATCTGTCTACATGTCATACTGCACAATAACTAATCATGAGTAAATTTGCTACTTGTATTTACAGATAGCAAATTTACTCATAATTAGAGCAAATTACTGCACAGTAAGTGTTTGCACATGTAGATGGTGACACTCATTGAGCAGTAATTTGCCCTAATCTTGAGTAAAGCGTCTTGTGAAAATGCACCCAATGGCATCAACAAATGCTCTAGTTCTTCAGTACTGACTGATTCTCTACACCTTGTGGAACCAAGCTGCATTGATTATTTACCCCCAATTCAAACTACCCATTCCACCAGGATAGTCTCAAGGTATTTCAGAACCACACTCAGATCCATCTCAAGGAGTGCCTCCAACATTTTTCTTACCCTCAGCTGTAATCTCTGTAATAAACTGAATGAAGCAGCTAGAAGTCAAAGTGTCTGAAAGACTTTTACAACTAAATGAGTATGAAGGTTATTATTCATCATTCGTAAAGCAATAGTGCCTTTGTCAGGGTTCAAGTCCCTTGTATAAAATGATGTACAAACACAGAAAAAATACATGGTTTGTGGCCATAAAAACGTTTCCCCTAAGCAATGTATGTCAACAGAAACCCTCCAGACACAAGAGTCTCCCGTGATGATGGGCAGAGGCTCCAATGAAGCTTAGAACTGTGCCCTCCTAACAATATAAATGCAAAATGTTTCCTCTTGCCTTTACACCACTTTGGTGGGAGATACTAATTAGACCCTCAGATATTATAGTCATTGTGTACATACAAATAGATAAATGGATGTCTATATAGATGGGGCAGGCAATTATTCTGGGCAGAGGGCTGCTTACCAAGTTTTGGCAAACTGTCAGGGGCCGTAAGGGTAGCTCCACCCCTTAACAGGTGCCCCACCCCATGATCACCTTCTTGGAACTGGAAGTCCCACCACCTAATCCCCAACCTTTGCCACCAGAAGTCTGCCTCCTTGCTCCCCGGAAGTACTTCTTTCATCAAGGGGTTTTGTCATCTTGAAACCAGAAAAATACCAAATGATATTCTAAAAATCAAACATCTATTACAACATTCATTAATTTGATTTCAAAAAATATTTTTGTCCTGATTTACATGTGTTTGTGTAGTATACATACAGATGATTATAAAGTGGCTTAAAATGAAGTCTTACTTTTGTATAATTTGGGGGCTGTGGGGGATATGGGTGGGTGGATATAGGTTTGTGGGGGACTGTGTGTGTGAGGGCATGTGGGGTGGGGGAGCATGTGGGTGTGTGTGGATGTGTGGGATGTGAGTAGGCATAGGATATGTGGGAGGATGTGAGGTTGTGGGGAGAGGGTGGCTGGGGAGTGTTAAGGGGGAGGGTTTGCCCATAGATCCCTCCATAGCAGGCACAGCCACCACCAGTGCTCCCAGCCCTGGCATGGTCCCTATGCTCCCGCTCCCTGCCACATCCCCACCACATCCCCCTCCCACCTGCCACCATTTCCCTTCTGCCACTTCCCTGTTCCTTCCCCCACCTTCCCACCACTTGCTGCTCCAGCACCATATCCCAGCTGCATAGCTGAGACAACCAAATGCAGTAGAAGCTGGCCCAGACCAGCCAGCACAACACAGAGCTAGCTGAGAATTGTAGGGGCCAGGCCAGCTTCTGTTGAGTCCTGTGGCCCAGTGCTGCAGCCGGGAACCATGTGGTGCCAGAACAGTTGGCATGCAGTAGGAAGGAACACCAGCAGGCAGGAAAGCAGGGAAATGGTGGCAGCAGACAGTGGGGGAGTGGCAGTGAGTGGGTGCATAGGCAGGACTGTGAGGCCCACGCTGGTGTGCTGGGGCCAGTGCCAGCAGGGACCCAGTGGAGTTGAAAAAGCATGAGGCATGGGCAGGCAGGGGCTCTGTAGAACCGGCTGGCTCCCCCCTTTCCCTGCTGGCACAACCTGGCCTGGCTCCATAGAGCCCCTGCCAGCCTGCGTCCCACACTCCTGCCACCCCGCTCTGGGCCCTGGCCCCAGGACACTGGTGTAGGACCCACGCTTCCACCCACTCACCCATTTGCTGCCACTCCCCCACCATCTGCCACTGCCATTTCCCCATTTTCCTGCCTGCCGCTGTTGTCCCCACCCCACAACTGGCCACTGCAGCACCACATGGTTCCCATCTGGAGCACCACAACTGCAGAAGCCAGCCTGGCCTTGCCCTGAGGATTTGGGTGATTAGCCATGGTCCTTCCCTGCTTCCCCTTCCCCTGTTCTTATCTGAATTTTCCTCTCAGATGGAGAGAGGCAGGAACGTCCCCATGGTCCCAGGCCAGAAGCCAAAGGCTTCTGGCTGGGGAGGGTGGGAGCAGGGCTGGGCTGGCCTTGCTGAGGCTTCAGGGTCCTGCTGCTGGCTCCCCCTGGGTCCTGCTGCCCCTGGTGCCTTGTCACCTTTGACAAGCAGCCATGGCAGATAAATATTAATTTTAAAATGTTTTAGGGGCCTGTGGGCTAGATAGAATGGCCTGGTGGGCCTAATCCAGCCTGCAGGCTGTATTTTGCCTGTCCCTGATATAGAGTTGTACTTCCAATGTAAATAGATACATTGCCACAGAGTCAGTGGCACACCACCATTTACACTGGGACTGAAATTGGCCCATTATGTATATTGTATAATATCACTGTCTTTCTGCAATAAATAGCACAATCTTGATATCAAAATAAAAGGGTTTGGGGACTTACTCTCTAGCAAACCCCTACACAGATTGAATGTCACAGGATGTATGACCAGTGTAGGCCTCGCTGGAGCATGAACTAACACAACCATTGACCAGAGCATAACCAGTCACACAGAGGCCCTGCTAACATCATGACCCAAAGAGGAAATGGAACTTGGCAAACCTTATATGGCTTGTAGCTTGTTAGTCCCTATATGTGCTTTGTAAGGTCAGCAGAGGAAGAGTGAATTGATAAGACTGGTCCATGGCATCAAAACAATGATCGGAGTGACTTGGCAAATAGGTTTCACTATCTTTTAGAAATATTGCACTAATTTGTGAGAATTTAGTTGCGGATGTCACCTAAAAGTGTCTTAGTAATTGGTCAGGACTAGATGTATATGATGTAAAAATGAGGTTGCTTTGATCAGTTTACAGAAAAGGGCCTAGGACCCCTTAATACTTTGCATGGGGCCTAGGAGCTATGTTTACACCTGTATTATGCCTGAAAATGACCTGGCTAGCCCCATAAACCAGTCAGTCGTGAATCTTAGTGTCTAAGGTTATTTGTAAATCTGGCCAAGCTTTTTATCACTAAGAACTGGAGCCTGCAGTCTCTTTCTTGTAATAATGAGGTCATTAAAGGCACAGCATCAGACAATATCCTGACAGTATGCACACAGACCATTCAAACTGAGGGAGCCAATGTAATTGGTAAAACGTAGCTCTTAACATTACTATGAGAGTCAGAGGACAACAGTGGAAATGGAATGAAAAGCATAAAATAGGCAGCAAATGCTCTTTCAGCTAGTTGTTTGTGTTTCTCGGAGGTGTTTCTGTGCTTCTCTATATGCTTCTATGTAAGACACTGTGAATTTCAGATTTCATTTTCCTTTTACAATTTGTGCTGAGTTGACTACTGGTAGTACTTCAGTCTTACAATCAAGAAACAGAAGTAATGCCTCATGAATTCAACACTACCAGCCCCAAGAATGTAAAAATCATAAGTCAACCCCTCTCCTCAGTGGGTGTTTCTACATGTGTGCTGGACTGCACAGTTGTTACTGCTGCAGTTACTGCTCAGTAACTTACATTACTGCCCAATACCAGCACCACACAGGGGTTTTTTTGGCCATGCTACTAACAGTAGCAACAAGCTACTGTGCAGTAGCTCATTGCTACTGTGCAGTAGTGTTGGCATAATGGTTCATGCTCACCAGTGCTACATCACCATAGCAATGAGCTACAGCAACTTAGCATCTTGTGTAGATGCACCCAGTGTGTTTTTAAATAATAATATATGGTTGTTTTTTTCCCTTTGCCTTCTGTAGTTTGAATCTTTGGCTTGTTTGTAGGTCACAGTTTCAATCCTTTCTATTCAACGAGAAGTGCTAGGAACTGTATTTTTAAATGAAAGCTGACATTCTCACATATTCAGGAAACACCAAGAATCAGCCCTTCAGTAACAAGCATTGTGATGCTTAAGATAAAACTGCAACACTTGGCTTTTACTTGGCTAATTCAGTAAACAGCAGGACAAAACTTATGAATAACTCCAGTCCCCAATGGTCTATAGTCCAAAAATAGTTTGCAGAAGTGAATTGTGACTTCTGCAAACTATGCAAAGAGAAGGAAGCTGCCAGGTAGCTGATGAGAGTGGCCATTTTGGAGAGCGGCCATTTTGGGACAGCTCTATTATAAGAGCAGAGCATTTTGAGATCAGCCAGTGGGAAGCAGCATTGCTTGGTGGTGCTCGTATTCCAGGAATATCTTGGAGGTAAGGAGTGAGGCTATGGGGATGGCTTGGAGGCCTCATTGGTCCTGGGCATGACCAAAAACTGCACCTTTCTGGGATACAGAGGCCTGGTGATCCTGCTTGTGGCAGGGCAGGGCCACTCAAATACCAGGACCAAGAATCTTCCTGGTGTAAGGCAGGTTGGGGCACCTAAACCCCTGCCCCTACCTTTGGGTGGGTTACTAGGAGAGTTGGGGGTGGGGCAGGCATGCAGATTAGCTGCACCTGAGCTCTATGGGGTGTTTGACCCTGGAGGTGGGCCAGGCATGCGACATGAGCAGCACCTGAGCCCAAGGCAGTGTAAGACTCCAGGCCCTGAGAGCTGCAGTCCTGAGGGGTGGAAGATCCCAGGCCCTAATGTAAAGGGGCGGAGTTGTGGCCCAAAAGAGGGGTGTAGTGGTCCAGTAAGGGACCAGGGGTGGAGTAGGTCCATAGCTGAGCAGTCACTCAGTCCTGTTTGGGTGAGGGTCACGGGACAGGCCCAAAAGACCATGCCAGGGCTGACCAAGGGGTGAAGAGCAAAACCTGAGGATCTCTGTGAGTAGAGCAGAGTGAGTGTGGCCTGGGTAGGCAGTATGCAAGAGACTAGGTGAGAGCTGGTGAAGTGTAAGAAGCCCCGGTGATGGAGGGGTGGCCCCAGAGTGGGCAGTATGGTAAAGACCCAACTGTGTGCCCAGTTTCGCATAGCCTTGAGCCAGAGTATCATCACACAGTGTGACATCAGTTAGGCATGGGACACGGGTAGGGGGTGGTAGGAGCGTGTACTTATAGTCCAAAGTCATTTGGGTGCATGGAGGGCAGCCTCTTGCCTTTTTAACATCATAATCATCTATCGTAAAGGCATAGCAGGAGAACAAGGTGGGCAGTTTGCCAAGAGACAAGGGTGGGGCCATACTGGTACTGGGCCTGTAAGGTGCCTTTGTCACATGAATGAATAGTTTTTAATGACGAATGAGTAAGTCAGATTTTTTAGGCTGTTCAAAGACAATTCATAAAGAGATAAATGGCAAACATCAATCAAATATGTTCTTTGCTGTGAATTATTTTGTTAATTTCTACTTATATCTATAATGAAGTGACCTGAAATTAACTGATATATAGGGAACAGTTCATATGGTGGCTATTAGACACCAGATGGATATACATTAAACTAATGGAGGCAGTCAAGAGTCTTGGGCATTTCTGCTGTTAGTTTCTGGAATAATGTGTGTAAAGCAGCTCATAATCAGCCCTGTAGATGGGGCCTTGTGGTTTATTTAGAATCATGATTGTACATCTCAGATAAGATGAGGCAGGTGGGAATTTTTTTTATCAAACATTTTCTCTAGACATGTTGATTAAAATATAACTGGAAGTATTGGTGGGAAATAATTGGCTACCATGAATTAATTAGCTGGCTTGAAAAAAAAATTGGAAGAGGCTTCAGAATTGTGGACATAATCAGTTTAGATATTGTAATTGATTCCTTTTAGTGAGAAATTTAACAATGTATATCAAGGAGATCAAAATGGGGGGAAAGCTGGATGCAAATTATATTTAATGTTTTAAAATTCTTGACACAAAGCATTTCAATTCACTGATACTTTTTTGTCAATTCACATAATTTGTTAAATGTTTTACACTATTTCCTTATGAGAGAGACACACCTCCATAGAAGGCACGCACCTCCTTTGAGGGCCGGCAGAATGAAAAAAAATATATATTTTTTTTCATTTATGGCCTTGTGAAGCAAAAACAGAACCTAATCTTCAGAGCACTCACCTTCCCTTTCCTGCTCAGGTAAAAGCTACCGTTTTAACACTTTCACAGCTGAATTGGCTGCTTTTACTTAATCAGGAAATAGAGGGTGAAGGAGCTGAAGATTAGGCACTGTCCCTGCTCCAATTCATCTGTGAAAAGGTAAAAAACCATACCTGCTGCTGAAGACTGGATTCTGCCCTTCCACCCATATTTTGGTCCTGATCTGGGTCTGGACTTTCTTTCTGGAATCTCATAAACCCTTGTAGGCAGTAACCCCATGTTTTAGTCCTCAAGACTGCTATGAACTCAGACTCAGATTTAAGATACCACTTAAATCACGCTTAATAGAGTGGTATGAAATTTTGCTGGCTATTTCATTTTGATACTGTTTCAAGCTCAAAACAGTGAAATCAAAATGAAATGAAGGGCTTCAAAACACCCTCGAAACAAAATGAGGGCAGTTGAAATGTTTCGAAACATTTCGAATTTTGAAGTTGAAACTGGGCTTGCCTGCAGGGAACCAGAAAGTAAGGAGAGGAAGGGGCAAGAGTGGGGAAGGAAGGACTGCTCTGATATTGACTGTGTAGCTGGCCAGTGATTGTGATCCTTCCCTGAGGTCCCTTCCAATCCCAGTGCTCTGGGGGAAGGATGGAAAAACAGTTAAATAGCAGCATTGTTTTAACTGAGCTGCTTTCTGCCTTGGAGTCAGTTACTGAGCTATCTTCCAGAAGCTGAGCAACATTAGACAACAAAGGCTACCATTCATTTCCTACTTGCTAGCCTAGCAAGTGGGATTCAGCAATACTTTTTCCTTTCTATACCCTTTATTTATTATAGTCATTGATTGATTCCTTTCAATTTATTCCTCCCCCAAAATCCTCTTGTTTTGTCTATTTTGATTCTTTTCAAATCTGTGCTTTTTCTTACAGTGTGCATTCCATTCACTGTGCAGGGAAGCACAGCATAATGATATTGCATATTATAATACAGAATGTATATAGTATTTTATTTATTACATACATACATTACATACATATACATACAATTATCTTATGTACATATATAAATCAGATAGATAACATTACAGAAGAAGAGACATATTTTCAAGCACACCAAGGCAAATACAAGACACTTTGAAACACACATGAAGTGTGCTAGAAAGGCAGCTAGCAAGCTTTCAGGGAAGGGCGGAAGAGGGGGTAGAGGAAGAGCTGTAATTTCCCTCTCCTGCTGCAAACTGAGACTCAGCCTCTTTGCTACAACAAACAAGCATGATACTTCCACTGGTACAGGCAGCAAGGAGAGGGGAGCAGTGCCAGTGCTACTGCCTGTGCCTAAGTCTGCATCCCCTCCAAGAGCACCAGCCATAACCACCCCACCACCATGATACCAAGCAGCAGCACTAGCATGACAGTCTCTTCCACTGCCATTTCACTTCCCCTGCTGAGCCTTACAGTGCCAGAGGAAGAGGTGGAGCTGGATCTGAGTGTCCTAGCAAGGGAAATTCTGGGGAAGGAGTGGGAATTATCTGAGTTTGTGCTCCACACCCCTCAAGTTTCCCCTAGAGCCAGGTCTCCTTCCCCAGAAGGTACTTCAGAGGAGGCTGAGATAGAGGGTGCGGAGACAAGCAACTCAGCTCCTCCTGTTGTTGTACCTCTGCTTGCCTAGGAGGGGGAAATTGCAGCATCCACACATGCACCCGCAACCGAGAAATGAGTGGGTAGTGTGGTCTGGGATAATTTTGAGCTGGCAGATGATCCCACATATGCTATCTGCCTGCACTGCTGAGCCAAAACCAGCTGGGACAAGGGCAAAAAACATGAGCACCATTGGGATGCTAATGTATCTCTGCACCCCCTTGACCTTGCTCCTCCTCAGCCTGGAACCTGTGGGAGCATGCCCAAAGGGGAGCCCCCTCTCTCTCTAAAGCCCTGCCCCCCACAAGGAAAGAGGCAAACCACCATGGAACAGTAGGGGAAAGGCAGACAGAAAGGGGGACATGCTGAAAGGACGAGTGAAAACACCCAGAGCATTGGGGCGATGCTTCCTGTGGATGGCCAGCCCTTCTGCTTAGTTGAGCAGTCAGGTTCATGGTGCTCCTGGCCCCATCATACCAAGTGCCCGCATGCACCACCTTCCATAGGACGATGGTGCCCTCCCTGCATTAGGCATGCAAGGAGTACTTGAGGGAGGAGCTGTGCAAGGTAGGTCTGCAGGTGGCCTTACACTTCACTGACCATGGTCACTGAAAATGGGGCCAATATGGTCAAGGCAGTCCGTGATGCCAACTTCGTTGGCATCCACTGTCTGGCACACAAGTTCCACTTCATTGTCATGGACGCCTTGGAGGGGGACACCAGTACCAGCACCACCAGCAAGCTCATTTCAAAATGAAGCAAGGTGGCAAGTTACTTCCACTAGAGCATCAAGGGGGGCAAGATGCTGTGGAACAAACAGGCAGAGCTGAACATCCCGCAACACAAAATCATGCAGGATGTGGAGACTCAGTGGAACCCCACATACCTGATGCTTGAGAGGCTGGTGGAGCAACAGAAGGCCATCCATGAGCTGGCCTTGCTTGAGGAGATTGAGATCAGAGTCCCCCTTAACAGAGCTGAGTGACATTGCTTGTTATCAGCTTGAGGTGCAGATTCCCAGAAACTGCTGCACCTATGTCCTTGAAGCCTGGCAGGCTTCATGGCCTTAGCGGGGGGAAGCAACTTTGTAAGTTTCATCCAAATCAGGGAAGAAATGACAAAGTTATAGGGAGTTTCATGCTTCCCCACTATAGCCTGTGGATGAAATGTCGAAACAGCATTGAAACAGTTTTGATGAAACGGAACGGAAGAGTGCTTTGAAACAAAATTCAAAATGAAACACTGTCCCATCGAAACGGCAAAATGGAATTCAGAATGAAATGGTGCTGTTTCCTACAGCCCTATTGCTTAATTTTAACATCAGCCTAAATACTACCAACTTCAGTGGGGGTAGACACACACAGTGAAAGTGATGCACACAGTTGTCAGGTATCCAGGTTGTAGCTGTATTGGTTTAGAGGAGAAAGCATTCAGTGCTTGTGGACAGAGGTGATATCTTTTATTAGACCAACAAGATTTTTGCAAAAAAAATTCTTTAATTGCAAGCTTTCAGGCACAAATACCCTTTATCAGACATTGGAGAAAAGATTGTTTATATTTCATATTCCTATGAAACATGATCTTTCATTTCTACCCAGGAGAACTTTTACAATCTTTTTTCTGATGCCTGATGAAGGTGCTTGTGCCCAAAAGCTTGCAATTAAAGAATTTTTTTGCAAAAATCTTGTTGGTCTAATAGATATCACCTCTGTCCATGAGCCCTGAATGCACACATTTTAACATTGTTACCTTATCTAGAGATGCTTCTCTATATAAGTATCCAGGCTTTGTGGTGGTGTGTGCCTAGGAATTCAGCAGCAACAGGCTACAAGCACAGCAACTGCCTGCCTAGGTGATTTTCAGGTTACCATCAACCATTCCTTAAAGAAAGAACTTAATGGGCTTTTTCTTCTTATCCCGGCAAAACTGCATTGATGTCACCCAGGAATTACTGCCACTGACACAATGGGATTCCCATCCTGCCATAATGGTATTTTCTCATGTTCTCACAAGCACAAAATAGAAAGCTCTTTTTCCATTGAAAAACAGTTTCAAGAACTTCTCTGAGGTAAAATGTCCTCTGTGAAAGAAGAGAGAGGTTTTTTGGTTTGGTTTTGTTTTCCCCTCAGTGGGGGAGTGTGGGTTGCACTTCTCAGTTTAAGAAAGAACATGAGACTCAAACATGAGAGTTTGTGGGGTTCGGCTCCATTACGTCTATTAGGAGGCTGGTCCAGAACCTCACAGTTGGCCTCATTGGGATCTTTTTCATTGCCAGACTAAGTTAATTTGGGGCCATTTTATCCCCACTTCTTGTGCTTAACATTTTTCTTAAGCTTTCTGCTGTGGTGTATTTGGAGGGTGCAGTCAGATCCCCATTCAGCCTCCATTTTGCAAGCCCAGGCTGTAGTGGTAATGCTAGATCATGACACATTTCAGTTGTTCTGTAACCCCCATCACTCTTAGTGTGTAATATGGACCTGGGCAGACAAGGTTCTTTGGGTAAATCCAATATCTTTTATTAGACCAACTCAGATAGTTGGAAAAATTCTTCTTAGCAAGCTTTTGGGCACAAACATCCTTTGTCAGACCGGGGAAGTGTCTGCAGGTTGTCTGTGTTCTTCCTGGATGGAGTGGTGAAACAGCCAGAGGCCAGTAGGTATGCAAGAAAGCCAGTCAGTTAAAATGTAAATTGAGGTGGTCAGTTGGTTTGGCTTAGTTTATGACTTATTTGCACAATCTGCTCCTTCCCCTGAGTCATGCACACCCTTCAAGTGTTCAAGTCCTCCTATGCCCCCTTCTTGCACAACACACACTTGTGTCCTCATTCTGGAATACTCTGGAATACTCCACAAACTACATTCACTTCCCAGACACTACAGCAAAGGTTTTCAATGGTCACATTGCCACAACATTGTATCCAAAACCAACCAACTGCCACAGCTTCATGCCACTAGCTTTCTTCCTAAGCCCACCATCCAACATTGACACTGGCTGTTACAGCCAGATCTGCTCTGATCCCACTAACTGGGGTGTACACCTTGACGATCTGGAACAGGGATTCCTAGAATTACTATATACACCCCAAACCGTAGTCATTCAAATCACTAAAGCCAGAATCAAATGTCACTCCAACCTGCTACAATACCAACCCAGGACAAGGACAACTGAATCCATCTGTTTGTCACTTGCAACCCCAGTTTGAACACCTTGGGCACATCATTAATGACCTCCAACCCCTCCTGGAAAAGGACGGCCACCTCAGTGTAGCTGCTGGGGACAAACCTGTCCTCACAGACATCCTTAGAATCTCAAGTAGCATCTCTTAGGCCCCCTCTACACATGCAGATAAAGGTGTGTTTGGATCTAATGTGCAGTCCACACAATTTTTCCTCCTGCCATGCTATAACTTTATACACTGCTCTATGCTGTCCTTTTACAGCATCTGATAAAGTGAACTTGCATTCACAAAAGCTTGTGTTCTCTCTATATATATCTAATTTAATTAGCCTATGGAGGTTCATATCTACCCTGCCTTCTGACTCATTCATACTGACACTTCCACCCATACAGTCTTACACATACATTCATACACTCACACAGCTACACCCACTCCCAGTCTCACTCATACTGCCAGACACACTAACTCATGCTCAATACTCACAATGATGCACTCTCCCGTGTATATTCTTACAAACCATTAGATAGAAATTTATTCACACAAGGACACATATCAGATAGATGCTAACAATGTGTGAGTGTATGATGCACCTGGGGAGGAACAACCGGTTCCATACCTACAGGTTGGGGAACTCCCTTCTAGTCACCACAGAGGCGGAAAAGGATCTTGGAGTCATCATTGACTCCAAGATGAACATGGGCCGGCAGTGTGGGGATGCGGTCAGGAAGGCCAACCGTACCTTGTCATGCATCCACAGATGCATCTCGGGCAGGTCCAAGGAGATGATCCTCCCCCTCTATGCAGCGCTGGTCAGGCCACAGCTGGAGTACTGCGTCCAGTTCTGGGCACTGCACTTCAAGAGGGATGTGGACAAGATGGAGAGGGTCAGAGGATGGCCACTCACATGATCGGGGGCAGCAGGGCAAGCCCTACGAGGAGAGGCTACGGGACCTGAACCTGTTCAGCCTCCAGAAGAAAAGTCTGAGGGGGGACCTAGTGGCCTGTTACAAACTAGTCAGGGGGGACCAGCAGGCACTGGGGAAGTCCCTGTTCCCCCGAGCACTGCCGGGAGTGACCAGGAAAAATGGTCACAAGCTGTTAGAGGGTAGATTTAAGCTAGATATCAGGAGGCGCTACTTCACGCTCAGGGCAGCTAGGATCTGGAACCAACTCCCAAGAGAAGTGGTGCTGGCTCCTACCCTGGGGATCTTTAAGAGGAGGCTGGATGAACACCTTGCTGGGGTTGTTTGACCTCAGTAATCTTTCCTGCCAAGGCAGGGGGTCGGACTACATGATCTACTCAGGTCCCTTCCGACCCTAGAAACTATGAAACTATGAATGAGTGAAGGGTGACTCTCATCTCTGTACTGTCAATCCCTTCAGCAGAAGCAGGAATAGGATATGTGCCACTGATATGATTCTGCATGTCCCTACCCATGGAACTGATGCCCATCACAGGGAATAGCAGGGAGTAGATCATGGCTCTCTCATGGGCACCAGCCACGCACTGTCACTGTCCCACAATCCTGGTCCTGCCCCCTGTCCCACTTGCAGATGCCACTAACCACCCACCCACAGCCCCCTTCCATTCACCCAACCAAGAGCATCCTACCTGCAGAGTCCTTGGCCAGTCTCCATGAAGATCCTGTCTGCTCCAACCAGCGCCCCTGGTGGGGGGTGTGAGACAGATAGGCCCAGAGCTGGATAGGATCATTCATTCCTACCCTGCAACAGCTCACTGAAACTCCTTAAGTGGTCCTCCAGCCCAAATAATTGCTCATCCCTGGTAAAGACAGAGTGCTAGAAAGATATATACACAAAGGAATACTAGCACCAGTTCCCCCAAGGTGTGCTCTCTTACAAACAGCTAGGAGGAAGAGAACTGTCCAGCCTGGGTAGAGTTAGAGGGTTTTCTCTAAACTACGGCATCAGAGTAGTGTGGCCTCTTTACTGGCAGACAAGCCTACCAAGCTATGCCAAGAAAAGGATGTCAGCTGGTTAGCTGCCAAAGTCACTAACCCAATATTACTTAGGCTGCGTTGGGATGGTGATAGAGCTAACCATGCCAAAAGCCCCACAGAGACTTAGCAATTACGTGGCTTGAGTGCCATTTGGGACCTAAGTGTGTTCTAAACACGGACTAAATGATGATACAGCCTTGGCTAGAGGAGGTTATTTCTCAGAAAATGAACATGGCTAAGTCCTCCGTACAATACAAGCTGGAACTGGGTCATAACAACACAGAGGAACAACTGTGCAGTAGCCAGCTATGCAAGAGAAACTGTATTTTAGTGCAGAAAAAACCCAACACAGTGAAAAACCACAGGATGGGCAGGACCTAGCCTGAAGGTTTACCAATTTTAAGAACTGTGAACTGAAAAATGAATGTGAACCTCCACAGACAGCCAGTTTTCCCAGTGTGAAATTACCACCTTTAGTGCTTGAAAAATCAGAGAAATGCATGAAAACACTTATGCCTCTCTGGAGTGGAGAAAGAAAAAGCTATATTTGCGCAAGAATAAACCTGAAAATGATTATGGAGTGCAAGGGGAAAATGGCAGTGGTAGTCAGCGAGGAAGACTTATCTTAATCATCCCATATTAACTCAGTGAATCAAAAAATCATGGCAAGTCTGCCAAGGAATATACTGCCCGGCCTGAATATCAGCTGCCTCGCTACATAATATTTAGCTGCTAAGACAGGAAAACACATTGCTGCACATAAAGCATGCCTTACAGAGAATTACAATCTCTTATTTGTCATGCTGAGGTAGGAGGAAGACACGAAAATAAATGCTATGAATACTCTCAGTCGTAGATGGGGAGTTATTTTATCTCCTCGGCACAGATCATAAAACCCACAGCTGCAAGTGGAAATGAGGAATATTTACAGTGTGCACTTCTTAATGACACTCATCCAGGAGGTGTGAGAAAGTGGCCTCTTCTCCATCAAGCATGACCCTACCTTGTCTGAACCCATGAAGAATTTAAAAAGTGCCCACTCAAGGGGGAAAACCCTTCTTGATTCCTCACTGACAAAGCAATACCTTCCCCTGCAATGGAGGCACTAAAACCTTAACTAACATATGCAGGGATGTTAACACCCTCATAAAGACCAGTGTAATCTTAAAAAGAATGCCTGAATCTGTATTTCAGTTATCCAGTTTCAAGGGCATGCTGCGACCTGGGACTAAAAAGCCATCAAAAATTCATAGAGCTGTCCACATGCTCAGAGCTACATCAGCCTCTGGTCTCATCGTAACCACCCTAGATATAGAGGCAATAACCTTCTTGATCCCCATAATGAGTCATTAACAGGAATCCGGGTTTTCCGTTTCCCACAGGAAAACAGAGAAAACCAAGGTTTTCCCATTTTTATCACAGAAAATGCGGATTTTGTTTTTTAGCAGAGAAACCCATGGATTTCCTGGTTTTGCAAAGAGCTCTGCAGGCTGGCAGAGTTCCAGCCTGCAGGCGCTGATTGCAAAAATGGCAGGAACCCCCTGGCCCTGCCCGGAAGGGGAGGGGGAAGGATCATGGCCTGAGGCTCTTAGTCCCAAGGCTTACTTCAGGTTCACTTTCCTTCCTGGAGCCTGTAAGGTTAGGTAAGTGGGGCTTGCAGGGAGCTGGGGAGTTATGGGCCAGTGCTGTGGGGGGCGGGGAGCGGGGCGGCTGCAGGGAGGTGTTGATGAAAGACATGGAGTGTCTGGCCAGCTGCACGTGGACTGCGAGCGGCGCTATCCGCCTGATTGGGCTTGGCGCTTCCATGGGCTGTTTAAGAGCCAATACCACACCACTCCGGTTCCACATGCTGCCAGCTGGCTGGGCTCTCCATGTGGGGCTTTCCCCAACCTTGCCCTCCCTCAGCCCAGGCAGGCAGGTGGGCGGGGACAGAGCATGCCCTGGGGCACAGCGGTGGCATCTTCTGTGGAGCCTTCCCATACTCAGCTTGCTCTCTGTGCCTGCTCCAAGGAGCAGGGCCGGGGGGGCAAGGGCAGCTGTGCCCCTCTGTGGACCACAGACACACTACTCAACCGGGGGGGTGGGGTGCAGTTTGCACGTGGTGGTTACCACTGCACCAGCGATGCCACACCCCGCGCTGCTTTCCTACAGCTGGTCACATGTCCAGTTCTGAGGGCAAATGGCATGGCAGCGGTGGTGGCAGTCACCACATGCAAACCCCAGCTCCCTGCAGGAGTGTCTGCCTAGCAAGCAGCATGTGGATGGGGGCTGAGGGAAAGCAGCATGGGGCCAGCCCTGGGAGCCTGTGAGAAGTGGGGGGCCATGCAGGCTGAAGTGCCCATATTTGTGTCCAGGTGTCCCCTGCCCACCCACAGCAGAGCAGAGGCTGCCAGAGGGGGGAAGAGGTAGGGGCTCGCTTGCTCTTGCCTGGGCACCCAGTGCTGCCCCCTTGCACTCAAGCTGTGGAAGCCTCCTTTTGTTCCACTGGAAGAACATCTGGATGGGAGGTGGTGATTCCCACCTCATCTCTCCTTCGGGTACGATTCTGTAACCCTGGGACTGCACTTGCTCTCCCAGGCGCAGACTGTGGGCTGGGAGAGGCTCCCGCCCCCTAAGCCTCATGTATCCAGTTGTTTCCCCCAAGTCCCTTAACTCCTCAGAGCCCCCCATATGTCACGTGTGTGCAGCCTTGGACCTGGGCCCTGCCAGCCAGGTGTCCCCAGGCTGGCTGGCTGGCTGTCCCCAAGCTACAATTCAGCTGGGCTCTCTCTGAGAGTAAATAAGGCCAGAAATTGGTCCCCTGGTTCCCAGTCTCCAGCAGTGAGCTGACCCCAGGTTCAAGTGCTGCTCTGGGAGCAAATGGTCATACAGCCATGTGGGGCCAGGGGAGCAGCCTGGAGGAGTTACTGTTGTGGCAGCCTTACGGATAGCTGCCCAGCATGTCTGGGCTCAGAGAATCTTCATTGTGATTGGTGGAGAACTTCCACCAATCAGGTGAACGCTGGGGCGGAGCTTGCCCTGCACCTACCTGGAGCAAGGCAGAGAACCTGGACCTGGTTGAAGCCTGCACCTAACTTCAACCTGATTGGTCCATCTGCAATCCAGGGATGGAGCCCTCAGGGAGTATAAAAAGAGCAGCATGCGGGGCACACTGGTGGCTGCATCAAGGGATGGAGAAGAGATTGGGCAAAGAAGAGCTGGTGTGGCTGGCCAATGGGGCAGAGCCAGCACCCTAAAGAGACTTCAAATTCTGACCTATTTATGTGCCCTGATATGCAGATGCTATAAGCCGCCTGAGCTGTGCCTGCATTTAAGTGATAGGGGATGCAATTCCCCTTATAAGAAATCTTGTGAGATGAAAGGTGCTCTCCAAATGTATAACCCCAAGGCACCTTTTCACAGATATTTCAGTTTCAGTCCACTGCCACTCAGGGATGGAAAGGAGAGAGTTCATTTCAGAGTAGTTCAGACATCAGTTTTCCTGAGTGAGCTTACTTCAGTTGTTCTCTGTTCTCAGGCAGAGCAGCGCTCACTGCAGTTGGGAGGTGCTCAAGCATGGAAACAGGTCCCAGCCTGCAGCCGTTCCAATCAGCCCAGTACTTAATGGAAAACCAGGGGATTGGGAAAGAGTTGATAAAATGGATTTGCTTTTAACAGCACCTCCATCCTATTAATCTCAGTGGAATTCAGAAAGCAGAGCAGCTTCCTCCTTCTCACTGCACAGTGCTTGGCTGTGCAATGCCTCTTGGAGTAACTAAATAGCAGTTCTGTTTCAGAACATCCTTTCTCTCCTTCAGCAATGCTGGGGTGGGATCATGAGATGGGACCAAACAATTCAACATTTTCCAACATGGAAACAATTCCTCTTTTTTGCAGGAGGTGGGGAGAGAGAATGACCTCCAGCTCACACAGTGGCCTGAGTGCTGACACCCTTCACCCCAGATGCACCATGAAAAGGACTCCTTTTGCTACAGATGCTAGCAGCTGTCATTTTTTTAACCTGGCCTGATCTGAGTTGTGCTTTCCTGAGATTTCTCCTCTCCTTTTCCTCTGTTAAAAGGCATTGCAAATGGAGAGCTGCGTTGTAGGTTCACAACACTTTGAACTTCTTGTCTGGTTACTAATTTTTCCTAAGTTTCTCTTGGGTCCTTGTCTTGCTCAATAAACAGAGATATCATAAGTGACCCTGGAGATACTGGGGGACAGCATAACAGATGGTCCAGCAGTTTCCATATGGCTCTCAGATTCAGCTGGCAAAACAGCCCTGACTGCTGTATGGCTTGCAACTGTGTTTGAGTGTGAAACCACTTTCAACCATAGACATAGCTCAACATGTCTGTAAGGAGGCATAGATAAGCCCTATATGGAGTCCAGCCTATCAAGAAGAGACATTAGCTGATTGGATCTGTTACATTTATGGCTTGTCTCAGCTCCATTTATCACAATCTGACTAGATTTCAATCAAAACCCTCACTAATAGTGGAATCAAACATCCAAAACCCAAGTCAGAATGGGGTAAAAAACTAAAGAAAAACTCCTTCCCTCTCCAGCCTTGAACCCCCCATTTGGTTCTCACAAACAAGAAGGCAGTTAGTCAACCTGTAATGAACTGGCTACTCTGTGTGCATTTATACACATATCCTCTGCTGAATGGAGTCAGGACTGGTGCATTGTGTGCTACCAGCCCTTTACTGTGAGCATCTAGTAGGGATTCTCACTTAACTCCAGACCGGGGGCGATGGTAGGGAAAGCGAGCTCTGTATTTTCAGACCAGAGCCGGCTGACTGTTATGCCCAGGATTAGCCTGGCAATGGTATGTTGATTGTAATGAAAGCATTTTGTTTCTCCAGCAACAAGAAGCAGATCTTACAGTCAGGAGGGGATGGCTGTGTCAACAGCACAGCACGTCTCTTCCACTGCTATGGAAGACGATGCTAATGTAAAGAGAATTATAACCTCCACACACAGGGCTGACACCTGAGCTTGAGAAGGAAGCCGGGAATACAACCGCTAGCAGTGGGCAGGTCCTAAAAGCTTGGATCAATAGCTCATTAAAGCTCCCTGTGCTGAAAAGCCAGGTGCAGCATGAATTAGCAATGAGCACAACGCCTGAAGTGTCTCAGTGTCTTTCACAAGGCTGTCATAGCATGTTGTGTACACATTATCCTGCATGCTAGTGACAGGCAAATGACAGCCATCATTGCCAAGGCCAAAAAAGCTCCTCTTAAGGATACCGCTTTGGGCTCAGGGCTACAGTCGTAGGCTGAAGAAGCATGGGACTTCTTGATGGACGGACCCTAGGCTCTATTATCCATGATGGAGCAAAGCCTAATGGTTAGAACATGAAAAACAAGATTTTAGGACCACTGAAGTTTATATGCTTCTATCTCTCCAAAGGCTTTGGTAGATCCTGGTAATTGCTACTCCTGAGTTCTGGTCACTCTTTCAAGAGGAAGTATGGTCTTCTAGCTGAGGAAGTGCCTTGGAGGAGACCAAGATGCTTTTCTTGTAGTTTTGTGACTAGAACAAGGAGATGGGGTTGGGACTCATGACTTCTAGCCCCAGATCTAAGAAGGATGAGTATAGCCATTACACCAGCTACTGATGATTTCAACATTAGGATCCAATTACCAGAAGAACGTGACACATCAGTCGAAAATCCAGCCCTGACTGCTTGGGAAAACTCCTCTCTGATGTCCCACTGATAGCTAGAGACTGAGTGGGCCCTGGATGCTGAAAACCACTCTCCCCATAATAGTTGTCTTTCCAGTTCATGGCTGTGGTACAGCATGGTTGTATGCAGAGCTGTTTAAAGTATATTTGAGAAGTTTTCTATCTGAAAATGTAGGTTCACCCTAATCAACATACTGTGCAGAAAGATGTTTATTTCAATTCTATTTACAATTATAATTATACGTGTCAGCTGGAGTGTAAAAGCATAGCTACATGAGCAAATTACCACAAGGCATGCTAACTTACCTCTTGAACAAAATGGGGTGTGCTGCCTTGTATTTACCACAGGGTAACAGAATGCACATGGGCATTTACTCTGGAGTAGCAGACATGCTTTAAGTTCACACCCTAATTTACCTCGAAGTAGCTGGTGTGTATGGTTCTATCCTACATGGATCACTGACTTTCCTGTTTAGTGTTATGACTGTTAAAATGTTTTGTTTCAATGTGATGAAAACATTTTAGATCTACTTAATCGTTTTGATGCATGTCATTTCTGTTTTTATGTTCTGCTAAAAATTTAATTGTGCTATATTGTGTTTAATGTCAAATATAATATATGGCATTTAAATGTTAATATTCTATAAAAATGGGGGGAATGGTCGATTCAAAATGACACACTTTTACTGTACTGAACCAACAATATTACAGCATTCAAACTAAACCTACTGAAGTTCCCACATAAATATTTCATTAATGTTGGTTTTGTGTTTCATTTTATGGCTTGGCCCTTTGTTTTGAAATGTCAGGATTTCCTACAGAATGGTGGTTCCAGTTTCTGCCCAGCTGTATCTGCAAGGCTTCCCCTCAACTTGTTCTATGGACAGGGGATTGTCAACTTGGCCCATCTCCGTTACAAAAATTTATGGTGGGGAGACAAAGTTTGCCCATAGCAATGCCAAGGGAGGCCTAGACATGCTGAAAAGAAGCAGCCCTTTGAGACCATAACAATACTTCCCCTATCCCCAGATAAAAGATCTCAGCTCAGACCCACTTCCTACCCCTCTGCAGGGCAGGACAAACTGGTGTGATTGCAGTGCATGTAGGCTAGTGCTTTCTTTAATCAAGGTAACCAGGGAACAGTAGAAAGGAGTGTGCAGCAGCTCAGGTTTCAGCCTACATTAGGGCATCAGAGTTACAAGCCCTTTTGGGACCCTGGGCATAGGACAGGAGGGGAATTATTTCAGATGGAGGGATGTTTCACGTGTTTTGGTGAGCTGTCGAGGGCCGCAAGGGTAGCCCCATCCCTTGACAGGTACTCTGCCCGCTAGTCACCATCTTGGTGATGAAAGTCTTATCCCTGAAATCCTGACCTTTGTCACCATTAGTTCCTGCCCTTGCACCAGAAGTAATCATTTTGGGAAGGAGGTTTGCCATCTTGGAACCAGAAAAAAACCCAACAAATTATGTACTAAAAATATTACTTCCACAATAACATATTTTAATTTTATTTTTTAAATATTTTGTCCTGATTTGTGTGCGTTTGTGTTGTGTATATAGAGGTGATTGCATAATAGCTCAAAATGAAATCTTACTTTTGTATATGGCAGGGATTATGAAGGTGTGTAATGAGGGAGTATGGGTGGGTGGATATGGGGTTTGTGGGGCGCGGTGGGTGTGTGTGGGTTGTGGGGGTGGGTGTGAGGGTGTGGATGTGGGTGGGTATGGGGGCTTGTGGGGGAGGGTGTATGTGGTGTTGTGTGGGTCAGCCACAGCTGGTAAACACAGACTGGTGGGGTGAGTAGAGAGTCACACAGGAGCAGAGGGGGTGATGTTTTCAACAATCCAGGAATGGGAGGGGGTTGTAGCCTGAGCCTCCCTGCTACCAGCCAGAGTACCCAGAAGGCTGCAAACTGTGCCCCCCCCACCCCGCTCCCAGGGGATGCTCCACTTGCCCCACCAGTCTGAGCTCACTAGCCATGCCTGATGTGGGTGGGTATGGAGTGTGTGCAGGGGGAGGGTAACTGGGGGTGGGTGTATGTGTGTGGTGAGGTGCGTGTGGGTAGTAGTGAGCAGGGCTCTCCCCAGAGACCCATGGGTGTTTGGGGGGATTTGGGGAGGGGTGTGGGTGGGTGCAGTGTTTGTGGGGTGTGTGATTCTGTGTGTGGGAGGGTGTGGTTGTGGGGTTTCTGAAGCAGGGTTTGTGGGTATGGTGGGGTATGCATGGAAGCCCCCTGTGTGTGCCCCCCTGAGTCAGTCAGCACCTGGCCCTGCCTCTGCCCCACAACAGCCCAGAGCCCAAGCACCCTGTGGCACCTCCCTGCCACTGCCAGCAGCATGCAGCCCCAGCATGCCCCATGCCCATTCCAAAATGACCCCAGCAGGAACGGATCAGCCAGATGTGCACACAGCCCTGTCCCAGCCCCATGTCTGCTCCACACTGCCCACCTATGAAATGTCCTGCCGCCCCCTGGGCACGCAGCAGAGCTGGGGTGGCTCCTTGCTAGACTGCCTTTCTAGGCAGCCCAGGTATTGGAAAATGCTGGCTTCTCCCCCATAGTACTGGCAGAGACCTGCACACAGCCCTGACCTGCCTTGCAACTGGTGCAAACTCGCCTCCTCATGCTGAACAGCTCATGCTGAACAGCTACAGCAGCAGCAGTGCCGGTGGGGCAGAAGTATGCTCTGTGTGAGGGGAAGTGGTGGCCCGTCCCCCTCAGCGCTACTCAGCACTTCCTGCAAAGCCTGCACCGGGCTGCCCTGCACTGCTACTGCTGCTTTTGGGCTGCCCCAGGCGGGGCTGTGTGCTGGTCCCCACTAGTACCATGAGGCTGGGGCCAACAGCTGCCAATGCTTGAGCTGCCTAGAAAGGCAATCCAGTGTGGAGCCGCCCCAGCTTCACTGCATGCCCAGGGGGTGGCAGGATGTGCCACCATGGGATGATGCCTGGGCCAGGTGGGACAAAGCCTCTCCGGAGGCCAGATCTGGCCTGCAGGCCGTATCTTGCATACCCAAGGCATAGGATCTGGTTGCTGAAGAGTGATCTCTAGTGCTACTGTTGCCCTGCCCAAGCTAGCTAGATGAAAACCAGCCCTAGTGTGCCCAGCAGGTGCCAGTCATACCGTCATGAATCAACACAGTGGGCAGCAGGAGCAGGGGGAAAGCAAATTACTGGCTTACTTTTTGTGTCAAACACTGGTCCCTAGAAGGAAGACCCAGCAAGGAAAGAGTGCAGAATGCCCAGACCCCTCAGATGGAGTTGGCCTCAGACTCGTGCTACTCAACATAAAAGGAAGGTAATAAATATTATTTTCCATCCTCCTCCTACTTTCTAGGGTATCTTAGGAAGCTCAGAGAAATAGGAGTCACCTGGAGTTGCTCTGTGTGCCTGCTTAGCTCTTCCCCTCTGCCTCTCGTTATAACCTGTCTCCAAGCTGGCCACTACTGGCTTACAGACAGAAGTGCTCTCAGATGGGTGGTGAAATTGCCAAAGCACCCCAGAGGTGTGCAACTGCAGTTGGGTGTGGGAAACATATTGGTTCTATGTTTTAACTTTAACACGTTTTTGAACTACATTGCAAACATGGCAAAATGCAGCTCAGCATCCTCTCTGCATGAGAGGCTGCTTCTCATTTGAAGTGGAGCATAACTGTCCAGCTGCTGGAAACCTACAGGAGGGAAGAGCTGAGGTCTCTCCAAGTACAAGGGTCGATGAAAACAACTCCCTGAAAACATGGTTGAAAATGGTCCAAAACCAGGAAGCTGCTACAGGGCTTTCTGACATCCTGAATCACTAACTCTGAATTCCTAATAAGGTGTTTGAGACCTTTAAGAACTAATGAGACATCAAAGACCCTGAATCACCACAGAACAGAAGAGTCAGCACCCTGGAGTTACTAATGGATTATCTGATACCCCAACCACCAAAAGGGCACTGGAGAGCTCACATTTCTAATGGGGCATCTTAGACTTCAGATAGTTAAGAAGCATTCATAACACCAGACAACCTAACAGGTTAGTCAAGATCCCAAAGCTTCTATCAGGCAACAACCCTTGCTTCTGTGGGATGCTGCATCTGCCCCAGCACCACAGTATTCAGAGCCCTTACTACCTAGAGGTATGTAGAAAAAACAGAAAAAAAATGCTGGCCCAGGACCTGGTGGGAGCTGGGAGATTTCTCCCTGCCCCTGGCAGCAGGCAGCTCCCAGCCCTGGCTCCATGATTGGGGCAGGAGGCTGGGAAAGAGCTGTAGGAGAGTGACAGGGACCAGCCCCCTGCCCTGATCCACTGGTGGAGAAGCTAGCAGTGAGCCCCCAGCTGGGCAGGGATTCCTCTCTAGCCCAGGGTCTAGCCCAGGGTCTAGCGCTGTGCCTTGATTGCCTGATTAGGGCATAGGGTTGGGAAAGAGCTGTGGAGCTGGGACTTGCACCAAAATGAGACAATTCCTAGCCAACTCTGGGCTGCCCATGCAGACTTCTCCATGCAGTCAGGAACTGTCCCAGGCTGGGGTAGGTCCCAGCCAGCTCCAGGCTGAATGGGAAGCTCTCCCCATGCAGGACGCTCTTGGGTGCAGCTCCACAATCATCATGGAGCTGGGGCTGGCAGCTCCCAGCTGCTGGCACAGGGGGACATTGTCCCAGCCCCGACTCCACCATTGGAGTCAGCAGACAGCTCCCAGGGTCAGAAAGCAATCTCCCAACCTCCACTGATTGCAGAGCTGGAAGCTGGGAGCTCCCTGCCGCCAGGGCAGGGGGACTTTTCAGAGCCTGCCTCAACAGCATTCAGAAGCAGGGAGCAATCTCCTGGGAGCAGGGAACAATCTCCCCTCCCTCCCTGCCCCCCCCACTGCCCAGCTGACCAGGAGCAAATTTGCTCCCAGTCAGCCATCTACATATGAGTTACTGTGCAGTAACTACTCTACAGTTAATCTGCTACCTGCATTTGCTTAACTGCAAAGTAGACCAATTTACTGTTCAGTAAGCATCTGCATGGGTAGACAGTGATACTTAATGCACAGATAACTGGTTCTCTGCACAATAAAGCATCTTATGTATATGCCCCCAGAGCTGCTAGTGAGAGAAGTTGATGCTAGTGAGAAAAGAATGAGGTTCCTCCTCTGTATTCTGAGCATGTAAGATTGCCATTTGTCCTGGTTTTACAAAGTTTGGACTGCCTTAAATCCATTTTATGTAGCCCTCCTAGCATTATAGGGCAGGAAGTTATCCTAGGAAACTCCCTGGGTCTGAGACCATCCCATGTCCAAACATTTTCTGTCCCACAGGAACTCAGAGCTCCCCAGAATTCAGCTCGTGTCACGCTGTCTGCTGCGTGCTCCTTGGCTTTCCTGACACGTCCCACCAGAGCCCATGCTGCAGTCCTGTCTTCCATAAAACACATCCCCTCTATTAGTCATCCCATCATTTGCACAGGCACTGAATAAGAGAAGTAATTAACTCGAACGTGTTTATCTACAATAATTATGAATTTGCATTGCTCTCTCTATCAGCGAGGTAGATTGGATTGCAAATGCTCCCTCAAGTGCTCTTCTAGCCAAAATGCATCCTATTTTATTAGCTTGGGTCTTCTTTCCCTTTAAGGCATCAAGTGCCACACGACCTCTAGGTCTGCCTCATACTTTTGACCTAAACTGAGGGTGCACCTTCCCTTTAGTGGCAAACCAACCCACAGCTGTTGCAAAGACCTTCAAGTTGTGTACACTAAGGGTGCTGTTACAGGTTACCTTTAAAATATTTTAAATCTGTGGACTATATACAGGCAGTCCTTGGCTTACAACATTTCAAGTTACAACATTTCACACATACATTTATAAATTGATACCCTGTGTCAACTTTCTTACATCAGTTTCAGCTTTACAACGTTTTATCCAATGTGTCACCCATCACCCTGGAGAACATCTGTCCAAA
Organism: Crocodylus porosus; assembly: GCF_001723895.1. Taxonomy (NCBI): domain Eukaryota; kingdom Metazoa; phylum Chordata; order Crocodylia; family Crocodylidae; genus Crocodylus; species Crocodylus porosus. The sequence goes on along the minus strand of NW_017728943.1, from coordinate 5,874,266 downwards.
CTTCCTGGACATTTTCTTTAAGAAAGCAGACAAGACTCCAGAAAAACCTGCAGCTAAAACCTCTGAGAAGACTCCAGCCACGCACCGTTCAAAAAGTCCAACTAAGAGCCCTTCAAAAAGTCCAGCAAAGTCACCTCAAAGAAGTCCTTCCAAATCAGTGTGATTGCTATTTACAATGTAAATACATTAATGTACCTATAGTACTCATCTATAATTGATCAAGTACAAAATTCTGGGGTATGTTTGGTGAAAATAGGGTATCGGGCCTTGGTTCAGGAACCAATCCCCCATTTATAACATTGTTTCTTATGAGAAAATTGGTTCTCAGTTACAGTGTTTCAACTTAAGATGCGGTTTTCAGGAACCAATTGTGTCTAGTCAAAGAGCTGCTTGTAATGCCACAATTAACTTAGAACAATTTCAAAGTAGTCACAGGTTAAGGCTTAATGCCATCTCAGATCTGCACAACGGTAACTTACAACTAGAGGGTTGGTGAGCAGGAGCATGGACAGGAGCTAATTCTCTGCGGTGAAAGAGGAAGGGAGCCTGGCATATAGGCATGCTGTGACTTCCCTCATTCTGCTGCTGGCAGGAGCCAGCTGGAGTCATGGTTGGGAGAGGAAAGGTCTTGTAAAAAAAATGTTTGTAGTGAACAGGCAGAGGGGGAGAAGCCAGAGAAATAAAGATAAAACAGTGAAAAAATAAAATAAAAGTAAAATAAAATAAAATAAAATTATAATAGAATAGAATTGTTTTTTTTAAAAGTAAAGAACTAAAATCTTGCACATGTTTCACTGAACTGACATTGGGTCAGGGGGGTTGCTTACCACTCACACCAGAGTTGAGATCCAGAGGGCTTACTGAATGCATGCCACACCAGGGCAGAGCTGATACCAAGCCAGCTCATTGCATGTAACACCAGGGCAGAGCTGAGACGCAGTGAGCTTGCTGCATGCCACACTGAAGCAGAGCTGAGTCCCAGAGGGCTCACTACATGCATACCATACTGGATCAGAGCTGAAACTCAACTGAAAATGGTACATTCTTTGGCTCATTCTCTTCAAGAGGTAGGTGGTAGGATTCCTGTTATTGTTTTTGGATGGAGGTGCTGAAGAGAGCTGCACTGGTGAACTGTACTGGGATGCTTAGTGTGGTCAGGGTGTGCTGAGGTCGCATCCCCTGGGGGCAGGAGGGGTTGTCAGCATGGAGCCAGAACCGCCCCCCCCTCCCCCCTCCACCTGCCTCAGGGTAGTACAGTTCAGGAGGATTGAAAGTTTGTCCAGAGTTGGAGTTGGAAGGCCTGGGAATGATGCATCTTGGGATGCTGGAGGAATGAAAACAGAATGTTTTATATCCTAGAAGCAGACTAACAATACCCTGGAATGACCTGGGTAAAGCAGACAAAACTAATTCTAACTTAATGTTATATAACTCTAAAATATTTAGAGGGTACATGGCACAGGTTAATTTCCTTTAATGGGTGAATACTCCCATTTTAAGTGCCTTTATAATGGTTTAATTGTAACACCATCCTGAGTGTTGTCAGGGGAAATCTCCATAAGCAAAAACAGCTTTGTCATGCTGACTGCTACTGGCCATCAGTTATCAACAAGGATCTGGGTTTCCCATTTCCCACTTAAAAATGGGAAAAACCCATGGATTTCCCTTTTTACCAGAGAAGAATAAGGATTTTTTAATTTTAACAGAGAAGCCTGTGGATTTTGCACTTTTGCAAAGAGCTCTCTGCAGGCTGGCAGAGTTCCAGGCTGCAAGAGGCTGGGGGAAGCCAGAGAAGGGTGGTCAGACAGGGGACACCCTGCAGAGCAGCTCCCACAGATAAGTCTGGTGTGGGGGAGGTTGAAGCCCCCATAGGGAGAGAGTGATTTGGGCAGGGCTGGGGCTGGAGCTGCTGCCCAGCCAGGTGGTACGTGAGGCTTGGGGCCCAGTACCAGAATGCTCAGCCACAGGGCCCCAGCAGGAAGTGGAATGGGGCTGCAGATGGCTCATCCGGGAGGGCCCTGGCTCCCTTTCGCTATGCACACTACTGGGGGGGCAACAGGGAACCCATGCCCCCCAGATCTGTGCATGGGGAGGGGGCGGGCTTCCCACTGCATGCTTGGGCTCTGCACCCAGCCCCGCTCCCCTGGGACCTCCACAGCCCAACAGCAGAACCAGTGCAGCAGGGCAGACCAGCACCAGGTGGGGAACCTTGCTGCTGCAAGCTCCACACTGCCCTGACAAGGTGCCCCTGCCTACCAGCTGCAGGAGGGCTGGCAGTGCAGGGCTGTGCCCCTCACTGCTGCAGGGCAGGCAGGGAGTGCCTCACCAGTGCAGTGTGGAGCTTGGAGCAGCAAGGAGCTTCCCCACAGGGCCCCACCCTGCCCTGCTGCACCAGATCCTGCCCACCAGGCCACCGAGGCCCCAGGGGAGGGCAGCAGGATAGGGAGCCTGAGCCTGCAGCAGGCAGCCCACCCCTGCCCTCACGCTGCACACAGATCTGGGGGGCATGGGTCCCCCCTTCTTCCCCAGCAGTACACACACTGGTGGAGAGCCAGCCCCACCCCCCAATTTGAGCCCACAGCAGGGTGCGTGCACCTACCCCTTCACAGGCTCCACTCCACCCTGCCTGTGGGGGAGGGGGAGCCAGGCTCTGTGCTCTGCTTCAGGGGCCACCAGCATGGTCCAGGGGCCTGTGGATGGGGAGTGATGGACACCACCAGGTCTGCGGGGGGAGTGGGGGGCACCAGAAGGGCTGTGGGAGGGAGTGGGGGGCACAGTCAGGGCCAGGGGGCTGTGGGGAGGAGTGAGGGGCACTGCCAGGGCTGTGGGGCTGTGGCTTGGGAATGAGGGGCCTGGACCTGTGTTCTGTGAGCTAAGGGGACAGGGAGACCTCTGATTTTCCATGATAAAAAACCTAAAATCAAATACCAAACTGTATAGGTATTTAGAATTTATTGTATTATAATGATTGAGGTGAGGCACTGGTAGGCTTCCAAACCCCTTTAAAATTGTAAATATATCCATAAAACTTTATGTTCAATTGATACCTATATATCTATAGTGGTATTTCATTTTAATTGCAGATTTGGGGGGGGGGAGGGTTATCAGAGAATTTGTGTTGTTTTTTTTATCAGAGAAAACCATGATCCCTGGTTTTCAATGAGTGAATGTCTGGTATTTCCATTCATTAGCAATTGTAAAGCTCAGGGAAAAAAAGTTTGGGGTCAGCTCCAAGCCAGGATCTATCAAAATTTGTAGCTAGTCAGAAAGTTGGAAATTAATTCATTTAGGTTCATATTTCAGTATTTTCATAATCTTTAAGTAAAATGGAAGAACGTGAAAAAGGGGTTTTTTTCATATAAATATAGAAAGCTTTCATTTGAAACATGGCAAAAAGAGGGGGGTTTTGTTTGGTTTTTGTCTGTTTTGTAAAAATAAGTTGGATTTGCAAAACATTTTTCATATTACCATATCTGCCATCTTTGCATCCTCAGTCAGCAGAAAATACAATGTTCTAAAACATTGCTGGAGCCAATGCAGGGCACAGGTCTGTGTGTGCTCCCCAGGTGTCTAATGCCCAGTCCCTGCAGCCCTGCCATGTGTCCCTAGTGCCTGAGCAGACCCAGCACTAAAGCTAGTGCCAGGTCGTGTCTACATATGTGCTAATGCTCTTTAACTAATCACACCTAAATTTGATACCTGCATTTTCAGGTATCAAATTTAGGCACAATTAGCCTAATTTTACCGTTTTAATATGCATTAAGGGCATGCATGTATAGACATGCACCCATTATGCACATTGAATTAAGCTAATGTGCATTAATGCATCTCATGTAGGTGCAACCATAGACGGCAATGGGCTAAGAATCTAACCTCCTCCATCCTTGGTCTCCTGCATTCCTTGAGCACATCTCTTCACAAGCCTGCACTTCCAAAAAGGGCACTAATGACACTTCCTAGATTTAGTGGTTTGAGATCCATAGATGGTAGTGAGCAGGTGGAGGTGTTTCTGTTATTGAGAGTGCCACATCTCTTCTTAAAACCAAATGCTTCCTGCTGAATTTTAGCCAATGTTGGAATTTAATCTTCATTGCAGAACAAGAAAGATTTTTACCTCCCTGCCTGGCATCTGACACCTCCAGGGAAGGAATTCTACCTGATCTACACATCAAAGAGCTACTCAGCATAGCTTATAAACTCATGGACCCAGAAGGATAGCTTTCCATCTCCAGCTCTACCTGTGCAAAAATCAAGTTTATTTTCTACCTATGGGGACCGTTTATCATCTTTTACCATCTATACTTTTCCCAGAGCCTGATGAAGGGCCTTTAAGCCCAAAAGCTTACAGAAAAGGACAATTTTCTTGCAATTTCTCTTTTGGTCTAATAAAAGGTATCATTTTGGAACTAAGAGTTTGAGGTTTTTTGTATGCTTCCTGTGAGAAATTTCACAGGGAAGACCTTTGCTCAAGATATTTTTGGGTGGAAAAAATTCCCCTTCCCCATACGGACTGACTGCATGTAGACATTTTGGCTTCCAAACAGTGTTTCCTTTCCGCTTTTGTCTCGTTATCTTTATCTTGTTTGTTTTATATTAGTAAAAAACATTTTAATTTGAAATGAAATAAATACTTTTGGCTGAAAATACCGTGTGGGATAATTTGATATTTCTTATAATACCCATCTCTCCATGACCAGCCCTAGTTATTCCCACTGCTACCCCTTTGCACCATCACTGTCCTCTGCTGGATGAGACACACCACCAAGAACAAGAGCTCTCAGCCAGAGGCAGGGGGCTTATGCAAGGGATAAAAGTGAAACATCTTTTCTAAAGTACCTTCCTGAGCCAACAACCTTTTGCTTAGCATTGGCCATGACATTTTGCTTTAGGAACTGTTACACAAGCATCTCAAGTTTGAGGTATGAGCTAAGCTGAGCATCAAGTATAGTAAATCATTACAATCACCAAGGTTAGAGCTGGAATTCAGCTTATAACATCTCATCTGAGCTCTCTGAAGTCAAATCTGTCAGATGCAGGTTGCTGGACCTTGTATTAAAACACCATGTTGTGTTTCACTCAAGCACCTAAAGAAGATGAATTAATCAAGGCCAACATCATCATTCTAGTTTGATGGGACATGACGCAGGTAAAGTCACTGGGGTTTGTCCTACACTACTCAGACCCATGCTGCCTGCATTAGAGTGTTCACCCAAGCCCAGCTGCAATACCCTGTGTCCTAGCCCTAGCCCTAAGAACCTCTTGCTGGCTGGAGCTCTGCCAGCCTGAGAAAGGGGAAACCTGATGTTTCCTGCAGTTTTTCACAGTGAATGGAAAACCCAGAACCCTGCACAATACTGGGAATCAAGGACAGATACTATCCTGGAGTCATGCAGCCCAGGACTGTGACTCAATGTTCCCATTTTGCAACTGTCCCACCCAATTAGGGATGGGTGATCACCCTATCTTCCCAAGGGGGACCAGGGCCCTCGGGTCCCCACATACTCAGTACCTATGTTCCCATATACTCTGCACAGTGGTGATGTGTAGGGGGTGCACATGCACCCACTGAAAGTGCTGGTGCATCCCATGACTGGCCATGCTCCCCACTTAGGCAATGGGCAGGGGGGCAGGCGGGAGTGCCGGTGCCCACCCTGCAAGCACTGTCCAGGCAGTCAGAACGCCGGATGTAGTGCCATAGCAACTTCTGGAAGTGCTGTGGCTGCTTTCAGGAGCGACACAGCCACTTATAGGTCAGTGAGTTTTGAAGTCCCCACCCCCCCAGTCACTGACTGGTTGCTGGGGTGGGGCATGTGCCCCCCACCGACTAAGATGGCATCCATTGCCCATGATCTTGCAGCAAAGAGTACTCAGATTTAATGTCTTTGATCTTGCTCTTCCCTGTGCCTTAGTTCAGCTTTGCCTACAGATCTTGCTGAGTGAGAAGAATGACATAGGCTGGCTCCTTTTCCAGTACAATGGGATGGATGCTGTATCCAGGTCCTGGCTATCAACAGGCTTTCTACACCATGCCCCTGGTGGCCCTCCTTCCCATGCATGTTCCTGCAGGGATGGCAAAGGGCAGGCAACACAGGATGTCCACTCTCATCGATTCTACACATGAAAACAATTCTTCACTGGGCACTTACAGCCCCAAGGGAGTCTCGTTTCCCCAGGGAGTTTTCTGGTCCCTGTTTCTTAACTGGCTGATTTGTGTCTTCAGAGCCGTCTTGCTCTGGCATGAGGGAAATGTGAAGTTCCAGCATGAGCCCAGCTAACTTTGCCTTCAAAGTTGCCTCCTCCTCACTTGATCCCCAAACTACCCCTCCCACTGGAATCCTATGTAAAAAGTTAAGAGAATCTACTTCTCTCAAAAGGGGTTTCCACAGCCCTGCTGCTAACTACAGGGTTGCAGTGGCAAGACGTAAGGGGTGCACAGGGGTGCACATGCACCCCCTGAAAGTGCCGGTGGACCCCCTGACCAGCCGTGCTTGCTGCTTAGGTAATGGGCATGAGGGGCAAGTGGGAGCACCAGTGCCCCGCTGCAAGTGCTGGCTGGAGTAGATCACTGTTGCACTCCCAGAAGCTGCCGCAGCCACTTCTGGAAGCAGCTGCAGCAATCAGCCGCAAAGGGGGACATCCCTCCACCCCAGTCGGCGTCAGCCACTGTTGCTGACTTGTTGCTGTGGGGGCACATGCCCCCCCCCCAACTAAGGTGGCACCAGTTGTTCATGCAGGGTTGTATAAAGCTGGCATGATAAGAAAGGCTGCCTTGTCACCTGAGAAACAAGTCCTGCCCATTCACATGCAATCTTCATGTGCCAGGGCTCACAATTTTGAGGTGTAAACAGCCCTAGATTTCCTTGCAAAGTAGTCCTGAAGCACTTGATGCTAGGCCTTAATTAGTCCAAATTTGGGCCCAGAGTTGGCCAAACCTAGTCCTGAGTCATTTGACCCAAGGTCTTATTTACTTAATGGTCTCATCAGCTTCTTAGAATATTTCGAAGAATCTGGGCTACAATTCAATTCCGTACTGAAAACGTAATGCAGGCACGTTTGATGTGGCTACAGGTCTGGCTGCAAACATGTCTCATGGCTCTAATTAACAGCAACAGCAATTACTTGTTAGCTGTGGGAAGGGAACCCTAGTGGGAAGAGTGAGAATTTGTCAAACTCTGCACTGCTATAGCCTTTTCTCTGTAGGAAAACGTAGGGCAGGCTTCCAAATTTCACTTCCTCCTGCAGTTTATTCCAGTATGCTTGCTGGATCAAGCTGGAAACCACAGTTTGTTTATTTACAGGGTAATAGGCTAGGTGCTCTATTTCATAAGACAATCATTAAGTTCCCAAGTGGATAAAATAAAAAACCGAGTAACTCATTCCCACATGGGGAATGTATTGTTGCCATGTAAAATATGTGTTCTTGATCCATTATCTTTGCTACACTGCAAGTAGTTAGGAGCAGCATGAATTAGAGTCAATCCAGAGACTGCCTTCTCTTCCTCCTTGCTCTGACAGCTCAGAGACTTGGACCTTAGAGATGACTCCACTAAATCTGTAAGCAAGTTGGGCCACGGACCATGTTTTTGCTATGAATAGATACAATGCCAAGTGCAATGAGGCCCTTATCAGTGGCAGGGATTCCCAGGTGTTACTGCAATACAAATAATAAAAAATAAGTAAAAATAAATAGCCCTAAGGCTCCAAGTACCTCCTCTCCTATGTGGCAAAATACACTAAATTAAGCTACAGTCCCTTCAATATGGGGAATTGGCGCTTAATAAGCAAGCTTACTACATACTATGCCACAGTAACCACCTCCATGGGTGTTCTTATGGCAGAATTCTGTTTCACTTTACTCACCCAAATGGCACATACCTAATTGTGTTACTGCCTTTTGGGCACCTACACACAGTTTGCAATCCTACTCCACATGCATTCATTGTAGATGTGTAAGGGTCCACACAGCTACTGAGCATACACAGATATGTACCTCGTAAGTGTACATCCCAGAATGACAAAACCTTTATTATGCTTTAAGCCAACCACTGAGTCATTGGGGTGCTCATCCAGATAGCAGGGACCAAGATTCTTACCTCCCCCAGAGGATATTTGAACTCGCATCTCCCTGATTTTTTTAGCATAGTGCCCTAACTATCAGGATACAGAGTAGGCATTACCTGGTAAGCACCCCAGTGCTCTTTTTGAAGCTGATGCACTGTATTTTGCATTTGCCATTCTTTGCTTAAAATAGCTGGAGAGCAGTTTCTGCCCTCTTGGGAGCAAGGGTCCAAACTAGAACCCAGGACCTGCTACCTTCCAGTAACAGTCATCTCCTGGGTAAGGGTAGCCTACAGCCAGGGTCTCCCACATACTGAGCAAGCAACCTAACAACCCAACTATTGTGGTTAACACATGGGAGAATCCCCTACCCCCATCTTATCCTTTAGTCATGGATTTTGCCAGGTTGAATTTTGTGACTTGTGCAAACCCAAACACACATGCATATATAGCCATATAGCTGCTTGGCCAGTGCATAGCCTCCTGTACATGCTCAATAATCTCATGACTGGTTATACATTCACACTGTATAGGTAATGGAATCACAACTTGTCCACAAGTGCCAAAAATACCATTTATGCAGCTGAAAAACTGCCATTTAGACCCCAGCATCCAAACTCCCTTTACAGATCAGTTTATTCCACTTTCACTTAGTGCATGCTAAACATGTCCACATAGGTAGTCCAAATGAAGCATCTTGTTCCCTGTAAATTTATCCTCCTACTACTTGATCACTGACTTCCCTGCACTGACAAGCCCTTATTCCTATCCAAAAGTGAAACTTCCCTTCTATGTCACTACAGGAATTTTAGAGGACCAGCAACCTATAGGCAATGGCATGTGGAATACTGGATTCATTTTTTAAAAAGACTGCATAAGAGACAGGTCTAGAAGGGTCCCCAGCTTAAGCTAAATCCCCTTTCTGTTGCAGGCAATCACATTTTACAATCTCATCCAAAACCTTACCAGGAGCCCTCTAAAAAACACCTAAGTTTTCTGCCCCCGCCGTCCCCACTGGAAACTTCCTCTTCTGTTCTCATTTCTAGCCCAAATGTATTGAAGGGCATTGCTTGTATTCAAACAGCAATGTAACTAAGGCAGGAATATGTGGACAGCAGTCTAAGTCATCAGTGTGGTGGTGGGGACAAGGCAGAAAAATAACAGCTGCTGTTGCAATCACGCAGTCATGCCAGCAGCACAAGGGCAGCCAGAAGTTGCCTCAGCCTCCCTGGGAGCAGGCAGAAATGCAGCTCTGCGGTGTAACTGAGAACACTTTGCAGGAAGCATTTTGAGTTACAATGTTACCCCAGACCAAAAAGAAGTTCACTGTTGGTTCTAGGAAGGAGGGAAATCTATCTGCTGGCTACCAGCCTGCCACCAGTTTCCCCTAACAAAGGCCCCTCCTCCCTGGGAGCCCACACTATTTTCAGAATGGGAGATGTGAAAGGGAGCAGAGGAAAGTCTAGGGGTTCCCTAGCCAGTGCTAGAGGGTGGGGTGCATGAATTGGAGACACCCTCACCATCTCAGAGGGTGGTTTCCAATACGACTATCCCACCCTCCAGTGAGAGTTGAAAAAAATCCCAAACCAAACTCCCTCTGTTCCCTTTCCCTCCCACCCATTCTGAAAACAGTGACAGACTGGGAGGCAGCACAGACAGAAGTTATAGAAAACACTGTTTTGAAACGTGTTCCTCTGACCCCTCATGCAACGAAGGTTCAGATTTTCACCTGATTGGCCATTTTGAAGTGGTCTGAAGCTGTGCACTTGTGTTTAGTCATAGCTACAGACCACTTTCTTTGGCCAGATCAGGCAAAAAGTGGCACTTCTGTCTGTGCTGTATGTGTCACCTCTGCCCTGAACATCTTTGGTATGCCTCTGGGTTACAGCCATGCCTTCTTCTTTTGGCTTAAATAGCCTTTTCCTTATCCCCTAGCTTATTTAGGACAAACAGTCCTACTCTGTCTCAGGCTTAATTTGGCATGGCAAGCTCTTCTGGTTTCATCTCACAGCTCGGCCTGTCCATTCCCCTGATGCTCTAGTGGCCTCCCCTGCACCTGTCCCAGTCCTGAGTTCATTCTTGAACCTGGGTGAAGTACAGGCAGTATGAGCTTTTGCTAGTGTTTGATGAAGGGCATTAATACTTCTCCACCGAACCTGAAATCCCCACCAAAGCAAATGGGAGAAGGTATGCAAAGCTTAAACAGCAGATGCCTCTGGGCAGCAGCCTCTCAGCAGAATTCACTTCAGAGTTCTGTAGGGGTTGCTAGCACCAGTGTTGGTCAGGACACTTCACAAGGGGTCTGTTTCCCTTCTGCCTTGCCTTCCCATCTGCCTGCCTTGCCTTGCCTTTCCATCTGGGCTACGTGGGGTAAAAGGCTGCCTGAATGTTCTAATCTTGGGATGTGCAGAAATGAAGGAGAAGGCAATAGAAGAGCAGTCCAGATGTGTGCATTTCTGGCATGGAAACAGGGATCAAGCCTAAACAAAGGGGACCTGGGGAGCAGAGAGATTGTTATTGTTAGCATATTCACAGAAGTTGAGGGCTGGAAGGGACCTCATGAGAACGTCGGGTTCAGCCCCCCTGCTCTGGGCATGGTAGCTGGAGCTCCCATGAGGAGGGGAATGGTGGTGCTAGGATGTGTCAGGATGCATTGAGTAAGGACTGGAGGAGTACAGAGCAGGAAGTAAGGTGCTGAGCCAGGAATGGGGAGTCATTCAGCTGGGAACAGAGGTACCATGGCAGAGATATTCTGTGGCAGTTTGAATTCCTCTTCAATTCATGAGCCTGGGGCATGACCTGGGCACCAGCACACTGACCCATATCACTCAGGGACTTGAATTTGGTTCTGTGAGGTGGAAATAAAAAGCCATTTCATTTTGCTGTGTTCCACTTTACCTTTGGGACCTAAAATATTATCACTCAAGAGGTGTGGAAGAAAAAGAAAAATGGTGCCATTCCCCTTTAGCTCTTTTGTGGCTTTCATGAAGGCATGCAAAAATAATAATGATCCTCTCAAATGTCTGAAGCAGCCAGGCAGTGATGAATGCTTTTGTCTTTGCCAAGGGCGCTCCACATTATGTTTGGACCCATTTTAACCCAAGTACTTAACCTCCCTTCCTCAAAGTCACTATCACTGAAAGTAACAATCACAATGGAGCTCAGAATAATGATGAGGAAAGGAAGTGATCAATGCTGGGGTTTTTAAAAACGTGTCATTCAGCTATGTGTTGCAAAACAGCATTTTAAAGAGACAGGAGGATAATTTTGAGGAGCCAGTTAAGTGGAATTTAGCTCATTCATGAAAGGGGTTTTTTTTGGTAACAGCCTGATATAAAACTAGTTCAGTGAAAGATGATTCTCTGATGGAGGAAGAGCCTGTTTTGGCAAGAAAATTAGTGTGGAAGGAGGTTTGAATCAAGCATAACATTTAGGAAGAAAGGCAGAGGTTCCAAAAGGTATTTAGGCATCCAGCTCCCTTTGGTTTCAATAGCAAATATGTGTTTACACACCTCTGGAGACCCGAACCCTGGTCCCCAGGGTCTTGTTTGCAAAAGCCGTGCTCCCATGTCCAATGATTCTCAAGCTTTTTTGTACCGGGATCCATTTTTAAACATCACTGACTAGTTCTGACCCAGTGCTCCACACTCCTAACCCACAGCCTCCAGCCCTCCAGCGTGTGGGGCAAGCAGTGGGTGTGTTGGGTGGGGGGGGAGAGGGGTATGGGGGTAGGGGGCAAGCAGCCCCTCACAGGCTGGAACTCTGCCAGCCTGCAAGGGAAAGGCCATGGTTTCCCACGCTTTTCTCCTTTAAAGGAGAATCCATTTTTAAAGTTTGTTCGTCCATTTTTAATGTTTGTTCATGACCCTTTCATATATTCTTGCGACCCACTTTTGGGCTACAACCCATAGGTTGAGAAACGCTGCTCTAGTTAATGTAAGTATTGTTCTTTAGTGGCCTGCACCTCCTCAGCCTCTGAAAGCTGAGTATGCTTCACTGAATTTCTCCTCACAGCACATTCAGGGAGAAAGGGGAAGAATGGGGGCCAAGTATAGTGTTTAAGGCCACAGCTGCACAGAAGCCTAGAAATGTGAGCCTCAGTGACTTGCCCAGGGCCACCCAAGAAGTCTGTTGCAGATCTGGCAATTGAACTTGGATCTCCTACGCATAAGGTTAGCAACCCTTCTCACCAGGCACTGTGGGAAACCACCCTTCCTCTTCCTGTGTTGCTGCTATGAATGAGTCCTTGTAGGGTACTGGGAGAGTGGGGCTGCAGGCCCACCTAATGCACATCCTTCCAGGTGGGCCAGTTGCCCCAGCACTCCATATTCACGCTTTCCATGCCTGGCTCTGCATCCTGGCTAATGAACCTACAAAGAGGAGGTATAAAAGGAGAACCATTACCATGTTTCAGTCACTGACCCATGCACTGGGGAAGGGGGGGAACTTGCACGCTTACTTCTACACTGACCTCATTGTAGTCACACCCAGGGCTTGCCTCACCTCCAGCTCATGTCTGCAGGCAATAGCATAACACTTTTGGTTTTAACTGGGTTTCATTGGATAGACAAGAAAGACCACAGATAAGGTAAATTATATGCTCTTCCTCCAGGTTGAACTCTTCTCCAAAGATCAAAGGTTTCCTTGATTTAACATGGCCCATTGCGCTAACATTGATTGCTAAGCCAAGCAAGGGAGTGATGCGCCCAGCATCACATTTGGTTTCTCTGACTCCTCAGCTTTGGCAGCCAAGAAAAGGAGGTATGTGGGATCAAGGGAAAAGCAGCAAACCAGGGAGTGTATGATTCAGTAAGATGGATTCTAGCACGGCAGTTTTTAGTTCCAGCCTCAATATTTACTTCCCAAGGGACATATGTTTCCTCACTTCTCTCCATTCATTTTAACCTATGACTATAAGGGCCTCATTACACAGTAATTTAGGCAGATCCAGGAGCTCTTCACCCCTGGATTATCTTCATGTTAACAGCTGAATGTGGTTTTAAGCACTTGTTATGTGGCTCAAAGTGACAGCACACCAGAGCAGCATTATCTCTGATCTGTGCTACCCAGCTCCTGTTACACTAAGGTGCAGTCGCTCTAGGCTATATTTTAGTGTAAACACCCCACCCCGCCCCCTCCCCCGCTGGCCTGGATCAGCCCCACTGCCCCCTCCTCCCTCCCCTCCCAGCACTCCACTTCTGTGCTCACCACACTGTCTGTTCCAAGGGAGCAGGCAGGGAAGGGTTAACCTGCCAGCCCAGCTGCTACCTTCCAGTCCTCCAGGCCCCTGTTGGCCTGAAGCATGATTGCTCCAAACTCCAGAAAGCACCAGCACCCATCAGCATTTGTGTGCTCACAGCATAAGGTGTAACAAGGCCCTTAAGTACAAGGGACAGAGGCTTTTACAGGTTTCCCTAGATTTATGCGGTACATGTATACTCAGAGAATGGAGCATTAATAGAATTTGCAAAATGAGAACCCACTTTACAATGTAACGAATAGGGATAGGTTCCCATGGTGGGGGGGAAGGAGTGAGGCTGGGACTAGAGAAGGGTCAGGGGAAAGAGTGCCACTCCTGGGGCTGCACTCCAGCTGCTTGTAGCAGCTGGGCTGCACCATGCCCCAGCCCCCCTGGGGCTCTGTCAGTCCCCAGTCACCCCTTCCCATGCTGGAGAAGCCCCGGGAGCAGCCGACACCAGATGCCTGCAGGCACTGGGCTGCACTGTGCCCTGGTTCAGGCAGCTGGTGTCAGCTGCTCCCGGGGCTGTTCCAGCATGGGCTGGGGTGAGTGCGGACAAGCGGAGCCCCAGGCAGCATGGGGTGCAGCACTCACCCTGGCCTGTAGCAGCTGGGCTGCACCGTGCCCCAAATCCACCAGAGCTCTGCCAGTCCCCACTCACCCCAGCCCTGACTGCAGCGGTCCCAGGAACAGCTGATACCAGCTGCCTGTAGCAGTCACCCAAGACTCCACTTGTCCACACTCACCCCAGCCCGTGCTAGAGCAGCCCCAGGACCACCTGACACCAGCTGCTTGTGCCAGGGCATGGTGTAGCCCAGCGGCTGCAGGCTGCTGGTGCCCGCTGCTCCCGGGGATACTCCAGCACGGGCTGGGGTGGGTGGAGCCATGGCCCTTTCCCCTCCCACCACAGACTTACCTACTTGGGCTGGTGGGGAGGGGAGCGTCTATGCTGATCACATAAGAGCGAATTTACCTTGCATATAACAAATTATGGGTCTAAATATGCTCATCGCATAAGAGCGAATTAGCATATAAAGAACCCACATAAATCAAGGGAAACCTGTACTTCAAAAGGAGCATTGGAAAAGGTGCTGTGCAATGCCTAACTTATAAACTGGTGGCTAGAGCACTCTGCTGAGATACAGGTTCAGATGCCCTCTGGTTGGGAGGTACTAGTGTCCTAACCAGTAAGCTCTTGGGCTAAAACACAGGAGAGACCTACTGGTATATTTAACATAAGATAGTTGCAATGTTTTTCCCGGTTGCCTGCTCTTGGTCCCTGGACCCAGGAAGGGAGTTCTTTTACTTTGGTGCCACCAAATGCAAGAAGGTCTCTGCACATGGGAATGCATTTACTCCCTGGGCTTCAGAGTGGAGATGGGCAACTTTTTTTTAGATGAATGGTAAAATTGCCAAAAATAGAGTTCATCAGTGACTAAAGATGCTCATGAATTTAAGCCAAAGTTTGCAAATAGTTTAGGCCAAAGAGGGAAAACGGCTGTTTCATTCTTTTCTAAGCAAATTGGTCTTCAGATCCTAGCAGCAGGGCTGGCAAAATGGGCAACTGCCCAGAACACCATGGTCGGGGGGTGCCAAAAGGGGTGCCCCCCCACACACACATGCATGCACACACAGCAGTGCTCTACCCCTTCCCTGCTTCAGCCGATTCCTCCCGCCCACACACACCTCCAGCTGCTGCTCAGGATAGGCAGTGCAGGCACCTGTGGGAGCATAATCCCCACCCCTGTGGTTGGACCAGAGAGATACCCATAGTGCTGGGAACTGAGCCAGGGACAGGGCTACCTTCCTGGAAAGCCGCACTTTCCCCACCCCTTCCCCCCCACCCTGCCAGGTCAGGGCTGGCCATGCAACTGCGCCAGAGGTGTCACAATCACTCCCAGCCTCAACGGAGGCTCTGCATGGTCACTTGGGCAGTGGTGGGCCAGGCTGCCAGCTGCCAGGTGGCTGCAGTTTAACAGCTGGGGATAGGATAGGGGATGAGATGGGGACAGGGTCACCTGCCTGGGCAGCCGCAGTCCTCCCACCCCTTTCCCCCCAACCTGCCCCCAGCTCCCCACTTACCTCTGCCTGCAGCAGCCCCACTGACTTGGGGTGGGGGGCGGGGGGAGATGCAGGGTGGGGAGGATATTGGGGGTGGAGTGCGTCAAAATACAAATCTGCCCAAGGAACCATTTTTCCTACGGCTGGCCCTGCCTGGCTGCTCTGTGCATGTCCAGCACCACTGGAGCAGAGTTCACTGTGGAAAGCCTGAAGGACCAAAATATTTCCACTTTCCTTCTGATCGCTTTCACTCAGAAAGATGATGTTACTCTGCTAACAAAAAGAAGATTTAACTTTGCAGAACAGCTTGGCATGTGGATGCGCTTATGGTTTTGCTGTCAGAACCGTCTGAGTTCTGTCAACAAAACTCTGTAGGGAACACGAGACTTAGCAGCCAGCAAGAATGGTGAAAGGCTTTCAGTCTATTATATGGTTGAGTGCTGCAGTGCGGGTTGATGTGAAAAGTCCCTCGACTTGTTTCCTCGTATGCCAGGCTAACTCCTATTCACCCATTATACATCTGCGTGTAGCTCCTGCAAGGTCATGATAGGCATGCACAGTCGGGGAGGCAGCATCCCTTCACCTGTGGTGGCATATGGTTCTCCCATACTTTCAGCAAGCACCAGTACATTGCTCATGCACCCTCCAAGGCATATCCTACTTCTCTCTTCAGGGGTTCACAGCTCTCCCACTCATTTTAATGGGCAGCACTTAAATGTCCCTCACACTGGATCCTGAACTACGTATGAGGCGTGTCTTTGCATTCAACCCAGTGGGGAATTGTAACTTGTGCTAGTAGTAGTTTCTTGTTGAATACATTATGTGTTTTATACTTATTTCTGTGCAAGTCCATGGCAGAATTCAGTCACGGTAGAGCATACATGGACTTAGACACCACTGGCACAGCACTGAATCCCTTCTAACCTTCACATTAGGGACAGACCTAGTTTCATTGGGCAGAAACATAGTTGCATAGACCATTTAGCCATGTACAAGCAATTCAGGCTGCTATAGAAAGCAAAACACGATGTCACTGTGTGACTTAGGGTACACCTACATGAGACATTTACTGCAGAGCTGCTTAGCACTTAGGATATATTTACAGTCTTTGAAGTGGATATTTTAGTTCCATTGTTTTCTTCAGGGACACTGAGCTTAATTGATATGTAGATGTAGTTTATAGGTTTTTGTCCTACAGAAAGCCACTTCAGCTTTCTGGCTTGCTCTGAGCCTTGCCACACCCATGTAATGAGTGTGCTAGGTCTCTGCCAATATTTAGAAGGAAAAATAAATGCACAAAATAGGGGGTGGAGGGTGGTACAGGCAAGAAGGGGCTTGTGTTATAACAATGTCTAGACGGGAAATGTACAAAGGGGGCTTTCT
Organism: Crocodylus porosus; assembly: GCF_001723895.1. Taxonomy (NCBI): domain Eukaryota; kingdom Metazoa; phylum Chordata; order Crocodylia; family Crocodylidae; genus Crocodylus; species Crocodylus porosus. The sequence continues at coordinate 5,857,525 of NW_017728943.1, read as the reverse complement.
GCTACAGTAGTTGTAATCAAAATAATAATAAAAAAAGTAGTGGAATATTAATAATTTCTTCTTGTTATGGGAACTTTCATATTAAATATAATGAAAACCATTGGTGATTCTGTGCTCTGTGATACACAGCTTGGCTTCCAAACTAACCTATGTTTGCAAGAACGATGGTTTCATTTAGCACACATTTAAAATGCCTGATATCTGTACTTCATTTATAAAACTGTTGTTTGTATACTTCACCAGCTCTTGGTTGATTGGTAAAGATTAAAATAGCTAGTCTAGGTTTGAGAAGTTGACATGACATAAATCTAGCATTAAAAAATGAGTAATCTAGTGTTCCCTAGGTTCAGCAGAAGTAGTGATTACTATTAAATCCTGTTCAAGTATCTGCCATACTAAAATTGGCAGATATAGTTTGTTAAATTTCATCTTTAAAATCTAATTTGCACTTCAGCAAATTCATAAATAGGACTCACCCAACTCATGCTTACATCTCACTCCAGATCTAGGCTGAGAGAGTAGCAATTACATGGAACCTTTTGCCTGAGCCTCCCAAATTCCTGTGTGAATGCAGAACCTTTATAAACCAGATTTGCAACAAAATAAATGCATATAAGCAGCCATATCATTCCCCTTGTCCTGGTAACTAAATCTTCCTTGTTAGATTACTAGAAACTGTTTGGCGTTTGAATTTACCTGTGACTGATAAGCTTTTCTCTAACCCCTACTATAATACAATTATGGTAGGTTTGGGAATGCTGGAGAATAATATGACCTAATTAATTGTACTAACAAACAGCCAAAGGCAGTTGGAAGAGATGAATAGCAGACATGCAGAGACACCCCACCACATTTAACAGTATTGCAAAGTGACGAGGAGGCATACAGGGTGTTTAGGGATGTGTTTATCCTGAAGGCAGCTGCAGACATTATCTGGGATTCCCATTCCTGGAAAAGGCTGCGGGCTTCTAGGTACGTTGCATTTCTGACTTGCAAACAGAGGTAACAGTCCAAGTTTTACAGCCAAGTTTTTTGCAGCAAATCTTTCTCTTTTAATTTCTTCCGAATTAAGACTACACAGTTTCTCCTGCCTGCAAATTCCACATAATTCATTTAATGTGTTATAACAAATTTAGCATTTTTATCTCAAAAAACAAGATCAGACCACCAGTCCAGGACTTCTCAACAATCCTGTAATAATCAATGGCTGTTCTTATTTATATTACAGTAACATCTAGAGTCCACAGTCAGGGTCCAGAGCCCACTGGTCCAGGCACTGTGCAAACATATCTGTCCAGTGAACTTCCAACCCATACAAACAAATAGTAATGACCATTTGGCATATAAGCAAAATGTTACAGGGTCAGAATTAGGGGGATTGCAATTTACTGGGCCCTGCATGCTTTCTCCTATCTCCTTGGATTCTTGACTGGCACTCTAGGCATAAGAGTATGGCAGCAACCTGCCCTACCACAGAATATCCCTTCCCTGAACAAGTAGCAGAGCCTGCTGACATGAACCAAGCAAACACTACATAAGATGCTCTGCTCAGAATGTAGGGACTTCCTTTCTTTCACACCTTGTAAAAGAGCCCTTCCCTGCTTCTGGGGGGCCTTGGGAGCCAAGAACACACAAGTGGCACTGTAGAGTTTGGTACTGAGTAGGTTTTAGGCTGCAGTGCCACCCAGGCTCAGTCACTATAGCTTCCAACAGGGAGAGCTTTGACTCGGCACAACCCCAGAGCCCAAAAGGAGGCAAGAGGAGGTATAAAGTTCCGCTGTTCCTCCTAGAAGGAGCAGCACAAAATATACCTCTCTATTCAATACATCTCACTCAAGCCATGTTAGGATCTAGTCTAGAAGGTTTATGACCTAAGGCACGGCCTAGGACCCGGGACAAGACACTGGCCAGATTTTTTGCTATGCTGAGGTCCCATCTGAAGTTTTGATGCAGGACAAAAGGCTTTGGATAGAATTGGCTCCACAGGCAAATCTGCTGAATAGGACATCCCCTTCCCCATCAGTGCACTGCAAATACAAGACCACAATAGCAACCCTGCTCCCAACTCCCAACAGGCAGGGCAGGCATAGGGCTTGTCAAAAGTATTGCTGGACCAAACTGCATGATCAGTATTCATAAAAGGTTGAGTTAAACCAAGAACACATTTGATTATCGCTGTGGCTGACCTGGCTCTTACCCTCCCAGTAGTGTATCTGGGGTATCAAAGTGGTTTAAAGCCACTCTTTTCCTGACCTACTCTCAAGTGCAGAACCAATGAGACTCAAGTAGTCCGGTTGGGCCTTTACTTTTTATCTTTAACATTTTGGTGAAAATGCCACCCTTCAGAGGCATAGGAAGCTCCTTCAGCATATAGGTGTCAAGCAACAGCTTTGAACCTGGACCCTTGGCTTGGCTAACATATCTACCTGCCCAGGTCTACCACCTCACAGCTAGCCAGCACTGTAAAGCACAGTTGACCTGAAGCCTGCAACAGGGCCTAACTCTCTACCCACTCCCTGTCACTGCAGTGACCAGTCAATGACTGTTGATACTCCACTTCCCCCATATAAACCCCTGTGCAGGACCATGAAGTGTTTGGGAAATGGGATTCAATTTGACCCAAATCTGCTCCACTCCTTGCTTGATCTGCCTATCATTTTTAGATTGATCTCCTGTCTTCCTGACCTGGAGTGTTCTGCTTTCCCTCCTGACCCTGGTCAGTGCCTCAGTCCCCAAGTGGCCCCAGACCTGTCTGCCAATGTCACAGTGTGCCACCAGGGAATGTTATGGGGAATTGCACTGCCCAATGGAGAACAGGGGGAGAGAGTGGCAATGTAGTCTTGTCTAATGGGACTTTCCCTGGGCAGCAGCTGCTACTGTTGCAGTGCAGACTTGGGCTACTGCTGCTGGGGGACAGGCAATAATGCAGGCTCGTCCTGGTGCCCTGCTCTCTCCTCCCCCTACCACCCCATCCCATAACAGAGCCTCCAGGAGGGGGGATGCCATTCCCAGATACACTACACTACTGGGCCTGGGGCCAAACCTGCCTGATCCCCGTGGCTGGGCAGCACAAAGCACAGACTCCAGGGGGGAGGGGCTATACTTGTGTCCCCTCTCAGTGCTCCTGGCTAGTGCCCTGCTTGGCCCCAGTTAGGCTACTGTTGTCTTCTAGCATGCTCTGTCTGTCTGGTGTGGTAGGAATGATTGCTGGGGCAGGGCTTATCCCTTACTACATGCCTGCACAGCCTTCAGTGCACCATGGCCCTGCTTTCAGGGGAAGCATTTAGATGTCATTCAAATAAAAACAACACAAATATCAGAGAGCATGATAAGCACAGATTTCAGACGCAACACTGGCACAGCGCTCTCTCACTAAGCAAACCACAGTGTACTTCCTAGAATTCACAAACACCAGCACCCTGAAAATAGCAATGTCTACAGCCTGTGCTCCTAAGCAGCACAGCAGTAACAAACCAATGCTCATTGAAGGAGAACCAGTTCAGCAAGATGAGTGCAAGGTCTTTTGTCACTGTAATGCGCCCAGGGTTGGAAATAGATGCTCACTGCGAATATGATAACAGAAGCTGTCACTTTTTGGCTTCAGAGAAACTGATCTCTGCAATTACTATTGTTGCGAAGAAATTGTTACCCTTGTGAAGAAGTCTGGCACCATACTGGGCTGCATTAGTAGGAGCATTGCCAGCCAATCGAGGAATGTGATTATCCCCCTCTATTGGGCACTGGTGAGGCTACATCTGGAGTACTGTGTCAAGTTTTGGGCTCCCCACTACAGAAAGGATGTAGACAAATGGAGAGAGTCCAACAGAGGGCAACAAAAATGGTTCAGGGGCTAGGGCACATGAGTTATGAGAAGAGTCTGAGGGAACTGGGTTTATTTGCTCTAAAGAAGAGACGACTTAATAGCGACTTTCAACTACCTGAAGGGTGGTTTCAAAAAGGATTGGGCTGGACTGTTCTCAGTGGTGGCAAATGATAGAACAAGGAGCAATGATCTCAAGTTGCAGCAAGGGAAATTTAGGGTAGATATTAGGGAAAACTCTCTCACTAGAAGGGTAGTAAAGTACTGGAACAGGTTACCCAGAGAAATTATGGAATCTCCGTACTTGAAGTTTTTTAAGACCCAGGTAGATAAAGCCTTGGCTGGGGTAATCTAGTTGGAGATGGTCCAGCTTTGAGCAGGAAGTTGGACTAGATGACCTCTGGAGGTCCCTTCCAACCCTAACTTTCTATGATTCTATAATTCTATGATTTCAAATCTGATTAAGAAAACTGCCAATTTACAGAAATAATAATAATTATTATTATTATTGTTGTTGTTGTTATTTATTATTATTATTAAAAATAAATTAAGCCAGTAAATTTCTAATAACTGGTAAGGCCAGAAAATCAGAAAGCATTTGTCCAGTTTGGTGTTCAGCAAAATCTCATCCAAGTATGTCAACCCATGATTTCAGACTGAACTACACATGATTTCAGACTGAACTAGACAACATACCTATTCACAGTGCAAATACTCCACACTAGGTGCATCTACACATTAATTAATAAGCAGCAGTTACTGCCCTTTAAATTTGCTACTTGTATGATTAAGTACTGAATTAATGCACAGTAACAGGAGTTACTGTGCAGAAGCATCACTAGAAAAATGTGCGCCATTGCTATTGCACAGTAACTCCATTTACTGTGCATTAATTAATGTTACTGCATAGTAGCCTAATAATACTGTGCAGTACCATATTAGCACTGTTTGTGCTGTGATGGCCTACTGCATAGTATTATTTGTCTACTGTGCAGTTAGCATCTCATGTAGATCCACCCACTGTAAAGAATCTGGCATGTCATGGACAAGTCTTTCAAATGCTTCAGTAAGGGCTGGTCAAAAGGAAAAAAATCCATTTTGTGACATAAATCAATATTTCAATTTCTTTTTTGCATTCATTCAAAATTGGAACAAGAGCAAATATTTTTTAATTTTTCAGTAAAATAGATATTTTAAGAAAATTTTGTCTGAATTTTTTGCACAGGAATTTTCATCAAAATGACTAAACTTTAGTGAAAGTTTTTTATTTCATCAAAATAGTAATTTTTTTTTGCCATTTTGGCAAAAAAAAAAAAAGATGGCCAGTTCTACATTAATTGTTCTTCATACAAAAAGTTGTGCCTCTTTTTAGCCGAAGTTTGTCTAGTTTCAGTTCTACACTAATCCAGATGCTCTGTTTTTTCGTGTCATCCCCCTTTCTTCTCTCCCTACCCGCAACTTTTCTTGCTGAGCCTGTAACTTCAAACTCTACTGTCCTTGACACCTCAGGGTGTCACAGTGATTGCCAACAAGGAGCTGACAGCCACAGCTCAGTTTGACACGATATGCCAACCAGAAAGCAAGATAAAGTTCAATCTTTATCAGCTAGGACTGTGAGAAGTTTTGAGTGCTGATTCAGTGGCCAGACGTCCAAATCCGAATTGAATCAGAGGACCAGTAAAAAGATCCGAATTGATTTGAAGCGCTCCAAATCTTCAGAAAAGATGCAGAGAACTTCGATGATTTAGGCAGTCCGGCCTGCTGCAGCACGGAGTGGGAGCCAGACTCGGAGCTGGTAAGTAGGGGGCGGGAGAGTGGGGGCATGGGTTGGAGGAAGGGGGAGGGGACTATGGGGGGACTCCTGCTGGCCTCACCCCCTCCCCTAGCTCTGCCCCACCCAACTCCATCCCGATTCGGCTGCAGCCAAATTGGCCAAATCTCCAAATCACACAGGTCCCATCCCCCGCCCCCCCCCCATGGTTGCCCCACCTGCCCCAGCTCCCCCGCTTTAAAAAGCAGCCCCCACTCACCAGGTGTTGCTTGGCAGGGGGGCAATCCCCATTGCCCCCCCACTGTGTGGGGGGCTCTGCCATGGGTCCCCCTGACCCTCCCCCCAACTCCCTAAGTCCCCCCATGGCTGCCCTGCACACCCCATGGGGCTCTGGCCCTTTAAGAACAAAAAACCTGAAAAAAACCCCAGGACTCTCCAGCTCCTGCAGTGGCCTCAGGGGGCTCGTGGAAGAGCCTCCCTTGTGGCATGCGGCAGTGAGAGGCACTGGAGATAGCCCCTGCCGGGCAAGAACCAATGACTGTGGGTTTGGGGGGGGTTGGGGTTTTTTTTCCTTAAAGAGCCAGAGCTGGGGCAGGCAGGGCAACCATAGGGGGGCTGGGACAGTGGCAGCGGGGAGGGAGGTTCATGGCACAGCCCCTCATGCAGTGGGGGGCAGCACCCGGTGAGTCTGGGGCGGGGTTCAGAGTGCCAGGAGCAGGGGCAGGGTGGACACGGTAGGGGACAGCCATTGCCAGGGGACAGGCCTGTGTGCTTCAGAGATTTGGCAGCAGAATTGATTCGGGACAGTGATTCAAATCACTGAATCAAATCACTGTCCCCCAGATAGGCCGAATCCGAATCCAAAGCATATAATAGCCACTTTGCACAGGCCTATTATCAACCTGAATGAGATGGGTAAATTTTAGAAACTCCTGTGCCACTTCTCATTACCACCAGGACCTCCACATGCCATCGTAGGACTGTGGGTTTGATGGGGACTGTCTGTGAGAACACTTCCTACCTTAACAGGGACCCCGAATAGGGAAGAGATGGCAGCGTGTGCCTACATGGACCCTGCTCCCAGTCTCACACACTCGGGCTGAGTTGGGGACAGAACTAAGGTGAGGAAAGGGAAGCAGGTACAAGAAGTGGGCATGGCTGGCGTGAAGTCTCTGCTTACCTGGCTATAGGCCGCTGTGGGAAGGGACATGCAGGCTCTCAGATAAACCCAGCATTCAAACCACACTTATGCCCCTTCAGGACTCTGCTCAGGCTCTGAACAGCTGAGCCTGGTGAAAGGTGCGGATCTGAAACTCCTGAAGAATAAAGTCATCAGAGAACATGTACGCAAATTATTCCATACCCTTGATATGAGATATACCCTTGATATAAGATAATATTTGACATGGGAGAAATGTTCATGTGGGGAGAGAAAGGGTGGATCCATAGGTGAGGGACTAGTATGAGATTTGGGAACCAGGGGTCAAGTCCTGGTACAGACAGCCTATCTCTGTGACCTTGAGTAATTTATTTTAATCTCTTAGGGCCTTGATTCCCCAAATCCAAATGCGGTAAAGAATCCTCTGTCTTGCCACTCCTGGGGACCAGGATGCCTTCTGTTGGGGGGAGGGGTATGAATCCCTTGGGGGTCGTACTGCCTCCCTCTCTTTTCAGTTCCCAAATCTCATTTGGGGTCCTTTAGCAGTTGCTGTGTCAGCAAGAGGGGTGTGGTACTTTGCTTCCCTATGAAGACTGCAGTCACAGAGGCCAACAGCTGCAACCCCATTAACAACCTTACTTAGGCAAACCCCAATGGGACTCAATGCAGGTAGAACGAACCAATTGGCCTGGTTAGTAGGAGCAGTTCCTCCTCGTTGCTCTTACTAACTTCTGGCAGCACCATTCCATCCTCATATCATTAGCTCCCCAGTGCTGTCACATTGTTTGTGCTCCTGTAATTACATGTACCACATGGGGAATGCATTCCAGGTTATTTAGAGTAGCAAGCTGCACTCGTGTTAATTCAACCGCAATCCATCGTCATTGCTTTGACAAAAAACAAATTCATTGTTATTCATGTGAATGTCACGTGTATTCTAGGAAGTGCTCCATCATAATTTAGCATTAGTTAATGACCACGTAAAATGTTCCAGAAGTATCTATAACAGGCACGCTGACTCTGGGTTATGTTGCTGGGTGGAGCGAGACAAATGCATCAGTCACCAAACTGGGAGAATGCTCGGGTCTGACACAAAGAATCTCTCCCCAGTCAGGAGATGGCATCTATGCCACAACATAGAAAGGCTGCCTGTGAGGACTGAAGACAAATTTTGAAATGTCAGCGTTTCCTACATAACTTTCATTTTTAGACCCTCTCTAGTTGGAAGCAAGGTCCAGTTAAACCCAATACAGATTGAGAATCTCCTTTAAAGAGATCATGTTTGGCCATAGGCTGGTTCCAGCTTCTAGAGTACATTGGGTGCATCTACACAAGATGCTAGAAGCACAGTAGACTAATCCTAGTGCACATTAGTGTCACTGTGAAAGCTGTGCTAATGCGCAAATACGCAGTAGAACTAGTCTACTGCGCATTAGTGTCATGTAAAAGATGTGTGCCAGCACTACTGCACAGTAGCACCAATTACAGTGCATTAAGTTTAGTACCTGTTATTACAGGTACTAAACTTAATGCTCTGTAATTATGGTGCCTTAATGTGTGTGCAGACATGCCCATTATGTCCATTTTTTATATCAGACTGAGTGAAGTTCCTTACTTTGAATTTTCTCTGCAAGCATATGCCAGTTGTCGGGAACCAATGTGGTGAAGAGGAAAGAAAATGCCACAATTTCAGTTAATGAATGCAGTCAAATAGGAAACGGTGAGTGTATTTTAAAATTATGTGATTATCTAAAGCCATTAGAAGGGTTTGTTTCAGCACCAGGAGGATGACTTTTGGCTCTTCTGGCCCCAGATTCAAAGGTCAATATACAGAAATCTAACAGTTATAGCTTAAACATTCATTCGACTCAGCACACATTCATGCATATATGTTTTTCATACCAATATTCACATCCTTAAAGTTGCAATCTTATTCAGTGCCTATTTCTCAAGAAGCATCAGGAATGGGTCAAAACATTTCTTCCGCAGAAACTAACTTTTTTCAGCAAAACAAATTCTTGCTTGGAAGACTGTCAAAACAAATGCATCCCAAAGATGTTTGGTGCAGGATGGAAATCATTTCATGATACGCAGCATGAACATAAGAACTTAGATCCTTTAAATGGTCCACAGTTTTCTTAGCTTCCATGTGTCACTATGCTTTTCTGTCTAGTTCTGGAGTCCCCGGAGCCAGGATGCAAGGAGTGCCTAATCCCTGTTCCAGTTGTGTGCTCTCTTGATTTGGTTTATCAGCTGAATTTCTCTCTCTCAAAAAAGAACATGTTAAAAAAGAAAAAAACACCTGTAATCAGGTGCTGATCATAAATCAGTTGTGAGCTTTGCAGCCCGCAGAATAAAGCCACAACTCAGTTTAGGTCTCCAGCCCTCTTGGGAGCCAGGAGAACATTTAAATTCTCATCACCATTTAGTTCTCTTAAAAATGCACTGATGTTATTGTCAATAAACAACTTCCCACCTATGTAGTTTCATCGGAGTCCTCTATGCTGAGTACTTTCCCAGCCAGAGATGATCATTTATTTCTACTGGCAGAGAACAAGGTAATTGTTGTTTCCAGTTTAAGGTGACTTTTATGAGCCAGTCCTCTGAAATGTATCCAGCTGGATTTATGAGCGGGGGTTAGTTATGAATAGCTGCCAATGTGGTGTGAAGGAACAGCTCTGGCAGGAATTATCTGAGTACTGCCAATCAGGATCTGAGCTTTCCTTGATGATGGTGGTTTTTATGGGCACTGGGATATATGTCACTAGACATTCCTAGCTGTGCTGCTGCTCTCAGCCTCCTGTGCCATTCATGCATCACCCTGGTCCCATGGGTGTAAACTGACAATGCTATGAAGCTTCAAGTACAGGAGAGAGTAATAATTAGGGCTAACTCCCACTTCCCATTATACATGGTAATGCCTTGTATACACCTGAGTAGCTGATTTTTGGGCATTTATACAAAGTTTGGGTTTCTGTGGTGAAACAAATTGTACAATACATGTACTTACTGGAAAAAGAGAAAGAACACTAGCCTAGTAGTTTTGGCATCTACACAGTGGGCTGGAGACCTGGCTTCTAGTCCACCCTCATATAGAGGGGAGTTGTTCTTGTCTCTCCTACTTTCCAGAAAAGTGCGTTAAACCCCAGGTCATAGGCTAGGTGTTACCCAGGCTCTTCTCCAGCGGTCTAGTTCAAATTTGTTCACCAGAGCGCCCCAAGGGATGACTAGGTCAAATGGTCACAAACTCCTGCAAGACCGTTTCAGGCTGGACATAAGGAAGAATTTCTTTACTATCCGAGCCCCCAAGGTCTGGAACAGTCTGCCAGCAGAGGTGGTTCAAGCACCTACATTGAACACCTTCAAAAGTAAATTGGATGCTTATCTTGCTGGGATCCTATGACCCCAGCTGACTTCCTGCCCTTTGGGCAGGGGGCTGGACTCTGATCTCCCGCGGTCCCTTCCAGCCCTAATGTCTATGAAATCTAGTCTAGCCACTGGACCCTTGGCCTACAACACAGGAGGACCCCATGCCTCTTTCTGGTACCCACTAGATTCATAGATTGTAAGGCCAGAAGGGACCTCAGAAGATCATCCGGTCCATCCCCCTGCACCAAGCAGGAAAGATAATCGGGGTTAGGTGACCCCAGCAAGGTGACTGTCTAGTCTCCTCTTGAAGATTTCCAGGGTAGATGATTGCACCACCTCTGGAGGGAGTTTATTCCACAGTCTGGGCACCCTAACTATGAAGAAGTTTTTCCTAATGTTCAGCCTGAATCAATCTTCCTGGAGTTTGTGGCTCTTGCTCCTGGTTTTCCCCTCGGATGCCCTGGTGAACACTTGCTTACCAAGCCCTTGATGTACTCCCCTAGTGTAGCACTAAACTGCTACCAGGTCCCCTCTCAGCCTTCTTTTCCTCAGGCTGAAGAGTCCCAGATCCCTCAGCCTTGCATCTTATGGCTTGCCGTGTAAGACTCTGATTGTACGTATGGCTCTTCTTTGGACTCTCTCAAGCTTGTCCGTGTCCTTGTTAAAGTGTGGTGCTCAGAACTGGATGCAGCACTCCAACTGCAGTCTCACCAGTACTGAGTAGAGCGGAAAGTTGTAGTCTTTATGGACATTTATACTTGTACTCCAGGGAGGAGGGGAACTTTAATTAGAGCAGCTTCAAGAGCTGCTCTAATTAAAACACCCAAAGCATCTCATGTATCATCATCCCCGCACTTTGAAATGGTGGCAGGGATGCTGATACACGAGATGTGGGAGGCTGCTGGAGTGCAATAATTTCCACGCTTAAGTATACTCGATTAATTGGGTTTGCTCTGATGTGTTGGAATTCCAGTGCATGAGAGCAGCCTCCCTGCTCTTGTATAGGCACCCACAATTATTAAAATGTAGCAGCTTACATATATATGTATCTCTCTAATTCTATTTCACCAGGAAGCTGCTCAGTTGGAGCACAGCCCAACTGAGCAAGCTCAGTAGGTATACACATGCTTGCAGGTGTGGGGCTGCTTGTGTACAAAAAGGGCATGTTTACATGTTTATTAATGCGCCGTGGTTACTGCACATTCAGTTTAGTACCTGTAATAACAGGTATTAACTGAATGCAGAGTAACAAGCATTACTGCACAGTAGCATTGGCGCATGGTTTTATTTGTGATGTGACTGCACGCTGGACTAATTCTACTGTGCATTAGCGCATTAACACAGCACATTTAGCGTCTTGTATAAACACACCCAAAGGGTAATGAGATATAACTCTTAAAAAGCCAATCAACACAGAGCTGGGGTGTGGGCCCTAGATTTTGTACCTGGAGCAAATTGCTATTTTCTTTGATCACAATTTTTTTTTTGCCAGACAGGTAGAATCTGAGTGCAGGTCTCTGGTTTGTTTGTTTTTTGTGTGGTAGGTCCAGCCAGCACACTAAGACAGAATTCAATTGCATATACATAAAAGTCCATGCTTATATTTAACAGACTGGGTTGAACAAAACACCAAATGTGGACATCTGTGAGATGGCAAATGTCATGTTACCACATATCAAGCCTTGCGTGGGGTTCACTGAGCTAGTCTGCCTTACCACAGTTAGCAAGTCCAAACAAAGCTGAGCTAGGAAGATGACTAGTTTGAGTACAGCTAGCATTTGGAGGTAGCCGTGGTTTGTGCACAGTCCAAAATACAGTTGTCTAACTAAAGTACTTCTGTTATCATTGCATCTCAGCCCCTCATTATCGTTTCACGTGCTTTTCATCACAACACCCCTGTGGAGCTGGTCTATGCTAGTATCCCCATTAGACAGAAAGAGAACTCAGGTACAAAGGATTCAGACCTAAGTGATTTGTTTCAAGGACATGAAAAGAAGTCTGTGACAAAGCAGAGAATTGCAGACATGTCTGAATGCCAGGCTAGCAGCCTGGATGATCTCAGTCTCATCCAGCTTGTGCTTAGATGAACTACCCGGCTTGGATTCAGCTGGCATATTGGAAGATGGATATTAACTAACACTTTTGCTAAGGCATAGAAGAGAATTGAAATGTGAAATCCACAGATTCAGGGAATGCCTCAGAAAACCTTGAATGACCTCACTCTCCCTGATGCTGCACAACTCATTTTCTCTGCACATTTTCTTACCGAAAAAAAAGAGCCTAATGCAGTCTTTGAGTCTCTTTTTCTGAAAGATGATGCTCTTATTCAAATCAGCTAGATAGTTACATATTAGCCACTTGAACAGAAACTGAGAGAGGACAGGAGCCTAATGCAAAGTAACTGCTCATTCTGCTGTAGAAAAAGACTCACATGCTAGTTAATGGCTTGATATGCAGACTAATAATAGATAACAGTGCTTCGTGCTGTAACAGCCCAGGCCAGTACCACTGCCTCTATTCTACATATTGGTAGACAGAGGTGTGGTAGGCTCTGAATCTGAGTCTCTGCTCCCCTTACTGCCCTAACTATGTCCCTGTGATTGCTCACAGGGTGCCCGGGGTAGAATTGGAAATAGATTCCAGGATTTCCAGCACCCTACCCTATAAAAAGGATAGAACTGCCCCACAAATACCCTTCTCCTACCCCAACTGAATTTGTATGATCTGCCACTTCAGCTACATTGTAATCCACTTCCCTGGTTTCCCTCAATGCTAGGGTAGACATGGAACATCTGCTAAATATATACATCTCTTCCTTGAAGCTACACTGTCAGAAGATGATGTTGCCTGAGCCAGGAGCACCAAACCAGTAGAGAGGTGCTAGCCCTTCACACAGGCCTCTTATCCATACCTCTAGTCCACGCCTCTTGCTGATCCCTCAGATGCTGCAGATTCATGGGTGAGACTCTGGTCTGATCAGCTCTGCAATGGAGAGATATCCTTAGTAGGCACTGCTAATTCCTTTATCTCTTATTCATGGGGGTGGGATGTGCAATCAGGCCACACATTCCTATAAAAGGATTTTATTTCCAATGCGTAACAGTGAGGGGTTGCAGTGGTGGGAAGGGTATCTTCTTGGTGTGCTCTACAGGGGGACTTCATTCTACTTGTAGGGAGGGGAAGGCCACAGAAAAGGACATAACTCTGCCTTCAGTGTGTCACAGGAAGCTTGGTGCCCAAAACAGTCCAGTCTCTGGAGGAAATACCAACAAGGCAAAAGGTCCGCCTTCAGGCAGGTATCCCATCAAACTAGTGTGATTAATGCCCACCATATGCTGTAGCCTGGGGCACCTAGGATGCTGACATGGCTGCCCATGTGGGCCCCTCAGCTAACACAATATCTTAACTATCTGCAACAACAACTACATCCCACTGAATAAAACATGTTTTTGTCCAGTACCAGGAAAATCTGTGTTCCCACAAACAAGCCCATAGTAGGCCAGTGTGACCTTTTAGACCTGGTATAAGTCATAATTAACCCTCCATTCTTCAGTGGTGCCTTCTACACAGTTTCTATCAGGCTAATAGTCTTACATGGTCCCAATGACAGTATCTCTTGTTCTAGTGACTCTTAGATGTAACTCAAACATTCACTAGATCTAGGACTGGATCAGATGACTCCTCCCTCCTGGGTAAGTACCAGAACTATTATATAAGAAACTATAAATATGAAAACATAATAAGTGCTGTTTGGTCTACTAGCCCATTATTTTGCCTCTGACAGTGGCACAGGTGAATTCTATAGATGAAAAGCATTGAATCAGATACATCTAGGGTGATCTATCCCCTGCACATTACCCTCCTTGGCATTCACTCTCACTGGTTACGCTTAAGGAAATATTTTCAACTCTTCTGTTCAACAGCTATTAATAGATCTATCATCCAAGTATTTGTCTAGCCCCTTTTTGAACTTGACTATGATATCTGCTTCTACCACTTCCTGTGGCAATCAATTCCATGAGTTAACTATGCACTGCATAAAAAGGTACTTTTTCTTGTTTTAAACCTCTCTCCTACTGGTTTCAGCAGGTGGCCCCTATTTCTAGTAGCTTGGGACTTAGTGAACAACAGTTCCCTGAATGCCTTACTGCTTTCTTCCTCACTCTCTCTCTTACCCAATGACACTTAAGTATTTCATACACTGTGGAATAGCTTCAATGGGAAAAGCTGAGAATATTCCCTCATGCTCTCAAGTATTCTAAGCCCAGGGCTGATGGGTATGGAGACGTGGGCTTAAATACCTTCAGACAGAGGTAGGCATTGAAGTGGGGTCTCCCACCTTGTATATGACTTCACTGACCACTGAGTTATCAATTAAAGCCTGAATCGGGAAAGGAGGGGTTTCTTCCATTAGGAAGGGACCACCAGTACATTTTGCATGGCACCTGATCACTTAAGCAAGAAAGGTAGAGGAGGACCTAGTTTATGGCCTCCAATGGAGCTGATACATGACATAGGTGATGAGCCACACAGCCTTGTCAAGACTGAAACATTCTCAGCATACCAAGAAGAACTTCACACTCCTTATGAAGCTTATTTAGAAAGTTTCAGGTATCTCAAAAATTAAGAAAAAGAAGAGTAAGGGTTTTCAGGATCTGAATTTTGGACGTGGAACCCTAAAACTCACATTAAAGGATTATGGTTTTTTGGTGGACCAGTCTTTAGTGACTTGTGGAAGACTAAACAGGAAGTCTGGGGCACAGCAAAACAATTAACTGAGTTTGAAATTGCATGCTTGAATGCTAAATGCTACATCAACCTTCTTTCCTTAGTGCTCTCTTTTTTTCTTTCTTGTCTGCCTCAAACCCTGATAACGAGTTTTGTCTTTATTTACTCAGGGTTGTCACAAAACTTTTTGACTTGCTTGGGCCATTTTCTCCCTCCTTCACTTGTGTTCTTTCCAAAGGAAATTTAATAGAAATTAAACCTGACTAGGCAGGAGCTCATGATGAGCAAACAATAGGAAAATGTATCTGAAAGTCAGTCTTGTCCATCAAAGCTCATCCAATGCAACATTAAAACACACAGAAATTCAAAACTTGGGCTTTTTAAGACCCAGGTACAATTGCATCCTCCAAAGTTCCCAGTTCCCCTGTCAGCATTGAGCCCATTGTTCCCCTGGGAATTCTGGGTCTGGCCAAACAAAAGGTCTGTCTCTAAGCATGGAAACATGGTGTGTTATCCCATGGACTTGTGTACAGCAGGGAAACAATCCTCTGCTTAGAAACATTTGTAAAAACAAATGAAAAGGACAATTTCACAGCTGTAGTCACGTCAGGCTTTCCAAATATGACCTGGCCTCTACACTAGGATTCTGTGAATAAATCAGCTTCCAGATGTTTATTCTACCTGTCAGGAAGTTTCCAAGGAGACTTGCACTATGTGCATGGGAAGCAGTGTGGGGCAAGAGCGTTGTTCCCACTTGCTTCATCATATGGAAGTCACATCTTTCCTAACACCACACCTTGAGTCCCTATATTGCTTCCCAGGCTGCTTCAGGAGATTGCTGGAAGGCAAAGCAGTGCCTTATGCTATTTCACTTCAGAAAAAAACCAAATAAAATACATCACCGATCCCAGCCCTTTCTCCTGCAGAAAGAGAAAGGGCCCCGAGGCTGTTAGAATCCCCCTTGTCAGTGGACAGAATACAAGAACTTTTCAGATGTTTGCCTTGCTTTGCCACTGCTGCCAGAAAGCCAGTCCCATGAGGGTTTAGCCCAGGTTGGTTTTCCAAGAGACTTTGGGAAGTGACACTTTAGCAAACCATGGGCTAAGCAAACCACAGGGAAATGTTTGGTACTCCTTGCTTCTGCTGCTTTACTACAGCTTCACTCCAAATCCCACAGTCCCTGAACCGCACCCCGCCATTGTAGCAAGGCAGCACTCACTTTTACACAAGGAGGTGAAGCAAAAAGGGCCAAATTAAAAAAAAGTGTTTAGCACCTGGAGAGGTAAAGAGGCCTCTTGTGGGGTTTTCAAAAGCTTTGCCAGTTCTACGAGGCCCTAACTCCCTTTAAAAAGCTGGCTTGGAAACTCTAAGCGTCTCACACTGGAATCTTTCGTCACGGCAAGGGTTTATGCCCACGACTCACACACACTGTATAAGGTCCCCAACCACTGCACCACCATTTCACACTCTTTCTGTATAAGAGTAACCATTACAATTTATCCAGCATGCCTCTCAGCCAAGTCCTCTTGCCTGCTTGTGGAGCAGCATACTGCACCCTCCATTAGATCATTCCTTTCTAAGCATATTAAATCTCATCTCTCTGCTTTGACAACCCACTGATTTCCTGCCATCACTGATGTGTATGACTTTCATTACTCAAGCATCTCTAAGATCTCATAAGGTGAATCAATTGATCATTAATTTCCATTGTTGCCAGGCACTGAGGCATGCCTGCTCCTTTAAGAGCAAAAGCAAGCCAGGCAGAGCTCTATAGCTGCAGGTTGCCCAGGCAGCAGGCTAATGAGGAAATTAGCTGGCTCTTGCATATGGTCAGCTGACTGAAAGGAGGCAGGGCTCTGGGCACATATAAGCGCCAGGGCTAGGGCTGGTAGGAGTTAATTCTCTGGCACCTGCCAAAGGAAGCAGCTCCTGTGTGAAAGCCACTTGGGGGATGTTTGGTCGTTTAATCTTCTGCCTGCAAGATTAATAGGGCTCCAGGAGCTCATAAGGTACCTGGGGCTAGGAGGCACAATGGAGGAGTTGGTCTTCTTAAAGGTGCAGAGTGTGGCCGCCATTGTTATTGTTATGTTGTAGCCCAGGGGCTTGGGTTTCTGTTGTCTTTTGCATTGGGCGACCAGGATGAGGCTAATAGGGGGGAGGAGGCCTCACTGGGGCACAGTATCTTGTAGAGCCCAAGTGCCAGAGGCACGCAAGCTGCAGAGGGCTGCAGAGAGCCCAGCACCAGAGGGGTGCAGTGACAGGCCAGGGGCCCAGTGACAGCAGGGGGCTGAGTCAGGCCAAGACCTCATCAAAGGGACAATATTTATATACCACCTGCAAGGCACGGGGCATGGTAAAGGGGCAGTTTTGAAGCCACGCATCTAATCCATAAGGCTTAGGGTATCCCATGAGGCACTGACTTGAAGCAGGACCCAGCAAAGGATCCAAGAACATGCATAGTCTAGTGGGGTTTAAAAGGACCGTGGCCACACAAACTCACGGCAGCCTCCTTACTTACTATCTTAACTGACAAGATGTAGCAAGCAAGATTAAAAGGCACCCACAGGGTGAAGCTGGCATGGTCACAGAGCCCTAGGGGCATCACAGCCATCCCTGGGAACTCCGTGCCATGACATCCATGACCATTAAGATCATAGAAACAATTCATCACACTGATACATCTCATGAGTCAATGAGACATCTCATTAAGATATTTTTCCATACAACTGAAGGAGAGCAGGACAGTGGGCTAAGAAATAGCTCCGTAAGACAAAGACCTTTTCAATTTTTTGTGAAATAATAAGAGCAGGCCACCCAGCGCAGAACAACAGAGGCATAACTTTAAATGTTGGTACCATGGGTGGTGGTGATGATAGTGGGAAAAGAAAGCCCTCCTCACACCCGGACCAGCCCTGGATACCTGAAACATTGTCTTTCCCTCCATGACCTTAATCTTATACCAGACTGGCTTTACCAGTGGATTTCTAAGCAGGGCTACACTCTAATGGATGTGGAGCAGCTCCCTCCTAGCTGAAAGGAGATTGCAGCCTTGGACTAGGCTGCTCCTGTTGGACTCAGTTTGCTCCCAATGTGGGTGCACGTGCAGATGCGCTTGATGTGCCTGAATTTTCTGCGCAGAAAATTCAGGCGCATTAATTGCATGTGTAGATGTGCCCTCTGTGGCCCAGCCATTAGAGTGTATCCCTGCTTAGAAATCCACTGTGCTGTTAACACAGCAGGAAGTAGGCTACTAACAGGCTGTGCAAGACCTTGTCACTAGAGAACCACTTGAGAGCAGATCTTCTCAGTGCAAGAATGATCCTCAGTAATTTGCGGGATGCCCCTTGATACTGCAGGCAATTTGGTCTTGGGATAACCTCCCAAACATATTATTGCGCAAATACTTTCAATTATTGTTAAATAATTTATCTAGCAGTTTGGGGATTTTAGAATATTTGACCTGCTTGAATAACTAACATTCAAAATTCATTCTCCAAAGAGAGAAGAAAAAATCAGCATAAAGTGAAGCTGCAAATGAGCTGTTCAGACTTTAAAATATGCTGTTTGGGCAGCTAAATACTGCAGCATTGTAGGGTACAATAAAGAAAGAGCAAGAAACAGAGAAATAGAACAGAACAGAACAAAATAGATTCATCTCATTTTAGAAATATTCACATAATACACAAATCATTGCAAAGCTATGTCTGTCATTGAGAAATTGTACTAAAAATAAACAGACAGATAACAATAAGGACACAAGCTAGCCAAGACAGCATTACTGTTGACAATAATAGGCACATACAATGGAATACTACACATTTCTTGATAAGCTAATTACATTGCATAGACATGAAATTCCACGCACACACATTTACATCTAGCTCTAGTAATATATTCTTGGAAATATCAGACATGTCTCTGAGGGGTTATTTTCTTTGCTATGGCTACAACCTTTACCCCTAGTAGGCCATGACACAAGGATTCAAAATCCCCAACATCCTTCTCTGCTCCTATTCTCTGTACTTGCACCTGAACTGCCTGATGCTACCGTTGTGCTTAACACAGCAGGAGAGCTTGTACCAGAGGTAACTACTGTTCTTGCACGTAGCTGACTTCACTGGTTGTTCAGGAACAATAAATGTATATTTCCTTTCAATAACAATTGTAGGTGCCTGGCTGGAGGGAACTCTTGCAGCTCCCAGAATCCATTCTCAAGTCCATGCGATACGGGAATCTCTCCAACTCAGAGTTCATATTGTGTACTGTGAAATGATGGGGCTGAATGCATTTGATACTGTTCTGGCTAGGTACATATGCTCACCCCACTTTTGAGATTTGCACAACTGTGGATGAGTGATCCTGTCCATGTCTTCTGCTGTCCCAATTTCCCAGCCTTGCACTCTGTTGCCAGG
>NW_017728943.1:5805536-5838166 GCF_001723895.1 Crocodylus porosus | reverse complement strand
GGCTGCTCCTGTTGGACTCAGTTTGCTCCCAATGTGGGTGCACGTGCAGATGCGCTTGATGTGCCTGAATTTTCTGCGCAGAAAATTCAGGCGCATTAATTGCATGTGTAGATGTGCCCTCTGTGGCCCAGCCATTAGAGTGTATCCCTGCTTAGAAATCCACTGTGCTGTTAACACAGCAGGAAGTAGGCTACTAACAGGCTGTGCAAGACCTTGTCACTAGAGAACCACTTGAGAGCAGATCTTCTCAGTGCAAGAATGATCCTCAGTAATTTGCGGGATGCCCCTTGATACTGCAGGCAATTTGGTCTTGGGATAACCTCCCAAACATATTATTGCGCAAATACTTTCAATTATTGTTAAATAATTTATCTAGCAGTTTGGGGATTTTAGAATATTTGACCTGCTTGAATAACTAACATTCAAAATTCATTCTCCAAAGAGAGAAGAAAAAATCAGCATAAAGTGAAGCTGCAAATGAGCTGTTCAGACTTTAAAATATGCTGTTTGGGCAGCTAAATACTGCAGCATTGTAGGGTACAATAAAGAAAGAGCAAGAAACAGAGAAATAGAACAGAACAGAACAAAATAGATTCATCTCATTTTAGAAATATTCACATAATACACAAATCATTGCAAAGCTATGTCTGTCATTGAGAAATTGTACTAAAAATAAACAGACAGATAACAATAAGGACACAAGCTAGCCAAGACAGCATTACTGTTGACAATAATAGGCACATACAATGGAATACTACACATTTCTTGATAAGCTAATTACATTGCATAGACATGAAATTCCACGCACACACATTTACATCTAGCTCTAGTAATATATTCTTGGAAATATCAGACATGTCTCTGAGGGGTTATTTTCTTTGCTATGGCTACAACCTTTACCCCTAGTAGGCCATGACACAAGGATTCAAAATCCCCAACATCCTTCTCTGCTCCTATTCTCTGTACTTGCACCTGAACTGCCTGATGCTACCGTTGTGCTTAACACAGCAGGAGAGCTTGTACCAGAGGTAACTACTGTTCTTGCACGTAGCTGACTTCACTGGTTGTTCAGGAACAATAAATGTATATTTCCTTTCAATAACAATTGTAGGTGCCTGGCTGGAGGGAACTCTTGCAGCTCCCAGAATCCATTCTCAAGTCCATGCGATACGGGAATCTCTCCAACTCAGAGTTCATATTGTGTACTGTGAAATGATGGGGCTGAATGCATTTGATACTGTTCTGGCTAGGTACATATGCTCACCCCACTTTTGAGATTTGCACAACTGTGGATGAGTGATCCTGTCCATGTCTTCTGCTGTCCCAATTTCCCAGCCTTGCACTCTGTTGCCAGGACACACCCTGCGTTCCTGTCCATGGTCTCTTTCCCCACCTGCATTCTGGCCACGCTCCTACCTGATCTATACCACAGACCCAGCCAACAGCTCTCCCAGTGCTTTGTGCCCTCTTACTGTTGATCCCTTACTTCTTCTTCCCCCAGTTCTTATGCAGTCTTCCATGAAACTATCACAGGGAAACTACATGAAGTTTCCTTCTAGTATGGTAGTGGCCAAGATAGAGCACACTGTGTGGGTGGTGGGTGTGGGGGCCCCCAAACATGCACTGCTGAGACAGCTAACTACTGCACACCAATGAGAAAGAGCGCTGAGAGCAGAGCACATACCTAATTACTTAGCAGCTTAACAGTGGGGCTCTCCACCCTGAGCCTGTATCTGATCACACACATCCTGCCCTATGATAGTTTTCATCCTTCCTGCTGTGCAATGCATTTGATAGACCCCATGGAAACACCTTTCTGTTGCATCATGGATATGGTATACCACAGAAATTCTCCTACTGCATACTTGGTATTTCACATATCCGAAGCCCAGTTTGTATCTCCCACATCCTAAACTCACTACCAGCACCACCCCATGCTGTCCTTAGAGTTAGGACCAAGTGTTCCTAGGTTTGCTATGCTATGGGGTGCTGGGATTCCTTCCTATGCTAGCCAAGGCCAAAGATTTGTTTCAGTTTGTGGCCTGAGGAGTTTCTTTTCTTCTCCATAAAAAGCATTGGATTTTTTTTTTAATTCCTTCACAAATTTTTAGAGAACCTGGCACAAAGCTACTCACCACCATAGTGCAACCAAGGACATCAACCCCCAGTGGACCCACTTTGTTTCAGCCTCTTCATGACATTATTCTGACAGCTAGGGGATAATGACAAGGCCTCAGCAACTTGCTGTGAAAACATGAATGTCCCAAGACTATACTTCAGCATCACTGGGCATGTCTACATGTTCATTAATGTGCCATAGTTGCTGCACTTTAAGTTTAATACTTGTATAATCAAGCACTAAATTAATGTGCAGTAACTGGCATTACTGCACAGGGGCACCAGCGCACACCTGTTTAGTGACACTACTGTTCAGTAGCGTAATAATACTGTGCTGTAGGGTATTAGCACTGTTGTGTTGTGATGCGCTACTGTGCAGTATTATTAGGTTACTGCACAGTTAGTGTCTTGTGTAGACATGCCCAGTGTAACATTATGCTACAACATGCCTGAAAAATATGACAATAGGAGACAGCCCTCAGTCCATGTTTCTGTCTAAAACTGGGGCTTCCTAGGAACAGCAGTTTTTAACTTACAGAAGAAAGGACAGAGCTAATTTTCCCAGTGGAATCTCATTGTGCTTCTCTAGCCCAAATGCTCTGCTCATACTAAGAGAATGGGTTTGGCACAGACTTCAGTGCCTCAACTACCATGAGAATTCATTAGGTGGTAAGGATGTTACCAGTGGTCAGTTCAAGAACCAGCACAAGGAAGGGTGCTAAGGTCTTGAAATACCACTTAGATTCATCTTTGTTGAACAGCCTAGAGGTTTCCTTTCCTCATCTGCTTGTAATATGATTAACCATTGTTTGGGAGACATTAGGTATTATCCTGTGATGAAGCAAACATGGTACATGAAAAGCACAGCTCAAATCCTGTTAAATAACTGAGAAAGAGAAAGTGGAGGGAAAGAAGGAGGAATTCCAAAGTAAAACTAAATTACATACTTCACCCACCAGGGCAATGGCTTGCCTGGTCTACTTTCCTTCCCAGCACAAAGGAGAAGTGCCAAGCTGTTATGCTGTATGGCAGCTATGCATAGGGGCACATACTATATACAGCACACACATTCATCCATACACACAAAGCAGTGACAATTACATGGCTAGTGATATTACAGACCGCAGGTAAAGTGTTCAGCCAGACCTTGCAGTCGAGCAAATGTCTTCAAAGGAAGCCCTATTTGTGTGCTCCTAG
Source organism: Crocodylus porosus (assembly GCF_001723895.1). Classification (NCBI taxonomy): domain Eukaryota; kingdom Metazoa; phylum Chordata; order Crocodylia; family Crocodylidae; genus Crocodylus; species Crocodylus porosus. The sequence goes on along the minus strand of NW_017728943.1, from coordinate 5,834,851 downwards.
TTCTTCTGCTCTTGGACTATGAATTTTCAATTTGGTGCAGCAAAACAACAAGAAGTTGGTGTTTCCAGTGTGTTGCCTTGTGAGGAAACGGTGTCTAACAAAACACTTGTATTCCCCCGAAAGGAGATTAGAAATGTGCTGTGGCATGTTATAAACCAGACTTAAAAATAATAGCTTTTCTTCTTCCTACTGATGTAGTTGTGGCAGGAAATCACATGGCATTTATGTAAATAGAGTGTCAGGTAGCAACAGGTCACAAAAGCACACCTGATGGTGAAACATGCTTATTACAAGGTACAGACAGAAGTGACAATGTTCACCTGTTCTAGCCTCTGAAAGCACTCTACAGCCATGACTAAACACAAATGCATACCTCCAGAGCACTAGAAAAGGACCTGATCCCACAAAAGTCTGAACTCTCCATGGCCTGTTCCCAGTGCTGTCTTTAAAATGAGATGTGGGGGGAAAGGAGCAGAGGGAGTTGGGTCTGGGGGACTTTCAGCTGGTGCAGGCCCTCAAGGTGGGAGGGGCTCCAGTCCACCCCTCCCACCCTCCAGCGCTGGTTGGAAAACCCCCAGAATGAGCTCCTTCTGCTCCCTATCCTCACTCCCATTCTGAAAACAGGCCTGGGGCTGGGAGGGGGCAGGGGTGTTGAGAGGGGGGAGAGGATGCAGGCTTGCAGCTGCTCTAACCAGCAGCTTGTTCCCCAGGACACAGCAGTGAATATCGGTTGGGTCTGAGGGATCTTTGTAACTAGGGGTGCCTCCTGCAAAGCGGGAATGAGTTACAATGGGAAGCTTTTCTGACTATGCCTACAAAGTACCAAGCTTCAGCTTCTGGTTAGGCTAAGTGAAACCCAATAGATACATCTGGTCCAAAGCTGGGGCTCGTTCTGGAAAAGCCATTCAGATTTCTTGCTGTAGACTAACATGGCTGCAGCCTAAGAAGTGACTGTGCTGGTCCTAGATTCAGCCTAATCTGTGGATACAACTTGAGTTTTTGATACACGCCTTTAGACGTTTGGAGGGGGAGGAAAGGGAGAAGGAAGTGACCATACAAAAAAGACAAGGTTAGAAAGGCACCAGACACATCATTACATTTTTCTTTGCTTCTGACTAAAGAGTGAAGCATCACAATATCAGAGTTAAAAATTTCCGGAGTACAGGGAAGATCCCTAAGAGATATGTGAGGTTGCACTTCTGTAAAATACAGCAGCCTTTTTAGAAGGATAAGCATTTACATTGGAAAGTGCCCTACCTGCTTCTAGGCTGACCTAACCTTATTTGGTGAATGAAGCCTCCCTTGGCAAGTTGAGAAAGTATCTTTGAGAAGTTGCTGCATTTATAGAAACCATATCTTGGAAACAGCGCACATCATTCCTTAGTGATGCTGAGAATTTTACACTTAGGATAAAATCACCCAAAGTGGCTCCGGCTTTAAACGAGGCTTCTAAGTGCTTATATCTCTCTCTGAAAATGTTACATAGGCCCTTAAGTCTCTCTCACACACAGAATACATTCCTGCACATAAAATATGTTATAGGCATGTTCAAGGCTAACATTGCTGATTAGGATTTGCTGCACTGCATGAGGCAAGGAAACCGATATCCATATTTCCCTCCCCATCATTGTGTAGTCCATTACACAGAAAGGAAGCACTTCCATAGACAGGTCCAGATTTCAGATGCTCCCAACATTTGAGGTCTCTGATCAGGGATCACTGCTGGGATAGGCCCATCTCAAACTTCCAGGATCCTTTTTTCTCCCTTGAACTCAGGCACCTGCTTCTTCTCTCCACCAGAACCCCATCTTCACCTTCTCCCTTCATATATATACATGCCTATTCCCTGACAGAAGCCATTCCTCTTTTAGTGCATTTATTTACCCCCTCCTATCAGTGGAACAATCACAGCTCTGCTTAACGGTCAGTGGAAATTGAATGGATGGCTTGTCCAATAGCAGATAAGAGCACATAAATGTAAACTGGTAATAACCAGAGCATCAAATAGTATGGTCACATCTGTTAAGGAGAATACTCTCCACCTAATAACAATGTACTGGTAGTACAAGCCAGCTTAAGACACAAGTTTAACAGCACACAAGAATCAAAAACATATGAAAGGTTTCATAGGTTGCATTTTAGGAGATTAAATAAACCTTGCACCTAAAATATTTTGTCACAAAGGCAAGTGCATTATAACAACCAATAAATCCCTGCTAATACAGCCCCACCACACATTCATAGGGCAATCAGTAATAACAGGAACAAACAGTGTGGGTTCTGGAGAAACAAATGGCTGCTAACAGCCAGCTTTATTCACTCTTTGAATACTTAACTGTCCCAAAACTTACTGAATCAGTCAAAAGATGATGCAGGAGAGATCCAGAAATAGAGAGTCACAATTTGGTACAGTCCCCAAAAAATTATTAGCAGCCACAGTGGCAGGTTTACTGAGACACCATTCAGACCACATGCTTATAAACAACAGATGCACTTCTGAGCTCCACCCTGCCCTTCACTCACCCAGTGACCCCCTGGGTCTGCAAGCATCCTCAGGGAGGCACAATACCCTCCTGCTCTCAGAAGGTTCACAACATAGAGACTCACCATTTCTTTCCAGAAATATAGACATTTTTAAAGCTGCTACTTTTCATCAGTGATTTACCACAGGCAAGCATTAATTTATGTCAGAAGTGTAACCCAGAACTCTCAAACTAAGTAGCGTTTGCTTCTTTCAAGCTCCCAAAACTAACCAACTCACTCTGTGCATTAATTAGCCAGTGAATGGAAAAGCTTTGGTATTGGGGATGCAACACAACGGGGGTGGGGGGTCTGATAGTACCGCTTGCTCTAATAAAACAGCAGGAAAGGAACCCGCTGTTATACACACTGCACAGCAAACTAACAACAGCACTTATGGTTTACTAGCCACACCACATGTGGGCAAAAGAAGAATCCCCCTCAAGTCAGGAGGTCACAAACTACAGCTCTATCCAAGAAACAAATACCAGGCAGGCACTCTCAACTGAAGGATGGAGCACAGGCAGCTCTCCATCTCAGCACACCTGCCCTTTGCACAGGACTGCCACTAACAGAGCTGCAAATCACATCCTCCAGTAAGTACTTCAACTAAAGATCCATATGGATCACAGCTCCACCACCAAGCAGCCTTTGGGAAGGGAGAGTCTTCTCGGGCAGATCAGGAAGAGCAGTCGGGAGGGAAGGGTGCCTTTGCCATAACACTCAGCAGGGTTGTCTGAGCATCTCCCTGCTCCACTGCAGTGAACAGATACCAATCGACTCTGTCAAACAAACTTCAGCTCAACAGGCTGTCTACTCCTAATCAAGTTCTCTCTCAGCATGCCCTGGGTCTATATCACCCTAGTTCATATCACCCTAAGCACTAGCTGCGTTCTCCACCATCACCAATTGGCCACACACCCAGAGACGAGAAAAAAGCCAAAATCTGTCAATACTCACAGTTTTGAAGTCCTTATGAGTACACTCCTGACCTCTGAACTTGCAGTACAGCATCATATCCTTCAGATCGTGCCCCACACGTGCAAAGAACTCCTGCATGTTGAAATTTTTTGGATCATATTTCTTAAAGTTGGTCTTTTCCTGTAAAACTGCCAGGACAGCTGGATCTGCCAGGTGGGGATTAGGAATCTGAAGATTAACATCAAGCAAAGCCAGAAGCTCCCCAGCATGGTACAGGTCATTGGTTGTGAGCCTGGAGAAACGAAACTCGTTTAGGTTACAGATGGTGACCGCAGGGAAAACCAGGCTTTTGGCCACTACTTCATCCACTTTGGTGACATGCTGGTAAGAGAAGTAGAAAGCTACCCGATCTGAGCTCTCCAGCAAGAGGAGACCCAGTGAGCCCACAAAGGCCACGGTCCACAGCAAACGCCTTATGGTCACTGGCCCATAAACAAATATGTGCCGAATCCCATGGAGGGTAGAGGTGTTGGCAAAAATCTGGATACTGGAGGGCTCCATGCTCTCCATGCTGCCCTCGCTGGCGCTGTCCTTAAGATCCATCAGACTAGTTTGCTAAAATCCTGGCAATATTTTTGGGGTCAGTCTCCGGACAGACAGAGCAGGATCCCTCTCAAGTATATTCAAACCTGTATCGATGGGGAAAGAGAGAGAGGAAGAGCAGATCAGGCCAGCTGCTGTGAGTTTATCCTATGTGCTCAGCAGGAGCCTAGCATGGGTAAATATTTATATAAAATCCATTCAAACTCTAGCTCTTGATTTCCTCAGTGCGATAAGGAGGGTTGGTTTTATTTAGGGAGACACCAAGGTGATGTGGAAGGGATGTGGGTGGGAAGGGAAAGCTTAGCCAATAGAAATAAAGTCCTCCCCCTATACACACACTCACACAGCCACGCAGACACACACACATGCAGGCACATATCAAACAGAGATGAGATTAAGAGCAAGAGCTTAAAACAAGTAGAGGCAGCTGACAGCCTGTTAACCAGTGCATAACGCACGAGGATGCCTACTTCACGGAGCTGATGTATTGCAGAGCAGTGGTGCTTTCAGGCTGATTGCGTGGTTTTATGCTCTGATGTTTGTAGCTGCTAGATTCTAGCATCTCTCTCTCCCCTCCTCCCCTCCACTCTTCTCCATTTTAGACAGGGTTCCAAATGCTACCACTCAGTCCAAAGGTTTCTCAGAGAAAGCTGAGCTGCTGATTTAGAGAGCGAAAAGGGAAGATGTGAAGGAGGAATGCAAGAGGGAGAGAAGGGGGAGTGAAACCCAGAGGAAAAGAGATGCACAGATCCATGCATGCACACACACACCCCCAGGAGGCATTTTCTGCTCCTTTCAAACAGCAGCTTAGAGGCTGATTCTAAGAACAAGGCTGCAGGTAAGATGCAGCAGCTTCTCTCCTTTCTAATTTCCTTCCTGTCTCTCTCAATTTGAGAGTTCCTGCACTTCAAGTCATTGCAAGGAGCTGGGATCAGTGAGTAATTCGTTGATCTGCTGTATTGGTGACTTGTCAGTGGAGGGCCAAGGCTCTATACATTACAGACTTAGGGATGAGAAACTGCTGGAGGATAAAAGAATTAGAGAGCAATTTCTTCCCGAGGAACTTGAGTTGCTCTGTCTTTAATCAGGCGTGCCTCTGCCCATGGCCGTGGAACCTAACAAGCTGCTGCTTTACCTTGGATCTGAGGTTTGCAGTGGGGTCACCCAGTGGAGATCTCCAACACACACCCTTCTCCCTCCTTCCCCCACTCCAGCCAGCAGCACACTTGCAGTTGTTTGTTTTGCCTTTGCCTGCACTCAAAAGGCATCTGAGATTTACTTTTTTATATTAGGGTTTCCCAGGTGTGAGCTGAGCCTGAAAGGGGAAGGAAGGTGGAAGTGGGAGATTGAGCACAATCGGGTGCTGGCCTACCAAATTCACTCTGTAGTTTTCTGTAAAAATGGCAGCCAACACTATAGCATCATTGCTGCAAGATGTATTTGGGATCACAGCTGCTCAATCCTGAGGCATAAGGCTGCCTGCACTGTGCCCTAAATTGAAGAAAAGTCCTATGCAATGCACATATTTGGATTCTTACCTCCCCCTGACTACTTACATTAGCCCAGGCTCAGCACAAAGAATCAGGGATTGCTTTTTTAAAATTGTTCTGTGCCTAACACAATGGAGAATAGTGGAGTTCTGATGCAGAATGAAGGCTTCCAGGTGCCACTACAGTTCAACGCATAAATAACAAAAAAAGGTGAATTTCTCCATGCATGTAAATCCTGCCTGCTGGCCGCAGCACAGATATGAAAGAGAAGATTTAAAAGTGCTAGATTTGTGTTTACGATATGCATGAGGATTTTAGGAATGCTAGAAAACTTCTCTAGACCTCTGCAAGGCCAGGATTTCACTGCAGAATGTTAGAAAGCCCTAAAATGAAGCTTACTGCAAAGACAAATGGGTAGTGATAGCAGAATGCCACCTGTAACAGAAACTGGGCACCTGCATTCTAGTTGCAACACTTGTGCTAGGGGCAGACATTCAAAACCCTGAGCCTGAATTGATTCAGTCTTTGCAGGTTAGTCTAATACGCCTAGGCTGAACCAGTTTTCAACCATAAGACATTCCCTCTGGACCAAAGAAATGCAGGCACATGTCTGCAGTGGCTCAGGCTAGAAGCCAGGGGGAACTAGAACAGCGCTCCCTTCCCTTCAACAGAGCTGAGCTGAGGCACGGTATGGCCAGGCCCCAGCAGGACACTCTGATTAGGGAGGGATGTAAATCGCCCCCCTGCCTGCACAGTCCCAGCTTTTCCCCATTTGCTGCTCAAGGGGCAGGAACACTGCCAGCTCCCAGCTAACACTCTGAGGCGGCGGGGGGGGAGGTGTGCAATGCATGCATCTGTTGATACTGAGCTTTTTAATCTCCCTCTCTCTGCTTCTTCATATTGTCTGCAAACCAGCAGGGGGCTGATGACACAGTGTTTATCAGGCCATCAACAAAACAAAACCCATTCTCATTAGTTCAAGTTCTTCTTAACCAGCTTTTTCCAAGGAAGGAATGGAGGGACATTACCAGCTGACCTGTTGATTAGCTCCAAAAAGCTCTAAGTGGACACTGTTCTGTCTGCCTGTCCCTGTGAAATTGAACACACAAACACAGACACCTCTCAGCATTAGCTAGCATACCACATGCCTAGGGTCCATGGGGCTAGGGTCCATGCTGTGGGGGATGGAAGGAAGGGAAAGAGGGGTATCCCTACTTGAGCAACAAGGAAAGTCAGACAGACCCTGCTGTGCCTGCAGTCTCCCCCAGAGCTCTGGCTATGAAGGAGAGGGGTAGGGCCAGCCTGTTCACTGGAGCAGAGAGCCCAGCCCAGGGCTGCAGTGCATCTGGGATACTGGGGGACTCTGGTTTAACTTAAACCAGGAGTGGGTCCTGGACAGACATTTCATAAACTGGTTTAACCCAAATCAGTTAAGTCTGATACTACATTCAACCAGGTTTATCTTAAACCAGTTTCAGCCATTTTGAAACTGATTTACATGCAATGAACTTATCTTCTGTTATAGGTTTAAACCAGTTTCTAATATCTTAAACCAGTTTATGTGTAATATCTGTCCCTAGCCTTAGAGCCGAGTCATGAGATGAATGACATGGCAACTGTGCCATACCTAGACTCCCCAGACAAACTTTTGATATTGGGCCCCTCTTCACCAGAGGTAATGATAATAATAAATGGACAACAGAAAAAATTACCTTTTTATAGATTTTAATAGATGGTGAATAGAAAATGTAAAAAAAATAGGAAGTCAGATGTTCGAATCACGGGTTTTTTATAAAATGTTTATATAAACTCCACTCTGTGGTATTTTTTTGTTGCAAAAGTCTTTATCACAGCTGTGGTATTGATGCATTTAAATAGTTTGTTCTCAATTGATAGCATTTTCAGTCCTGTATATGCGCAATATTAAAACTGTTTTTTGCAATTTTAATTTTTTTTTTCATTGTTGGGCCTCCTTTCTGTCCAGACCTTGGGCAGCCACCCAGCTCACCCATGCCTGTATGTCGATCTGCATGGAAACCATCAGTTTGAATCCTGATAAGACATATCCATGCTGAGTGCTACATGGGCTTAGTTAGTTTATATGAAACTTAGAGATAGCACCTGCATGATTCAAAGAGGTGGCGGGGTAGCAGGCTCCAGCCTGGAAGTATATGAAGTCAGAGTTATCTTAAAGGAAGGAAGTGATGTCATGAGTAGATGAAGAAAAGGGGTAATTTTACTGGAATAAATTGTCAGTTAAGAAAGAATGTGGAAGAGAGAAAGAGAGAGAGTCTGCACTAGAAGAGTGAGGAGGAAATGGAAGGAGCTTATCATTAGGCAACTTGCATTCAGTGGCAGCCTCCCCCTTGAAAAAATCCTCTCCCTGTTGCGAATGCTTCAGGCAACTTGGACTTGTCCCAACCCAAAGCCAGCTTCCAAATTTGTCTCACCCCTTCTATGTAAGCTACCTCTTGCCTGTTGATACAATGTGCATCAGCTTGGCGAACACATTGGTGACTGTTCTGGGCCCTTCCAGAGTTAAAAACATGATCTGCTACAGCTTGAGTGACTAGCAGGTGCCTTTGCTGACTAGGGTTGTAGCATAACCATATCTTTACAGATCAGATGAGAGAGGCTGTCCATACACACAGTGGGGGATGCCAGCCCCTTTGCATGTGCCATCCCTTCTCATCTCCCTCTGAACAACAGGTCCCACATGCCAGAAAAGCCTTGTGACAAGCCCTGCTCTAAAGAGGCCAAAATCCACCACAACTCTGGCTAGGGGTTGCCCTTCAGGATATGTCCTGGAAAACTCCACAGCACACTGCATGTCCTGATGCCCTGTGGTGCAAGGATTTCAAAGCAGTCTACAGCTATTGATAAGCCTGCTGTTTGTATTACCCACTTCACCTGACAGACAGAAAAGCTGATGGGCAAGGAATTTGACTTACTGGGCCAAGGTCACACAGAGAAAGTCACTTCCAAAGCTGGCAAGAAACCTGTGTTATAACCCCAAGACTACACTCCTTTCCTGAGACAGAAGTAGAAGGCAGGAGTCTTGGCACACAGCCCCATGCCCAGACCACGCATGGAAGAGAATAGTTCACATAGATGACTGCAACATGAAAAATTGTACACAGTGAAGGGCAGAAGGAGATTCAACAGGTGGTGTAAGGAATCTGCCTACTAACTGGATTTGCTCTCTGCCTCCATTTCTCTTTAATGCTTACAAGCCTCATGTCAGAACATGCAGTGGTATGAAGGAAAAGGGAAAGCCATCTTGGACTTGCTTCCCTAGATCATAGACCAGCTGGTGTGGCCATGAGGGGGGCTCCAATCCATGTGCCCCACACTCTAGTGCCCCCTGAAAAAAAACCCAGACTGAACTCACTCCATCCCCCACCCCCTTCTAAAGATAGAGCTGGGAGCAGGGCTGAGCTACATCTTAATCTGAACCCTCATGCAATGAGGGTTCAGGCTGTCATGGGATTGGGCCCTTTTAATGTGCTCTGCAGCCCTACACTTGTGGCTGTAGAGCTTTTTCAGGGGCCAGATCAAGCAAAAATTGTCACTACTGTCTGTGCCCTGGGTGCCTAAGTGGCATCCCACCTCTACAGCACTGCACTCAGAAAGAAAATGATATATACACACACCACAAGAGCTCAATGGCTACTGAGCATAAATCCTTCTGCATGGGTCAGGGAGAATTGATCTCAGCCTTCATTTCTACACTATCCAAGCACTTCACTATTAGAGTCCATGTGCCCACCAACACAACAATGAGGCAGGGCAGTGCTTTTATCCCCATTTCATAAAGAGGGGCTGAGCCACTGATAGATTAAGGGGCTTGCCAATGATCACACAGTACAGGAAACTGAACCTGGATCTCTAAGGTCCAAGCCAAGGCCTTAAACCTGGACTGTCCCTGATCTCCATCTCCTTTCTGAAACTGATGCCTCTAGGACTGCAAGTAGACTGGCAGCAGCAAGTGTCAGCAAGGGCTCCAAGGAACGAGGGCCTAGCCAATCTGAAGTCTCTGACAGTCCTTCACCAAACTCCCTCCCCCTGGCATCTCTGCTTATTTGGGGGGTGGGGGGGCAATAATCTTAGTTCAGGCTGTTTAGCCACACCTCGGTGATGGCACCCAGTTTCCTCATGCCTGACCAGCCCCAGGAATCCAGCTGTCATATGAGGGAGCCCTCCTTATATATTGCTCATAGCTTTCTAGAGCAAAGTCCTAGGCAGGTGAGCATTACGGGCATTATGGGGTGAAGCTGTCTGCATCCAGAGGCCCAGCATCTAGTCACAAAGGATGCTTGGCTGCCCAGGCCTTGAGCTGTCCTGTTATGCTGGGGGAATAGTCAACTTCATTGAAGTGTCACATCTCAGGTTCAACAGCATGGACCAGACACTGAGGGAAGGCTCCCTGTCTACTGTAGCATCAAGACTTTAAAGCAATGGGCCTCGCTACAGCAATCTGCCCTTTTAAGAGCTCTCCCAAGCCAAGACTCAGCCTTGTTCCAGTTTTGTGGAGGGTGTGACTGGCTTTTTTCTTAAGGATGTGGGTCTTTAGCTCTGTGGCCAGCAGCAGCACTATCCTAGGTGTCCCAGCTGGTTATAGAGGGAATGGAGCTGAGCAAGGAACAAAGTCCTCTGTAATCTGGATCTGAAAAGCATGTGGCAGTCACCATGACAACATCACTCTACATATTCCTAAATCTTCCCTCCCATGGGCTAACCTTCTTCTGTTGTTTCCCCATTCATCTCCTCCCTGTCTCCTCTCCCCTGCACTGGAGCACAAACTATCCCCCCTGTGACAACTGTTGCTTGGAACAGACTTTCCTCCCCACTGCCTCTTCAGTCTCATCTGCAAACATTTCTCTTTCCCTGCTGCCTATGTTATTGAGCTGAACAGTTAATGCTTTCATTGATTTGCAATGCAGAGCCTTTATGCTCCTGTTTTCTGTAATTCATACTCTATACCATCTGCTGCCCTTTATTATTTAACCATGTGAAGAGCTTAGAGTATAATTTGTATGAGAAACTTCATGCAGAAAATACACCATATTTCACTACTACACACATGCTGGACTCTTATCAGCTGCTCCCAAAATCAGCTAGCTTAAGCTATAGGTAATTTGTGGGGATTCACTAAATATCTATATTATTATAGCAAGGGGGCGAAATCAGCGGTTGACAACATATGGGTGGTGGGCAGGATCTGGCCTGTGGAGCCACCGGATCCAGTGCCCAGAGGTGGTAGGCTTCAGACATGCATCAGCTGCAGGAATGTCTGGAATTGTTCCTGCAAGAGCTTCTCCTGCACCAGGGCCTCATGGCAAAGAGCTGGGCTGGGGCCAGGTGGTGGGAAGCTGTGCCCGTACTACAACAGGGAAGATGGGAGAAATGGCTGTGGCCAGGTCAGAACACTGGTCCATCTCAGACTTGAGCAAAGTTGTTCCAGCCTGCAACTCCAAACCGTTGCTGGCTACTAAGCTAGAATATGCATACATGTGCCTGTGCATGTATGTGTGCTTGCATATGCACCACTCTGCTGGATGGAACTGGAATCACTGAACATGAGCCATAAATCCCTCCAGCCAGCAGAACTCAAGGGCCAGGCGAGCATGTGTTGCTGCTTAAAGGATATGGATTTTAGCTATTCATCATCGGAAAGGTGTGATAGACAGCATCTTCACAACTGGCAGAGCAACCGAGGGAAAGAATGTCCCAGTGCAATGTATTTGAGTGGGACTTGGAAACACTAGGTAGGAGTTCATGCTCTGCCGCAAACTCCCTGTGTGACCTCTGTTGAGTCTTAGCCCCTCTGCATATAGATTCATTTGTAAAACAGGGATCATAACAACACACCCTTGCTTGGCAAGTTGGTTATGGAGGTAAATACATTCAGGCCTGGAAGATGCTCAGAAACTCTGGCAAGAGGGACCATTTAGGAAAAAAGTGAGGAGCCACATATTTACTAGAGTGTTTTTACTTTTGGCATCTGAAGGCACCACAGGCTTACAGCAGTAAAAGGCAGGCGCTGGCTGGGTAACCTATCTGAAGCCTGGGCAAGAGAAAGGAACCTCATCCTCCCCATCCCCAATTTCAGAAGCCAAGTAGATGAGTTTGCTTAGGGAAGTATGGACCAAATGGACTGCAGAAAGGCCTATTGTTTTCCTTCTTTACAAAGATGATGGTGAGGTTGGAGGGCAATGGGCCCAGAGACTGTAAAAAAAAGATCAAGAGAACAAAATGTGTTCAGAAGCTGGCTCTCCATTGCATGAACTATTACTGCCCTCTTGTGTCCCAAACCCACAAGTTGCAGTTATCTCACATGGGAGAAACAGTTTAATTGGGGTGTTTGAGTAATAAAAATACTTTTTAAAACTGTGTGATAGTTTTACTTTTTCGGGCTTTTTTGTGCTGCTATATTTTCAAATAAAGCTCTATCCTTTAGCTAGTGACAGTCATTTGAAACAAGTAAAGAAGGACTTATCTGAACTTGGATGGAGTGGGGCAAAGTCAGACACAGACTTGTACTCGTTAAGAGGTAGTGGTTACCACAGGCCAACCACAGGCCAAACATCATCACCCAGTGATTCCTATATCACATACAAGAACTTGTGAATGAAATAAAGAGAGCCACCCTCAATTTAAAGATTCCTAGCCACAGTGAATCCACCACAACCTTTGGTAAATTATTGTCATGCTCTATCACCATGACCACTGACAGACGTGGAGGAAAAAAATGGTGCTTTACTGGAAGAGGAACCATGTTAATTTGGTTCACTCCCCAATATCTATGTAGATTGCATACTTCTACGGGGCATTTGGGCACTTTCAATCAGCTGTTAAATAAAAGTGCCAAAAAGCCCCACTAAAGTGTGTGAGCTATACAAATGTTAGGCAAGCCAGGTCAAACTAATGTGGTTCCTCTTCTGGGCACGCACTACACTTGGTGCAAAGGTGCACTGAACTGAATTAAAGCACTGTTTTGTTTTGTTTTGTTTTACCATGTCTGTCAGCAGCCCGTCTGTTAAAATCTTAGATTGATAGGGCTGGGAGGGCCTACAGCAGGTCATGGTGTAGTCCAGGAGTGTCAAACTCCAACCCATGGGCTAGATCTTGACCATGGAGCCATGTCATGTGGCCTGCAGGACTCCCCATATGTCCAGAAATTTGGCAGTGGAGGAATGGAGGCAATTAATGGTGCCAGTGCTCTTTTTACCACCAAATTTCCAAGCCCTGTGACCAGATGACATGGTCCTGTACACTGGATTGGGACCATGGGCCCAATCCTGCATGCATGGTGCTAGAGCCAGGGGCAAGACACTGCCTTTGCATTTAATATTCACAGGCAGTGAAGCAATGAGTCCCAGCACAATCCAGATCTGGCTGTCTTCCACAGGGGAGTTCAGATCAATGAGCCAGACACTCTCCAGCTGGGCCTCATCCTCCTACCTCCATGTAACTCTGTCTTTCGTCTGACAAGAGGACAGACTCAAAAGGAGAGCTCTGGACAATGATTCACCAGTGGTATGGTTGTTAGAGCGCGTTTCTAGGAAACCAAAGACATGAGGAGTTAAATGTACTCTAGGGAAGGGGAGCCTAGAACCCGAGTCTCCTTTCTCCTGCATGAGGGATGCAATAGGTTGGCTGCTGGAGGTAAAACATGAGAAGCCTCTCTGCCAGTACCTAGGGCCCATTAGTCATGATGTTTTTTCAGACAGACTTTTGTAATTTATGACTGGAGGAGGCATTGACCTGCCTCATCCAGTGCATTGCCTACTTGATGTACTCAGTGGCTGCATCTACATGAGACACTGACTGTGCAGTTGTTACTGCCCAGTAGCCCAGATGAATGGTTTTTTTGTGATGCTGACTGTGTAGTAGTCTGAAATTACTGCACGTAGCATCGCATCACGGTTTCTGCCACAAGACGCTACAGCATAGTAGGCTCAGGCTACTGTATAGTCAGCATCTCATATAGACGTGGCCAGTAGTTGTGTATGCTTACATTGCATAAGCAACAGAATCACAAGGAATGCATAACTGCCACTTACACCACTGGAAAACTGACATTTCGGCCCATAAAGGGTAATTGAATTTGGGCCCTTATCTCTAGTTTGACCATGTCCAGATTCTATTTCTGGTACCTGCACATTTCCCTGCCTTTGTCACCTAAACTTAAGATCTGTCTGTGTTAGGTATCTTCTCTCAGGTTGGTGCTCATAGGTCTTGCTAACCCAACTGTGAACCTCTTTTTTTCTATGTTATACTGATAGAGCTCCCTTTTTCAGGATAAAGATGGAGCTGTTACAACATCACAGCTGCTCCCCAGCAGAATCTCTCCCTCCCCTTTTGAACAGCTCCTCTTAGGCTGGAGAAAACTAAATTAATCTGGAACAGGATAGTACTTGTAAATACAGTTCAAGCAGTGCACCCAGGAGCAATAAACTTCAGAGTAGTAAAGTCTGGAGTCTATTGCTTTGCATTAATGCACATGTAGACATGCCCAGGGTATAATAAGTTAGTAAGGTTAGGTGCTTACATACTATTCTCCCTTTTTAAGTCCAATTCATACTTCCTGCTTTCCAAAATAACAACCCCTTATCCTGTCAATAGGACCTCTGTTCCAAGTATGTGACCCTTGTTTGAGGGTGTCCAAACAAACAGCATATTCTGTATCAGAGACCAGCCCACCCATGTCTCTGTCGTCTGCAACATCCTTCCACAATGGTTTTATGTTTCCTCTCAGATTGCTCAGAATAATATTAAATAGATTTTATGTGAAAATGCAGTTCTGCCGGCCCTACTGGAACCATATCCATTCAGTATTGAGTCTCTGTTAACAGATACCCTCTCAGATTTTTGTTTCGTGTCAATGCTGCTGGCTTAGAAATTCAAAACCAACCTTCAAACATTACGGCCAACATCTGCCCCAGAGAATCCATCAGCTGTCTTTATGGGCATATAACTCCTTTTCCTTTTTCGCAGTATAAATATCTGCCCATCTTTGTGAATGAAGTCAGTTCCACAGTTACAAACTTTGCTGGGATTTTTGGGGACAGGTTCAATTGCTTGCTTTGCTGTGACAAGTTATTTAAGTTTTTCACCTTTTCCCGAAGCAGTATACATTCCCAGTGTATAGATGGGCACTCTAGGTTGTACAGGATTATACAAACAGCCCATAGTAAAACAAGGACTTGAACTCAGGTCTCCCAAATCTCTGGCTACTAGCATCTTTGTTTTATACTGGGGATGTCAAACTCACCTGCCTCACATCCCCAGGCTGTAACCAGAGCATGGGACTCGCAATCCATCCAATCTGGACATAGCAGCAGCAGGACTGCACCTGCCATGGGAAAGACTCCTGTATGGAGAGGCCCATACTAATGGCCCCTCTGAGTTGGTGCCCAGAGCTGGTGTTCCCCATCACCCTAGTTATTCTGCTGTTCTCCATCAGTGACCCCAACCCCAAAGCCTCTGCAACAGAAACCATGAGAACTGCCCTGGGAATTCACTGCCACATGGATGGGTTTGGCACATGGCTGAGTTTGGTTCAAGGCTCCTGTGCAGTGCAAGGGTTAGAAATTGGTCCCAGGCTCAGTCATGGACAGGATCCTGTACAGCACAGGTATTAGGACCAACCTGTACTGTGGTGGGGTCACTCCAAGCTCTTGCACCACACTGGAGCCTTAAACTGGCTCCAGGGCCATATGGGGAGGGAGGGGGAGCTGAGCCCAGTGGCGGGAGGTGGGGGAGAGCCACTAACCAGGGCTGCGCTCGGACAAAGGGCTGTGCTCTGAGCGGCTCCACCACTGTCTCGCTGCTGCCTCCTGCCACCGAGCCAAGCTGCATGGGGCTGGAGGAGCCACTTGGAGCACAGCCCTGGAGAACACAGCCCAGTAGCTGGAGGTGCCACAGCCCCAGCCCAGAGCTGAGTCTGGGGGCAAGAGATGGCAGAGAGCCAGTGGTGGAGCTGCTCAGAGTGCAGCCCTTGGTCCGAGTGGAGCCCTGGATCTGGAGGCCCACACCCCCTGGGACTGAGCTCCATGGGGCTGGCGAAGCTGGCCCAATGCAGCTCAGTGGCAGGAGGCAGGGGAGAGCCACTGGCCTGTGCTGCACTCAAGGCCAGGACTGTGCTCAGAGCGACTTCACAGTTGGCTCTCCCCCACCTCCTGCTGCCGGGCTGAGCTCCATGGGGCTGGCGGAGTGTAGCCCTGGCTCTCCTCCAGCTTCCACCACCAGGCTGTACTCTGAGCTGCTCCATCAGCCCCACAGCCGTCCTGGGGTTGTGGGCCCCCAGATCTGCATGCATGGTGACAGGAGGCTGCCACTGCGGCTTAAACCCAGTGGCGGCAGCAGTCTTCCTGGCTCTGGGCATGGGCTGTGCCCAGCACCAGTCCCAGGCAGCAGCAGCTGCCTCCTGTCTTCCTGAGCACAGATCCAGGGGGCCGCACCCCTGGGAGGGTGCAGGACTGTGCCAGACTCCTCCCAGGGTGCAGGCCCCCAGATCTGCACAAGGGATGACAACAGGCTGCCGCTGCCGGCTGGGACAGATGCTAAAGCCACATAAGCCCGGCTTCAAAACTTGAAACACTTCAAAACTTTTGAAATGTTTCGAGTGGCCTTGTTTTATTTCAAAGCTATTTCAAAGGCTTTTGTTTCTTTTCCATTTTGCTGTTTCAAGCTCAAAACGTGTCGAAATGAAACACCCAGTGAAATTTCACACAGCCCTATTGGAGGAGTCAAGGGCCAAGATAGGGCTTTGTTTTCCCAGAGGCAAGGTCCAGCTGGGATTCTTACCTGGATTCCCTCCCTACTCCACATGTGAGTGGTGTGAAAGGGACTTTTCTGCTCTTCAGGAGCAATGAGAGGGAGGAAGAAACAGGAAGGCAAGGTCAGTCCCTCTACCCAATTCAGCTTGGCTATATTGATAATGGGAAAGCAGTAAGCTCCCTGCTGCAGCCCATCTCTCATTGGAGGAGGGAACTTCCTCTGCAGAAGAGCAGCCCAGACAGCCAGGAGTTTGCAGCTAGTCAAGTATTATGTGGGGGTGCAGGAAAGTTAGGCTCTATTCCTGATTTTGCCATTGCCTGAAGGTCAATCTTAGCTAGTCATTTAATTGCATCGTGCCCCAGTTTTCCCAACTATACAATATGAATAATAGTACTGACCCTCATGGTAAAACAGTTTGAGATTGATGAAAAATGGTTCATAAGTGTTTTGTTTTGTTTTGTTTTGTTTTGTTTTAACATGACTGGCTAAGTCAGCACTTAAAAGCTCTCCTTCCTTCTATTAAACCTCACAAGGTTTTGACTTGTAGGTTTTGTTCTGCCCAATACTCTTGTTCCTGGGAATGTCTGAAAAAGCATTTTTGAATTAGTCACGAATAAATTAATGTTCAGGCTGTGTTCCAAGGTCTTTTCTCCTTTTCTGCGCATATAGCACCAGGCATTCATTCTTGTTAGCTTGTTGGGCCAGTCATGAAAACTTATCAAGGCATTTTCTTTCTAAGCTCATTTTCCTAAAATATCTTCATTTTATTATCCATTTTTCCTCTTTACATCTACTTAGTCACTTCTAGTTTGACTCCCTATTGAAATACTGCAAAGCAAATGGTTTTCATGGGGCTAGAATACTTGTATTAAGTAAGACAAAGAAGAATATGAATGGATCATCGATTGTTTTATTATTATAGCAATCCAAACCACTCACCCTAGTTGGCAAAATTAGATACATAAAGAAAAAAACATTAAATAACAATGGGTTTGCTGCTGACTAAGGGGCAAGGCTGGGAATGCAAAGACAACCACTACTTTGCTCCAAACCAGGAGGGGAAGCCTTTCTGTAAACTATTTATTTAACTAAATTATTGGAGGGGGTGGGATCTCTATTCAATTAAATTGGTATAACCACCAAAACGTAAGTAGTTATATTGGCATAAAGACTGTGTTAACAACTTTAAACTGGTAAGACTGCCTTTACACTGGGGTTTGCAGCAATATACTACATCTTTTTTTATTTCCTATCAACTTAATTGTATCAGTGCAAAAATGATGTGTCAATAAGTCTTAGATAAAACTGCTCCTGCATCTGTCTTGTTTGCTCAGATGAGTATAATTAAAGGCAACAGCTGCACTGAATTAAAAAAATAAAAGCACTACTAGCAATATGTTCAGTTTTTAACCAGAACTGCACCACAGCTGACAATTTGTATTTCCCTAAAATTTAACTCCTGAGCAGTCAACTAAACAGACCTCAGAGGACACTATAAGTGACTCGCAAAAGAGATGAGCCTTTGAAATCTAATAAAATGGCATCTCCTGCTGAGCTTTCAGATGTGGAATCAAGACTGCTACAGTCAAAATGCCTCATGTGTCTTCAACATAATTATGACTTAATATCTAATTCAAGCCTTTTTTGTATTACAGCTACTCAGAACAATGACAGCACAACAGTTTCCAAGCCCAAATCAACTTTGGAAAACTGGCAGTTAGAAAACTTTCTCATTCTAGCTTGCATGAATTAGAAAGACTACATTAGGGTACCCAGAAATAATTAACAGAGGCACACTTTTCTGATCACTGGTTACATGGTAACAGTTGCTTCCTAAACCCTATAGCTTTGCTGTTCTGTGATGAGTAACTCAGTTCACCTGCTAGCGTGAGATTGACTTTGCTGCCAGTGCCAGCTGTGGTGCTCAGTTTCCTGTGGTTCACCCTTGTCCACTGAGAACTGGCCAGAAACTTAACTTTAGACAGTAAACAGGCTTCAGACAGCCTTCGCCTTCGCCTTCGCCTTTGCCTTCGCCTTCGCCTTCTCACTCACACACACACACCCCCCTTGAGCCCAGAGAGGAAAGGCACCTCTGTTACTCGGCGTGAGTCCCAACTTCCCAGTTTTTATGAGCTTCTGTGTGTACAGGGGAGAGATTTAGCCAATTAAAACTCCAATGAATTTACAGGACAATTTAATTCCATCTAACTGTGGGAATTAATAAGTACATTGCTCACATCACACTGTATTTATTGGTCTGTTGCAAACACATTTGGCCATAATTGTTTATTTCAATTTTCATAAATCAGCAGAGACCCATTTCAACATGTTTCTGGGAAGTGCAGCTAATGAGACATGACTGTATTTAAAGAAGTCCTGTAAGCCTCCTGTGCTAACCAGTTTGGAGCAGTATGTTATGTAGACAGTTTTATAAGAAGGGCCTGTCATGTGACATCATTAGAGCTGCCATTATACAAACAGGATCTGTGAAAAATAACAGTCAATGCTTATTATAGGGCAGCTAGGTTTCACTGGACATATCTACACAAGATGCTTAATGCACAGTAGCCTGATAACACCATGTAGTAGTGCGCTGGGCAAAAGCTGTGCTAATACGCTACTGCACTGTAGTATTAGGCTACTGCACAGTAAGCATCACAAAAAAAAACAGTGCACTAGTACTACTGCGTAGGAACTGTAGTGCTTTTAGTTAATACTTCACTAAGCAAGTACTAAACTAGATGCGCAGTAACTACTGCACATTAATGAACGTGTAGACATGCCCATTGACATCTAGGGAGGTTTCTTCGTGTCTCCATCCCTTATGACCTCTGCTCAAGACAATTCCTCCCATTCTATAACATAAGGTTAAAATATCTGTCCCCTATAGAGGTGTTGGAAGGGTTCATTAATGCTTGTTCAATGTTCTGCGAAGCTGTTTCAAGACGTTTATTCTGTGACTCAATTATTTTTCATTCCACTGGCTAGCAAAGAGGTGTTTTTATGGGGCTGATAGAAACAAGCATCTTTTCTAATCCTTTATATATGCAAAATATTTATACAGTTTTGCATTTTCAAAGACTTTACTGGCAGTAGAAAGTTCCAGATGAGTAGCCACAGGAAATAAAATTTTCTCTCAGCAGGCACAACCCAGAACAGTTCATGCTGATTTAGGCTTCTATCTGTGCTGGAGAGACCACGATGAGATGTCTCTGAAGGGAATACAAAGAGCAACATTGGACCATTCATTCCTTGGCCTCTCTGCAGAGTCTGCAGCAAAGGAGGGTTCTTCATGCATGTTGCACCTGTGATTTCTCTAATGTACTCTCAGCTATCATTTTCATTATTTTAGCACCTCAGTGCCCCATGGATGAAGGCTATGCACCAATTCTGCTAGGTTCTGTACAAACAGGGTGCATTTTCATGTGCAATTACCATACCTAAATAAACTGCAGAACTTATTGCTCTGGAGTTAATTGCTCCCAGGTCTGCCGTTTGAACATGCACCCAGGAACAATTAGCTCTGGAGCAATAAGCTCCACAGTTTATTCAGGTGCAGTACATGGAGCCCATGCAAAGCAGCCCTGGCTGGCCAGGGGCCCCAAAAATCAGCCTGCCAACCCAGGGCTCTTTTGACCAGGCTCAGCATGCTGGTTGGGGCACAAGAATGTTTCAGTGTAGGAGCTAGCCAGCAGGCAGCCCTCACACTGAAGCACCCTTGTGCCCCAGCCAGGTAAACATCTACAAGTGCACTGCTGTGCACAAAAAAACCCCCTCTTGTTTACAAGTACTATCCTGCTTCAGAATTTATTAGTTTTCTGTGTCCTAATAGGGGTGCACATGTAGATAGGGGTGTGTGAAGTGAGCCCTATTAGATTCAGATTAACATTTGGCCCAAATCAGGGACAGTGATTCGATTAGTTGATTTGCATCACCGCCCCTGATTCGATTCGGCCAAATCCAAATCTGAAGATTTAATGCTGATTCAGAGAATCAGCAATTCAGACACAACTTTAAATGTTTTTTCTACATACCCCAAGGAACCAGCGCGGCTTGTGAATGCTGCAATGCTGGGGCGGATGGAGCATCCCACAAGAGCATGGTGTGCGAACCTGGATGTGGACCAGAAATACTTCCGTGTCCACCAGGGAGTTCCCCCTGCACCTTCCTGGCTCAGTGATGGGTCATGGGGGGACTCCAGGTGTCCCTCCCAGACCCAGGAGGCACCAGTCACTGAGCCAGGGGGGACACAGGGTGACCCCCACACGCTCTCCATTGTACTCAGAAGTGGACTGGAACAACTTTTGGTCCACTTCCGGGTCTGCTGCCAAGTGTGCTGGGGAGCCCACCATGCTCCTGTGGGATATTCCATGTGCCCCAGCATTGCAGCATTCATGAGCTGCCTTCTACCTTGAGATATGTAGAAAAAACATTTAAAGCTATGTCTATGTCTGAATCTCCAAATCTTTCCAAATCCCTCCAAATCAATTTGGAGGGTTCCCATTTGATTTGAAGAGATTAAAGGGTCCTCTGATTCAATTTGGATTCAGAGATCTGGCCACCAAATCTCTGCCAAATCGAATCAGGGACTGAAGCTTCTTACAACCCTCCATGTGGCCACTGGGTGCATCTACACATGCATTTGATCTGCAATCAGTTTACTTGCATGTAAACTACTTGCTAGTAAATGCTCCCTGGCAGATGTGTACACATGAAGGACTAGGGAGACTATTTGCTGCTCTTGGCACTAAACTTCCTGCAATGGGCCCCTTTCACCATCAGGGTGAACTCCAGGCTCTGGCTGCAACTGCCAGTAGCTGGCAGCCCTCTTGAAAAGCCAGCCCATTCTCTGCTCTCTGGCCAGCCACTTCCTTGGACAGGAACAGTGTGCACAGCACAGTGGTAGCATGCAGCAGTTCTCTCTTCATCAACTCTGCATTGCTGCACCATGGCTGTTCCAGCCCCTGCCCCTGGCAGTGATGACCAGCACCCTGAGCTCCTGCTGGCCACCACTCTGGCCCTGCTGGACCACTGCACCAACCACCAGCTGGCCCACAGCTACCTGAGCCCACCAGGCTCACCCATGCACAGCGACCACCTGCCCAACTGCAGTACACCATCCCAGGGCTGCTGCTGTTGTGAACCTGCTGCCTGGACCACCTTCCACCTGGCTGGACCCTGACAGGGATGCTAACAATGGGCTCCTTGTCACCACTGCTGGGACCACACTTGGACTCCTAGGCCTCCATCTCCAGTGCCTGTGGGGCTGCCAGGCCAGCCAGGACTGGTGGCTGCAAGTCATCCAGTAGACCTGGGATGATGAGCAGTGACAGGAGGCATTCTGGACAACTTGGGCCACCTTCCAGGACATCCTGGAGAGCTCTGCTTGCACCTAGAGGGGAAGGACACCGCCATGTGGGTGCCCCACCACATGGACATGCAGCTGGCCATGCCCACCAACCTCCAGTATGTGAGCCATCTCTTTGGAGTGGGCAGGGCCACCACCAAGGAGGCCATCCTGGAGGTGTGCAGTGCTCTCCAGGATGTTCTGGGGCATATGGTGCTCCGTGTGCATGACCCCTTGGTGGTGGTAGCGGAGTTCCATGCCCTGGGATTCTACCATAACATGCCACCATCTCAGAGCCATAGACTCTCTAAAATCTAACCACCAAATAGTAATAACACCAGCAGATAAAGGAGGAGCTAAAGTTATCTTTAACTGTAAAGACTATATAAAAAAAAGCCAACAGACAGCTCTCTGACACTACCTACTACAAAAAACTAGAGGAAGATCTTACTCCCTTTTTCACCTTAAAACTCAAAACTACCATCAAGTCATTTTCATCTGAACTACAAGAAAAATTACAGAACTTGATCCCTCCACTACCTAACCCAAGACTTTTTACACACTCCCTAAAATCCACAAATAAGGGAACCCTGGCAAACCTATCATATCCAATCATGAAACCCTAACAGAGGAAATATCAAGTTTCATCCAATCCATCCTAAAACCTCTTGCCACCCAAAGAGCAAGTTTTGTCCAAGACACAACAGACTTTCTATAAAACCATAAAAACATAGACCACCTTCCCAGTAACACCCTCCTAGCTACCATGGACGTTCTCAGCTTATATGCCAACATCACACGCCAGGATGGCATCCAAGCCTACTTTACATATCTACAAGAGCAGGATTACAACTCAAAGTACAGACCTAAAGATATTACTGACCTTATACATGTCATCCTCACACACAATAACTTCACTTTCAAAACCAACACTTCCTCCAGACCATAGGCACAGCTATGGCCACCAAAATTGCCCCACAATATGCCAACCTTTTTATGAGCCACCTGGAAGAAGATTTCTAGCTTCTGTCCCATCCAGGAAGAGCACAGACCAACTGCAGACACTTCCTCAGCCTGACAAGGGGTGTTTGTACCCAAAAGCTTGCAAAGAAGAATGCTTCCAACTATTTTAGTTGTTTGAATAAAAGGTATTGAATTTCCCCAAAGAACCTTGCCTGCCAGTGTTCCTAGACCAACATGGCTACAACCTGTAACCCTGATGCTATGCTGTATCCATTTGTGTCACATCTATTGCTGTATATATTGTGTTATAATACCTGTGTATATTTTTATCATTTTGGTCATGGTTCAGCCAAGGCACTGAGGCATGCATACTTAAAGACAATTGCCATTCCTAGACACAGGCAGAAGGAGAAATTATAGAGTTGGGCATCCCAGGGCATTGTCTGACTGCAGTGGAAAAATCAACTTCACAATAGAGGCAACTGAGAGAAATGGACCTTTAGCCAGGGGCATCTATCCACATGCCCAGCGCCTGCTCTGACATGTTCTAATCACATCAACATCCCCGTATTTCAAAATGGGGATGTCATAAGATGCTGTGGGCACTTTAATTAGAGTAGCTCCTGAGAGCAGCTTTAGTTAAGACACTGCCCCACCACTACCCGGAGCACATGTAAAGACATGCTAGGTGTCTCAGTGACACCAGAACTTTCTGGAGGATTCAGGTGACTTGTGGACATCAGAATAATGCTGATGTGGAGAAGGGGGTTTGGAGGCTTTTTAGAGACTAGCTAGGACACAATCAGCATCTTTGAATCTCAAGCTTTGGGGATTCAATGACCCAGTGCTGGCAGAGTAGGCAGGAAAGCTGATTTCTAGAGATACAAAAAAGCCTCTCAGGAGCGCTAAGGTATAGCCAAATGAGAAGGTAAGAACTTACTTTTTTTTTTTTGCTTTTCTGTCTCCAAACGTACAGTCAGTTTTGCTTGCGTAATTTTTTTATCCTATGTAATAAATTCTTTTGTGAATTCACCTCTATACTGGTTGCTTATGGGAAAACTGGTTTGTGGTCAAGCTGTACTCCAAGTTAACTTTGTACAGAAGGGGGACCCATCATTTCTTTCATAACCCATGGGGTGGCCACCTGGAGATGCCCTCACTGAAGCTGAAGATCTCAATATAAGGGCAGTGGAGGTGAGGCTTGCTAGGTTAGGAGCTATTCCAGGGCAACCTTGGCCTGTTCCTTGGGGCAAATGGCATCACAGTGGGGAGAACCATGGGGCCCTTGGGGTCACCTGCAAATGGGTTTATGACAAAAGAAAGCAGCTTTGTATGTATGTTCATGTTCTTCTCCAGCCAACCAGGAAGCATGGCTCATGTACCTGAGAGACTGAAGCCAGAGATGTCAGAGGCTTGGACTGGAGGAGAGATAACTGATGAAATGTGACATACTGTTTTCTCTTAGTGAACATCTTTCCCATCTGCCTCTTCCCCATTGGTGACTGGTGCATGGAC
This sequence comes from Crocodylus porosus, assembly GCF_001723895.1. Lineage (NCBI taxonomy): Eukaryota > Metazoa > Chordata > Crocodylia > Crocodylidae > Crocodylus > Crocodylus porosus. The sequence continues at coordinate 5,810,707 of NW_017728943.1, read as the reverse complement.
TCTTCAGTAGCACTGTATCAGAACCCAGTGAGGACTTAGACAAAGTAAATGGTATGGACACACAAGGTGATAGTTTGTGTATGAGTCCCTCCAACTGGCAGAGCATTTAATCGAGCCACTGAAGAAAACTGATTCTTCAGTGACTCTGAATATTGAGTGACTCTCAGAGGTGGGCTCTGGTTGTACATAAGAGGCTAGATTACTTCCTGGCATGGCTGTAGAAAGAGTTGTATAGAATGGCATTTAGGACTGGGGCCTATGGGGCAATCCATATTTGGGCATGACATGACACCAAGAAATCGCACATTGAGAGCATCGGTATATCAACCCTTGACAATCTGTGTGAGGAGCCAATGCTTTGTAGAGCTTTCTTCCTCAAAAGCTGTGAAGCCAGGCAGCTGGCTTCAGGAGCCTCAAGCCCTTGGAGGGAAGTGCTTTTCAGTCCCCAGCTCTTCTGTCTGTTGAAACTGCTGTGAGATATCTATTTCCTGGCAGCTCTCTGATCCTTTCATTGTGCCTCTCATTGTCTCTTTTGACCTTCCACCCTCCTTATCCCCTTTGATATTCCCCTGTGCTGATGGGTGCTGAATACTGCAGCTACTCCCATGGTGAGGTTACACACCATCTGTCCACATTCTGGTGGCAGCTTTTCATCTGTGTTCTCCAGTAGTTGAGTTCACCCTATCTTGGAAAGAAAGACCCAGGAGTGTCTTAGGGCTGCAAATGGAAGTTCTCACCAAGGGATCTAATTTGGGAAACTAGGTCCCATTTCCTAATCCCACAACCATATGTTATAATTTACACCAATGCAAAGTGGGCTGTAAGCTCTGCTATTCAGCATTTCATACTCTGTAATGAGGTGCTGCGGCAGCCTGGAAAGTGATAAGGGGTCCCTGCCTATCAGATAGCTGCAAAGGCAAATCAAAGCAAAGGGAGCTGACTCTCAGTAACAAGGCTGTTTTGCTTCTCCCCTGGCTCATGGAGGCAGCAAAAAGCCCCTGGGGACTGTAAGGGCCTTGTTAGACCTTACCTTGTAAGCTGAACAAAAGTTAATCAATTTAGTTCAGCTTAGTGAAGCAGGCACATGGTAAGGTGAAAAACCTGCCCTACCTGTCCTTCAGCTACACAGCTGTGGCTTGCTACTACTGGCTTGGTGAACAGAGGCAGGACTAACCCATTTGCTGCTCCTGCCAGGCAGAATGAGGGTGCAGAAAGAAATTCTCTCTACTTCCCTCCAGTTGTGGAGCCAGGGACACCTTGCATGGCTGAAGCAGAGCACAGCCTAAGTCTCCAAGAGAGCAGCAAACTGTAGGGGAACTGACCCCCCCCCACTTCCCCCCACACTTGTAGGGTGTGGAGGACACCCTGCCCAGCCACAGCCAGCCCAGATCTCCTGGGCAGCAGCAAGCAGGGGGTAGAGATTCCCTCTGTGCTTGCTACTTCCCAGCAGACCAGGACTGTGCTGTGGCTGGGCAGGGGGTCCCTGGCTCCCTGCACATGTGTGGGGAAAGATGGGGCAGGATGGGCCTAAGCAGAGTAAGCAAGGTCCAGAGCTGCCCTTAGCTCCTAGTCCTGGCATGTGGAAGATGGCCAACTGTGGCCACTGCCAGGCAAGCCAGGTTGGGGGAGCTGGCAGCCAGACCCTGAGCAACCCGTTAGAGTGCAAGATCAGTGAAAACTAGCCTTGCAGCTGCCAAGTTCTGCCCTGCTACAACCACCCAGCCCCACCAGGGTATGTGTCAGAGTCCTTGGGGTGTAGATATTGGGCAAAGAATGCACTGAAGTGGAGCATGGGGCTGGGCACAGATTCAACCATGGGTCAGCCGGAGGGGTGAGCACCAGCCACTCCCTACATTTGGACTAGGCATTCAGAGCAGTAAGCTGGTCTGGGAAGCACCGCAGCTGTCACAAGTTCCAGGGCTATGGCAAGCAGCAGCACAGAGGTGCCATGCCCAGCTGCACTGCCCCCCAGCATCCCCTCTCATCCATTGCATACTGGGATACTGGCCACATAGGGAATACCTATGGGATGTGGCCACATGGTAATGGAACAGGAACAAAGGCAGATTGGAGATAATCCTCCCCAGGAATGCCATCTTAGTTTAAACTATGTTTAAATCATTTCAAAGGTGCTAATGTTCAACAAATACTGGGGTTAAGAGCTCCAGAAGCCACCTAAAATTACCCCAGAACAAGGTGCTAACCTTTGGCTATGGCAAAACAACCTAACACCTTCCCACCCTCTTTTTCACAGGCAGGAAATGCTAAACAAGGGGCAAATCTTCTCAGAAGAATAATGTATTCAACAAGAAAGTGAATCTCTAGGTTCATAGAAATGCTTCACAATTTCTTGATGAATTCAGTGAATCATTTGGAAACAATAACAAAATTAGTCAGGGAACTTGAAACTGCTTGATTTTCTGTTTCAGGACATTTCAACACCAAATTTACCTATACATCAAGGGTGACATGGCATGTACAGGGCAAGTGACATGGGTGGCTCCTGTATGTGTCACAACCCCAGGGAAAATAGAAAAAAAAAATGGAAAAAGCACATTAAAATGCAATACTTCATAACTGATCAAACAAAATGTTGCTTATCCTAAAGCCATTTTTGGAAGGTTGTTTTCATAAGAAACCTCCACAACTGGTTTTGTTTGTTTGTTTGTTTGTCGTTTTACACACTGCAGAGGCTTCTTCACAAAAGCACCAACTCCCCATCCAAGTACTGATACAGAGACCCATCATTGCTAAGACACATCAACGCTAACCCTAACTCTTCTCCAAGCTTCCAAGAGCAATCTCACTCTCTGCCTCCCAGCCTGGAAAAGAAATTCTTGATTAGCTTACAGACTTTTTATATTTAAGGGTTTTTTTTTCTTGTTTGCATGAGAATAGTGTGGGAGTGCTATGCATGTGGGAGTGTTATGTGGGAGTGTTACGTGGGAGCAGGTGAACAAGTTGTGTTGTGTTGTGTTGTGTATGTGCATTTGTGTTGGGTACATAAGCAAATCCATCCACATTCCCCCTGCAGAGAGCCCTCAGCACAGCTGACATACCATATCCACTGCACAATGCAGTGCTTTGTTTGTGTTTTAAGCTCTTCGGGTTAAGGAGCTTCTCTCTCAGCTTGCAAAACACCCAGCATAGGGGTGGCACAGCACCCATCTGAAGTCTTAGGCCACACCATGATGCTATATTGCTATTATTAACATTTGGAATTGTAATGAACTAATAATCATGATTATGATAACAAATAATAATAATAACAATAATAATAATACTACATATATTTGAATGTTTTCCATCCATTAATTTAAAGGATCAATAAACAAGTGATTCCTAATATCTCAACCATGTCCTTTAAATGGTAGCAACTTTCAATCATTAACATGAATTCCTCTCAGTGTGTTTCTGTCAACACGCTGGGCTCACAGGCAGCACACATTTGCAGCAGCACTGCCAGAGACGTGGCTTAAAAGAAAATCTCAAAAAACACTGTTTAAAATCTGAAGGATTCTACTTTCAGTCTTTCACATTAAAAACCTCAGTTGACGTTTCATTCTGTAAAGCTCCCCTGGCATATCATAGTGAAGAAAGCAACATGTTACTAAAGGAAACTCGCAGTGAGTTGAGTCAAGATTCCTCAGGGGCTTCATCATCTTCACTGACAAAGCAAACCAGCTCCTCGCTCCTATCTTTCTTTCCAGCTGAAGTGGGGATATTACTGGGGATTTTATGTGTGTGTGCATGCACGTGCATGAGCTTCAGGAGCTTTTTATGTAAGATCAAAGACGGAAGACAAAAAAAAACCCCAAAATCAAAAAAACCCTGTGTTTCTAAGGATAATAAAAAAAAAGTGGCTGAATCCTGTTGGCATGGAAACCAGCCCCAACTCAGAGCAGTAGGGAGCTCCAAACCATATCTGGCATGCTGCCCAGGGTCCATCACACCCCATTCTTGGTGCTGCATTGTTCTGCAGACATGCTGGGTATGTCCCCTCTTTGCTTCTTAAGGTGTTGCATTCAGTCCTGTCTCTTGGGCAGCATTCTCAGCTGTAGCTTGGGAGTTGCGGTCTTCCTGTAGTTTTTCCTGCAGCATTGTCAGCCACTGGCGAAAGCCACTGCATTTTGGAAACAGCACCCACTCATTGAGTATGGCTGCAGCAAGACCTCCAGCAAGTGGGCCGACCCAAAACACCTTTCAAGAGAACAGAAACAGGTTACTGAGGAGCTGTGGTCCTGGGCATAGCTGCTTGCTTAGAGATAACTATCCATTTGGCTAGGGCCCTCTTCTCCCCTAGGAACAAACTAAATAAGGATTTCCTGGAGTGCATTGATCATCCCAAATAATTTACTAGATAACATTGGTGGTCTACAAAAAGGCACTATGAGGACAAGGTATCTGAATGGTGAGGGGCAGTTTGGATTGACTCTGCCTGTCTGTAGGAATGCAGAATCATTGAAGAATAAGGTTGGGAAGTCATCCAGTCATCTGCTCATGACAGGATTGTGCATCTCTTAAACCATCTCATCCAAGGGCACCAACAGACATGGGAACCCTCTTCCCCCGCCCAAAAAAAGCCCCAGCATTTTACCAGAAGAGGAATTGTGTCAGTCTGACTCAGCTCCCGAGTTTCGGTATAGATCATGTGCTTCAGCAGGCCTTTTTGGCACATTTATCTAATAGCTGATTCAGTCAGCTATTAGATAAACATGCCAAAAAAACCCACTGAACCCCACATGACATATATAGATGCTTGGTGAGCTGGGTCAAACTGATGCAATGCCTTTTCTGGGCACGTGTTGCATTTGGCATGGGGGCATGCTGAGCTGAAAGTCTGTTTGGGGTTTTTTTCCAGGTCTGTAAACAGCCCAAGTGTTTATCTAACCTACATTTGTTCAACCTCCTAAGGGTAGAGGGTCCACACTTTCTCTAGGTAAACAATAATAAAGGTCTTTCTAATAAACAACCTAAATCTCCATTTTTATAAGCTAAGCCCACTACTTCTTATCCTGAGCCCAGTGGACCTAAAGAATAATTGATTAAAGACTAGCCTCTCCCCTTGTACTCGGCCTTTTCCCCTTGTACTCGGCCTTGGTGAGGCCGCAGCTGGAGTACTGTGTCCAGTTTTGGGCTCCACAATTCAAAAAGGATGTGGAGAAGCTTGA
>NW_017728943.1:5749122-5805436 GCF_001723895.1 Crocodylus porosus | reverse complement strand
GTACCTCTCCACTTTTACCTGCTACATCCCCCTCCCAACCTGTCTCTCACCCCCTGACTCCTCAATTTACATTTTCACTGACTAGCTTCCTTGCCTGCAGCCCAGCCTCTGCCTTCTTTATTATTCTTTCCATCCAAGAAGAGCATACACACCAACTGCAGATGCTTCCTCAGCCTGATAAAGGGTTTTTAAACCCAAACGCCTGCTAAGATATATTTCTTCAACTATTCAGATTGACTAATTAAAGGTATCAGATTGACCCAAAGAACCTTGTCTGCCTATGTCCTTAGACCAATGTGGCTACAACCTACACCCCTTAACACACACAAGTGATAAGAGTTTTGCTTTCAACAGTTTGAGTGGCACTTTCACAGAAACCCCTGCACCTGTCTTCTTGAAACTTGGCAGGCTTCATGCCCTCAGAAGGGACTACCATCCCTGATGCAATCATCCAACTCTGCCTTAACACACACAAGTGATAAGAGTTTGCTTTCAACAGTTTGAGGGGCACTTTCACAGGAGCCCCTGCACCTATCTCCTTGAAACTCAGCAGCCTTCATGCCCTCAGAAGGGGCTATCATCCATGCATTTTAATCTGAGTCAGCAAAAAAATGACAAAGTTATAGGTATTTTAGTGATTCCCCATTACAGTCTATGGCCGAATCTCTGAATCAGCACCGAATCTCTGAATTCAAAGTGGCTGAATTGAAGCTGGACAGTAACTCAAATCACCAAATCAAATCACTGTCCCTCTGAATTGGATGAATCTGAATCTGAATTGAATACTTGCCGCTTTGCACAGGCCTAATACGTATGTTCTCAGGGGTGTGTACACATACATGTACACGCACACACACACCACTAGAACTGGCTGGGAAACGTATTTCCAGGTTTGTGGAAAATGTTGATTTTTCTTAGACTGTTTCCCATCCCAAACTTGCATGTCGACTTCTCTAAGCTGCTGATTTTTAAGTAAGCTTCAGGAAAAATCAGAGCAATATATATTGCAGGTTTCATATTTTCTGCAAAGTTTTCTTTCTTCATATATAACATCATATCTGCTTCTGCTATTGTGTATAGTTTTGTCAAAAACAAGCCATTGAGTAAAAATGTCATAAATCTGGCCAGTGTCACCACCAGTGCTTAATGATTGGCATCTACAGTTCTCTAGGGTTCCAGATGACCTGAATCCTCAGCAACCCACATGGTGGGCTTCTGGGAAAGTTGTTCTTCCTGGCCCTGGGCTGGAAAGCTCTGCTTTCTTAATTGGGCAGGTGACCAAGAGTGGGAGTGGTCAAGTAGCAAGAAAACCAGGAGCTCTTCATTGGAAATCTGTCTGGTTTCTGTCAGAAGAGATGCTGAACTCTTCATGTTTCTCTAGGCCATTTCAGTTCTGATGAATAATCATTTTCCAATGTAAAAAAAATTCTGCTATACTATTTCTGACTCATTTTACCATGACTTGAAACCATGAAACTATGAATTCGTTACTGGCTTCCACTCAGTTACATCTGTGCACAGGCACTGACAGCCATGGGGCTGCACAGGTGTCACAGAGGGCAGATACTGGCCTTCAGAATCTTTTCTGTCCTGGGGATGATGCAGGAGAAGGAAAGGACACAGCTTGACTCTCAGACATCTGGCTGGTCCCATCCACTGAACCTTACATATATTTAATCTAAAGTTGCCACAGTATTATATCCATGGAGCTCCCTTGGTGCTGTTTGCACCGTTGCTTGTAAGGTAGGAACAGGAAACAAAGCTCTGCACCATCTAAAATCATTTTTGGAAAATGTTGCTTACCCAGTGGTTTGTAAAGACAAAAGTGATCAAGGCAGGGCCCAGTGAGCGGGCAGGATTCATACCACATCCAGTGTAACCAATCTGGAGAGTAAAACAAACGGAGATACCAGATGAAACAATGCAGTGGCAGAAGCTGTGAAGAGGGGGGAAGCCACCAGATCCCAAGTATATGGGAAGTTCTTTGAGCCAGCTCCTCAGAGGCCTGACCCCAGCAGGTTCACTGCAAAGATACTCCGTCCGTCAATATTGCAGGACCAAAAGAAGCCTTAGGTGAGGATCCCAGCTCTGTGCTAAAGTTGAACACGCAGATAAGCTGCAGGCCATAGATACTTTAAATTTTGGCATTGGTACTCCAAGGGTCAACCATTTTAGAGAGCTGGACACAAGAAACTACTTGGTTTGTTGATTATAATTCCAACAGACATAACTTCATGTCTCCCACCCTTTGGGGGAGTTATAATAACTGTGGAACAGAGGCAGAGGCCCTTCTGAGAGGTGAAATAAATGAAGAACGGAGAAAGCAGAGAGTTTATACACAATCACACACCAGTGTAATTATACCAGTTTAGTTAAACTAATGTAAATCGTTTGTGAAAATACTAGTTTGAGAATGGTATATTTTGGTTTATAGAAATCTGTCCAAACTGAGTTGAATTAAATTGAAATAAGCCTGTTTTAAACCAAAATTAGGGGGCATTTTTACACATGCAAGTGTCGCAGCACTGGGTGTTTTTCAAACTAAAACACTTTGGAGGTGCGTTAGTTCAAAAGCACACCTCTGCCATTTTCTCCATGCTGACAAGCATTTCACTGCTTATACAACTGCAAGCAGCACAGCGCAGTGCACATCAGCTCCCATGTGGAGCAGACTCAATTAATCATGTGTGCTCCAAAGCAGTGGATCTCCGGCATGCCTGAGAACAAAGTATGTGCATAAATGGCCAGGGGTTCCACATGTAAGTTTTAACTGAACTGGTTCAAATTCAAACCTGCATCTGAATCAGCAAATCTTTGCAGAGATCATGCTTAAGTCAACCCTGGTATGGATGTTCACTGGGCTCCCAGGTCAATTTAACTTTAATTTGTAATTTTTTGTTTACACCAAATTCTTGGTTCTTACGTTACTATTGTAATTAATATTTATATGAAAAGAGGAGCTAGAGATTCCAATCAGAAGCAGGACATGGAGGGTGCATCTTTCTTAGGTGTTGTCTTAACTTGCATTAACTAACGGGTGGCAGCAAAGGGCCTGTATGTGCTTGACAGTTAACTTGGATGTGAGTAGAGTATGAAATTCAAGCCGAAAGGCTATGGTGGGACAATTTTGTGCAAAGGTGTTCTCTTATCCTGGAAATACTTGGTGCATAGAATTATTCCAGAGCAGCTTTTGAGGAGCATTTATTCCAGAACAGGTTTTAGGAAAAATTCCATATGTAAATTAAGGGAAAAACCAAATGAAAATAGCAACACTGATCATTTTTATGGGAGGCCACAAAGCCTTTCCATCTGGTCTGCAGTCTCCTTAGGTTTGTAAATCACACAACCAGCTCCAACCCAGTAATACCATTGAGCAAACTTGTTTACCCCCTCCCTCCCCCGCCTTCAGACTGTGGGGTTCTTTGTAGACTGAATTTGGATCTGAACCTACTTCCAGTGACAGGGTACGTGTGGCAAAGTTAACTCCCACTTCAGTTCAGGGAGCTGTGCGCCTTTGCTCACCCTCCCACCACTGAAATGAGTCCCCAGTCTGGCTCCTCAGCCCAGAATTTGGCAGAAAGGCGAGTGGAGCTCAGGGTGGGGCTCGGGGACTTCTGTGCCTGCTCAGGGACTTGTGGGGGTCCCACTTCTCACACCTCTGCTGAATTCCCAGCCTCTCGAGGAACCCTGCAGGCTAAATGACACAGCTTCACCAGATGTATCCAGCCTACAAGCTGTATTTTTGACACCCTACCAAAAGCAAATGCCTACTGGGGTCCTTTCAAGGTCTTCATGTCACCATACAGTAACTGTAAAATGGTATTAGCATCTGGACTCTACTCACAATTGAGCCACTCCCTACACTAAACCTGAACACAGAACCCAATTCCCCAGTGTGCCAAAGTCATTTCACTGAATGCCCATAGATTACAAGAGGATATTAGGCCTTTCAGTTTAAGATGAACTCAGGAGGCCTGGATGGCTGGAATTAGCAGGGACTGGGGATGAGCAGGTCCCAAACCCACCTCTGCAGTGCTGAATCAGTCTTCTGCCTCCTGAGTGAGGTCTGCTCAATCAAGACCCCTGAAAGCAAACAGCTTCCAAGTATGTAATGTGGTAAAATACTTACAGCAACCAGGTGTCCCAGTGTGACAGAGAGACCTATGATGAGGTGTCCACATTTGGATGGGTCTCTTCTGTTTTCCGATGTGGAGAGGATGCAAAGGATATACTGGAAGGAGACAATCATCTCTATAGCAAGGGCTTGCAGTGACGTGACTCCTGGAGCCAGCTGTGCTTTCAAAACCAAGGACATAACAACACAGTTACAATGAAGGATGGTGGCACTGGCCCACAGCTTTGCCATCGTTGGGGCTGCTGTGATACAGGGTGGAGAGTTATAGGCAGGTGTCTGTGGTCCAGTTAAGGCAGCCTGACATGCTGGTGTGCTTATAGCTCAAGTAGACAAAGCATGCAAACCATGGCTCAGGCTGCCAGTTGCTGAACTGGGAAGTTGCCTAGGTGGTTACAGTAAGACAAGAGCATTCAATGCCCTGATGGCAGGAGTAGGGTGCAGAATATGGCCTGCCAGTTCTTCCATCCTTGTCTGACAAATACAATGGCTTTAGTCCTGTAGTCTGTACCTGGGCATGAAAGTCCACACACATATGCAAATATATAAATGTGTGAACATGCACCCCTATAAACAGAAAAGCAAGCTAGCACAAAGTATGCAATTGCATGGACACAGGCATGTGGACATATACCTGGGACAAATGCATTCACATAGCACCTAGCCTCTATTGAGGCATTTCTCCAAGTTCCACACTTGCCAGCCATATACTCATACACCCAGGCATTCATGGCTACTATACCTACTGCAAACCAGGTGCACACACATGCACATCCGCACGCACGCGCACACACACACACACACACACATCATCCCATGACTATCACAGCCCTCATCTAATGCACATATACATCACACCTGCATCCAGACTACCATGGATTCCTACAGCAGAACCCCCTCTATAATCCCAAGTAGAACTGGGCCCACTATCCTTTCTCCTTCCCGCCTTCACCCTTCCCTTTCTCTTGCTCATACCCAATCCCGCTCTGTGGGGGCTGTGGCACTCATTACAGATGTGGTTGGGGTCACTGAGCAGCAGTGGTGTACCCAATGCTAAGCCATGTCAGAATCAGGCCATCACCATGGAGCAGAGGCGCTTGCAATACCTGCCTATCAGCACCACAGTCTGGATTCCCCAAGTGCCTAATCAAATTAAACAAGAGCTTTAGCTGACAGAATTGGTACTGAAGGTTGGAAAAACTCCATTAGGTCACACTGGGGACCCTTCCCCTGCCAGGAATTAGTTCAGGTTTGTGGCATAAGGTGTCTCAACTTGCAAAGGCAAAAAAGGCCAGCTGTTATCGTACATCTGCATGGCTGAAACTACAGTTTGTACAAACATACCTATGCTAGCTTTAAACTCAGGTACAGATAGCTGGGATGGCATGGAAACACTATCAGTGGGGTCTGGAAAACCTATCCCAAAACCCAGGTAAATACTTAGAAAGTTAGTCTGTACTGAGCAGCAGACTGCCATGGCTACAGCGCTAGCAGTGGCTGATCTAGCTAGCCAGGTTTGTCTGTACAAGCTGCAGGCAGGGTCATGAATGATGAATGACATGCAGACATGCCTATGGAGAGACAATGGCAAAAAAAACCCTGGCCTCTTGTAAACTGGAGGATTCTGTGAGGCCAGGTTCTCAGCAGGTTCTCCCAGGGATACTGGCTCCTTGTCCCTCCCCATTCCCCTTGGATACTTGCAACTTTTCATTCACTAAGACATAGACATGTAGGGCTGCAAGAGACTTCAAAGGTCATCTAGTTCAATACCCTGCTGGCAGAATCATCCCTATTCAAACCATTCATACAAATCCATTGTCTAACCTATTAGTAAACCTACAGAGTGAACCCTGACCTAATCACAAGGCATAACACCCTCACCTGCCACAGGTACAGCATGGGGACAATGGTGGCCAATGTCCTGCTGCTGCAAGTATTGATAAAATACACCTGATAGATCCAAGGAAGAGGACTGGTCCCCCTGTTGCAGTGGAAGGCAAACTGAAGAGGAGTTTGGGGGAGGGGGTGGTTTAGCAAATGAAAATAAAAAATAAATTTGTCCATACTTCCAGAGGTGAACTTTTCTCATTTAAAAGCCAAAAATATTTTAAGAGAAGAGGGGCTGTTGTGTTTCCTATCGAAAAATTACAAATTTTTGAGGCATATGGATACTTCCACAAAAATGTTTGTTCAGCTGAGAATCCAGTGAAAGAAGAGCTCATTTTTCAAAAAAGTGTAACTAGCTCAAACAAACAATGTTTGGTGAAAGACACCAATGGCAGAGACAGATGGACTCCAGAGCAAAGAAAATTTCTGGGGTTGGCAGTACTAGATAGATCATTTTCATCCCAGTGGCAAATAGCGCTGCAAAGAGCATTCAAGAGCTATGCCTAAGAAAAGCAAGATGTGTGACAGCTTCTGATCCAAGATGTGTGACAGCATCCTGAGTCAGGACCCCAAAGCCATGAGATTGCTTATGAATCAGGGATTTAGGATTCTTTTGATTGGCGTTTGCCATTTGAAACTTTCATTTGATCACCCATTTACATTTTTATCCTCAAACATGAGGGCTGGAAACTTACTAAAAACCAAAGTAATTGGGAATCCTAAATCCATATCCACACACAGCACATATAAACACAAATACACACTACCTTCCCTACATACACACATCACTCCCTATACACAAAGAGAGAGACAACCTTCCTAGGAAGACACTCACTACCCCTAAAAGCCCTCATACATGTACACATCCACGCATACATATCACCTTTCTTAAATATGCACATTCCACTATCCCCATGCATATACAGATGCACCATCCTATACTTACACAAACTGCCCACATTGACATATGCCATCCCACCTGCACTCACACTTGCCCACTGTTCCTTATTCACACAAATACCACAAAAGCACATCCAGCAGGTGGATGACCTCATGTTTGTTTCATAGTCCCCCCTGCTCAGAGCCAGGAGTGTCATGGAGATAAGTTCTTCCCTTATAGCTGGGACCCTCAGACATAAAGACCACAGCTGGTATCTCACCCCAGCCAGGAGAGATAAGACAGGACCACAGACTGCTCTAGGAAGTGAGCAAATTGATGCAGGGAGGGGTCCATGTCCCCTGACAGATTGCTGATTTATTCCTGCTTGCCAATGCCCTTGCTCTAGCTCCAGAGAAATCCCTTATAATACATTCCACCGGTCTTGAGTGTTCAACAAAACCACTTCCTAGAACATATCAACCTTCCTCAAGAAATTTCAGGTTTTTCATAGGAGAACCAGCAATCCCCAGTACAGAACATTTTAAGATTTTAGTGCTTTTTTGGTGAAAGAAAACTATATTCCCTTTGGGAACCTCTACCCTATTTCAAAGCTAGTTCCACTGGCAATTATGTTTATTATGGCAATGCTTAAAGACCAGCCACAGTTGGGGTCCTGTTGTGCTGCACAAATGCAGAGCAGTTAGCAGCCCCTACCCCAAGCAGCTCACAATCAGCAGTGGTGAATGAGGCCAGAGTATGTATCTGTTCCCACCAGAAGTTCCCATTTCATAAGTGCATGAGCAAACTGAGATGCAGCAAGAAGGTGGTTCATTGACTTCTTCTTTTAACTTTGATGAAGTCAGGCCAATCACTGAGCCTCAATGCACAATTGAGGTAACAGTTCTTCCCTATCAGATAGTCCTTGTTTGTTAGCACTGGCAAAGTGCAGAGGACATGTTGTAGGCGGTCAAAGTACTGGTAGAAACTGAAGTAATCACCTGTGATTCACCTGACACTCCATCTAGAGCCCCAAGGCACACAACATGAGCATCAAAGTCAAACCCACAAACCTTCCTCCTTCTCTATAAGCCCCACATTTTGGAATGAGAGCTGGGCTCAATGCTGTTCACCATTTCTGCATCCCCCTAAGAAATGTGCTTGTGAATACCTAAAAGAAGCAGGTGTACCTCTCTACTGTTCCCCAGCTTTCTATCATCTCATCTCACATTGAGAAGCTGTGGACCAAAGGCAAGTCTCTGTTTGGAATAGCCTGGGCCACTATTGAAACTCCCAGGAGACCCTTTGCTATTTTACATATGAGAACAGATCCTGAAGCATAGCGATTAGCAAAGGAAAAGAGGGGGAAAAAACTAAGCAAAAAAACCCTTAAAACATAAAAAAGCTTTATCAGAGGCCAAAAAGTTGGGGAGGAAGGAAGAAGGGGAAAGGAGTATTGCTCACAGCCCCAGCCCCAGCCTATCGGGAATAAAGGAGAATCTCTTCTAGCTTTACCTGCTCATGGTCTCAGTGCCATGCCAAGGCTACTCAGTACTGGCAGAGGTGGCACAATACATACAGACTAGCTTCCTTCAGTGCCAATCTAAGGTTGGGTTTGAGCACCAAGTGTATAGTCACTGGCTCCCTCCAAGCCGAGGGCTGCTTGGACTTGGGCTTGGTTCTTCCTCATTTCCACTTCCAAACCCTTCTGCAACCACCAGCTCACACTCTTTACTTACCTTGTTGATGCCCATCTCCCCCAAGCTGTGCTCCGGAGTCAGCCCATAGAGGAGAGCAGATGTGGTGATGGCCCCAAGGAGCTGTGCCAGGATGTAACACAAGGCCCAGGAGGGCCTCACTTTCATGGCCACCAGCATCGAGAGGGTCACTGCTGGGTTCAGGTGTCCACCACTAAGGGGCCAAGTGCAATAGGACATAAGTGCCACTGAGATCCCAAAGACTAATGACACAAAGAGAGGGTCAGGAAAAGCCAGACTGTGAGAAGCTGGCATAGCCACATGTCCCATATTGGTGACAGCGGTGGTGACAACAGCCTCTGGTGGGGCTGCATACTCAGTGCTACTCTGGTCAGAAATGCTCCCAAAATAATGGCTCTGAGCTGTGGAACCCAGATGCCATGGCTCAGCTGAGGGCTGAGTCCATGGGATGACAGAGGCCAAGCTAACAAAGAGGAAGATCCCAGTGCCAATAAATTCAGCCAGCAAGGCTTTGAGTAGACACACATCCCATGATTTACAGGCTCCCCATGGCAGTTCCATCCTAAGCACAGCAAAATATCCCAGGACCAGACCGAGTCACCAGAACTTAAAACTGTCCCCTTTGCATTTATACCATAATCCCCTCCCTCTTCTCCTCTGGAGTAGGGCACACACAGACGTCAGCGAGGGGTGGGGACCTGCCTTGGAACCCGTGGAACAAAAGGCTTCCAAGAAAGGTGATCCAAAGTGGTGCCCTGTCACAGTCAGCCACTAGGGGCCTTGGCCAGCATCCAGCTCAATTGCTCTGGGATAAAGCCAAAACAACTTAACCTTACCGAGGTGAGGGCAGAAGCAGGGCTGGATTGGAACCATGGGTGCCAATGAGCATGCTTCACTACTCCTGCAATTCAGAGCAGCAGGCACCACTGCTGAAAGCCACTGGGATCCTGCTAGGCAAACTAGGAGAGGCCATTCTCTTCTGTGGCTAAGGGGATGCATCTGCCATCAGGGATTCCTCCATCCCTTCCTTCCCATGTAGTACAGAGATGTTAATCTTTGCTTTTTAGTACCAGTGCTACTGTAAGGTTTCAAGCCACAATTGCCAAACATTGCATCTGATCTCCTTAACAGGAACTGCCCCACAGACTTCAGTCAATAGCAGCAGCATTGTCCCTGAGTTACATAATGTTTGTTCTGTCATGTCTAGAGTCAGTCATTATAGACAGCACTTTATCTATGCTGCTGCAAGTGCAAACCTGCAATGACTTTGATCTATTTGTGCTGGTGAAAGCAGGAGTGGCACTTGGACATAGGTGATGCTGTTGTTATATCAGCCCTAGATATCATGACAATGGGGGATAAGATATATATAGATAGGATAATCAGAGGATATTTGATCCTGTCTGTGAGCCCAGCTCGATAAAAAGAATATCATATCAGTGCCCAGCAGGAGGGAGGAGGTGGGGGTGTGATCAGTATGGTGAAAGCCATGAAGTCCCCATGCATTTTTAACCCTAACCCAAATGCTAGTTCTTTCATGGCTCCCCCATCACCATGTCCCACAGCCAATCAGTCCCAAACAGGTAGGAAAGTTTGCCTCGATCCAGTCCCATCTTATACAAGCTTCTCTAGGCTTCTTCCCCATGAATGCATGATATGGGTGCTTGAAAAGATGAATTGTGTAGCTGAGATGATATGTTGTGAGCCAGTTTGGGCTTTCAGACGATGCAGTGTGCACTGCAAGCAGTCTTCTATAGTTTAGCCAGAGGGGACTTGCACTTTTAGAATCTATGACAGCAATGGGACTTCCCCAGTGTCATGTCTGACCCCATTCGTGTAGCTCAAAAAGATATGGGGACCTCCATCTGCTGTTGCCCTGACAAGCCAAACAGCCATATCCCAACATCCTGAACTTTTGTAAATGAGTCAGAGCTCAGCAGTCTTTCACAAAATGGGTTTACAGTGTATGGAGGAGTCTGTTCTTCAGTGGTCCATAATGCATCTTCCACCTATAGCAGGAGGCCAGTCAGACTGAACTCCTGAAGGTCATCCTGGAACAAAGAGTGCACAGAGAATGGATCAGATTAGAAATGGAAAAGTAGAAACATAAGCCATGGAAAATAGAAAGGATTTAATCAGACTTATTAACCAAGCCTGACTTGTTGAAATGAGCCTGCCAAAAGTGCTGACAGCTTGTAATATGCCGGCATATATTTACTTAAAATCTGAAACATGTATGCACCACCTAGATCAATTTACAAACCTTGCTCTTTGGAGAGAGGGTTATTTAATTTGTGTTCTCTTGGAATGAGCAGGAATGGCCAGGTACACAGTGACGTTTTTAAATCATGCACTGACATTTGAGATATGTTCACAATGAACAATAAATAACCCAGGGAAATTCTCTGGCGTGGGCCTGAAGCTGTTACCCTGCATTGCTCTCAGTACTCCATTCTCCATGTTCACTGATTTGAGTTTTCTTTTACTGAAGTTAATATCCTGGGCTGGCAATAAAAGAGAGAAACAATTTTCTTAGCCTCAAAAAGCCATCATCAGAGGCTCAAAAATGTTTGTTATGTGTAAATCTCCTTCCATGTAGAGGCCCAGAAAGGAGATTGGGCCCTGATTTCTCCTGTCTCAGCATCACCTGAGAACTTTTTGTTGTCTGATCACACTTTGCCATCCCTGTGGTTTCTGTGATGTATTCATGGTTAGCCATTTATGCAGTGCTGTTTCTTCAGATGCTGTAGCATTGTGTGCCTCCTTAGGTACCATGTTTGCTTTCTGTCTGGGTCTCTGCTGGGAATAATAAAGTTACCAGCCACGGAGACTGTGTATTGGCTGTTCTCTTTCTCCTAGACTAACTAATCCAACCTTTCCACCACTGTGGAGCCACAAGGTATAACAGTTTCTCAACCTCACTTACTAAGGAAAGAGGCACACACCTGCTAGCGTAGCTATATCCATAATGCTGTGTATCTGGCTTGATGTGGCATAACTTATTTTTAATTTTAAAGTTGAAATCCATAAGTGGAGCTGATTTAATAATATACCAACAATTGTCTTTGAAGTAGGCAGGTCTAATATCTTTTTCACAAAAAAAAAACAGATTTAGCAATTATGTCACATTTTACAAAGCCACATTGGTTTGATAAAAGTTTTCATTCTTCAATGAACTGGAAAAAATGAGAATGTTTTCTTTGAACTTCTTAATGAAAAATTTAGATTTCCCATTGTGAAATAATTTGTATATATTCATTCCAATTTATTTTTAAAAAACTTAAAACTGTAATGCAAATTCAAAATCTAATAAAAATATCTTTCCCATGCCAAAATAATCATTTTTTGACTTTCTGATTTTTAAAATCTCTTTTAGTTTGCCCTGAAACTATTTGGCCCCCTCCCTCTTTTTCCAGTAAACTGAAAAAATCCAGTGTCTGCTAAACTTAAGTTATCTCAAGCCTTGACTGATGGAAATCTTGTGCTATTTCCATTATATAAAGGAGTCACTCAGGGAAAGTATGGTCTGAGCAAATCATAAATAAATTCTAGTTCTTCCCTTCTTCTCATGTCCTTATCATAAACGAGATGTTTTTTCCAGAATCGTGCACAAGCAACGGTTCTTTCTATTGCTGTAGCGACGTCCTCCTTCATACAGGTCACACCATGGAGTCAGCAACTGAGCAAGTGCTCCATAGTTTGCACTTCACCATACTTGCATATATTTGTGTCATTAGAGTGGACCCATTTGATCATGTTTGCTTTTGATCTTCCAGTTCACATTTGCAGGCAATTCAGGCATTGCTGTGTTGGCCAATCTAGATCCACCCTTCTGGAAAAGTCCTCCGGTGGTTCTAAGTCCTTTTCAGAGCACCTGATGGCACATAATCTTTCCTTCCCTAACCTCAGGCATGCCCTGTCAGTAATATTGTCCAACAGCGCAACACTGGTCACAAAACTTATTTGCACTTTAAGCTGTTTAGTTTCTTGTGTGTGACCACAGAGTGGATTCCTAGGGTCTTCTATCTGCCTTGATCTTTCTTTTTGACTTGGTACCTTTTTTCCTGATATCAGATGGTGCAATGCCAGCCAGCAATTACAGGCTATCTTTCTGATAGTAAGGTATTTAGATTCCAGAGTATGGTGAGTACACAGGCCAGTTGAAGAAATCTGCTGTTTGAAGTGACAGTGATTAGTGACATCAGAACAGTTGGGAAGACCAAGGAGGAGTGCTTTTTAATCATTTATGTGATTTTAGATCTTGATCAGTAGTGTAACAATGGGTGGGCAAGTGAGGTATGAGACCCATACGCTGCTTATGTAGAAGCACCAACATGGTACTGGGGCGGTGGGGAGAGAGGTGTCACAGCCTCCCATCTCCCAACTCTCTCAATATCTTGCACCTTCCCTGCAGTAGCTCTAGGTCTGGCTCCAGGACTGGGGAGGGCAGAAGAGCAATGATAACGCACCGTGCAAAAGGCGCAGCTGGAGCTTAAACAGGTGTTGGCATAAAAAAAAGGAGATGACATGTCCCTCAGCAGCAGCAAACCTCCAGCTGCCACTTCTGCACTGCACACTGCTAAAACCCAGGGTGCAGTACGGGCAAGTTATAACTGTAGCCGTGATACTGGTTTTTATGTGGACCCCATTGCTGTAGCATTGGAGAATGTCACAATCAATGCATACACCCTCACAACCTCCCTGTGAGACCCAGCAGGGCTACTACCCCCATTTTACTGATAGAGAAAGTGGGGCACGAAGAGATTCTAGTAAAACATCTCCAAGGGCTGAGAGGATAGTTAGGAAGTTTTGGTGAGCTGTTGCGGGCTGGCGGGGGGGGGGGGAGGTCCTGACCCAGCACAGTTGGAGGGGACAAGGGGGTGCTGACCCGGCCTGTATCCTGTCCACCCTGAGTTAGGCAGAGAGCTCCTTGGCACTAAAAGGACTTTAGCAGTTATGCACAAGCCCAGCGGTAGACAGTAGAAACATCAGCACCTGTGAGATTTTACCAGGGACAGTTACTTAGTTGCCAAAGGATCTGAGATGCCTATGTGACAACTTGGGAGCATTGTGAATGTTCATATTCAGAAGTACTTGGCTCAGACAACTGAAGAGACACTGAAGGACTTACGGCCTCTTGAGCTGCTAGACCTCTGTGACATAGATGGCAAAATCCCCCTTTCAAAAGCAAACAGTCCCAAATTGAAGTGAGCTTGCCTCCTAAACCACAAAGGCCATACAACAAGGTCTCCCAAGGGCAAAGGACCAGGCCCTCAAAGTCAGTGAAAGGTTATTGTTCAGGTGCAGAGTGGGCCCAATACAAAACAAGCCAGCCATGTGTGCAGTCATGGGCTTCAACTCTGACCTGGAGGGAGCACCCTTTGAGTTACCAGCGAACTTGTTTTCTATGGATCTTCGACTCACAGATTTCACTACCAAAAGAGACCAGCAGATCATCTACTCTGATCTCTATAGAGGTAGCACCAAGATGTCTTATCAAATACGCAGTCACGAGCTGTATGCCCAATTGAAACCCTTAGGGCTGTCTACTATGGGCACCAACTGATGCTAGTCACAGTGGCAGTTCCAAGTGAGCATAAGTGCAGGTTTGGCAGTGGGTGGGGGCTGCCCTGCTGGCTGTGCTGCATCAGTTTACCAAAGAAAATGGGTACAGCTGACATGCATCATTAGTGAATAATGGAAGAATTCCCAAGAATGCAAATTTAGAGAGCAGGGGCACAAAGCAATTGTCAGATTTGCATGGAATATGGCAAATAAATTGTAGTTGAAAAAACAGAGAAATTCAGGGAAGTTCAGACATTTCCTTTTAACTTTTTCAAGATGTAACATTCTTTTTTTTACATTTCAAAACTGTGAATATATTTATGTTTTTTCTTCAAAAAAGTGTATGAGAGATGTATAAAACTAAAAACAAAATAAAAGGTGAAAACACTCATTTGGGACTGAACGACACATTTTATTCAACCTGAAATGCATTTTTACATATTTTTACAACTGAAATTGTGAGTCCTATAGAATTCATACCTAGTGTTCACCTTGTTTCTTTCTCTGAGACAAAGTGCTGGAATTCAAGATAAGCAAAGCATTTTCTAGGACATTTCCTACAGGGTTGGAAAAAGGTAGACGTTAGAAATTCATTTCTTTCCAGACTTCAAACAAATGTACAATCTTGGGACGTGTTTTACTCTGCAGCCTCCAAAGGGTTAAAGTTGGTTACATTCTGTCCCTACAGGAGACACAATGTCCCTTATGCTGATTTTGTTCTGCTTTCCTTTGTGCCAGCAGGGCTGAGATTAGATAATAGATGGCTTCTAATTAAATCTGGCAGAAACCAATATATTTTTGTTGAAGCCCCTGAAAGACAATGCATTTTTCATGAAACTAGGCCTGCCTGCAACAATCTCATCCTATTTCCACCAATTTGACATCTGACTGTGTTTGAACCCCAGTGGCTGCAAGCTGCCCTGAGGTGGCAGTGAGCTACAGATGCTCTATAGGCCAAGTTCCTGGGCAGAGAATGTTTTCCAATGACTGGTCCCTGAAGTTTTATACCCATCCCTTGGAATTAATGAAGCTCTGTGCACTCAACCCCCTCAAATTGTTTTGGCTCCATATACACCTTATTAGGTGACTATAGACGCTTAGGGTATGTCTGCATGTTGCCATACAGAGACATTGCTATAATGCTGGAAGTACTAAAGCGTGGCACAGTACAGGTGGGGGAGATGACTGTGGGTATGGGGGAATGGTGTGGGGGGTGGGAGAACTATGTGGGAGGGTTGAGTCCCCTGCCCATCCTCCCATACAATGCACAGCTCCCCTACAGCAGCAGGCCATTAGGGTGCTCATGGCCAGCCCTGCCGGTTATATATGGTACATGGCACTGGCCCAGCTTCAGGCCAGCTCTTTCTGTCACCTGGGTTCCCAGCACTGCATCCAAGAGCTGCATGCTCTCAGTCTGGGTTGAGTCACGCCTCCACGGAGCTGGCCTGGCCTGACAGCATGTGAGAAACATGGAGGCAGGACCTAACCTGGCCCAAGGGCATATGGATCTTGCATGCGGTGCCGGGAGCTTGGGTGACAGCAAGAGCTGGCCTGGTCCTGTTTGAAACCATGGACATGTGGACCAGGCTGGCGCTATGCGCCATGTGCAGCCACCAAGGGTCTCTGCTAGGAGCTGGCCACAAGTGTCCCAATGGCACACTGCTGCTTCAGGGGGATTGTGCACCATGTGGGGGAGGGGGGGAGGGGGAGGTGCAGGCAGGGAACCAAACTGTCCCACATAGTCCCCTGCACTCCCACACAATCCCCCTACATCCACCATCCCCCACCCCCACACACTCTCCCCACACCTGCAGTCCCCCTCTACCCTCACAGTCCCCCAAACCCAAAACTCCCCCAATCCACCCACTAACCCCCCAATCCACCCACAAACCACCCCGATAAACCTCCCACCTCCACCCACATACCCACCTAGAAAAGCCACACCCACAAACCGCACACTCCCAAATCCCTGCACAAGCCCCACACCACTCCCACAAACCTCAGCCCACAAACCCTACACCCACCCACAAATCCCCACAACCCCCATGCCCATCCCCTCACAAACCTTCCCCCCACAAAACCCACACTCTCCATGCTCAGCTATCAGATGGGACCTGCTGGCAGGAGCCACAGATACAAGGGCAACTGCCACACTGCAGCCCTGCCCCATGCCTACACCAGTGCTGGGACATGCGGCCCCAGCCTGGGGGGCTCCTGGTCCCAGGAAACACTTGGGGGTGTGGTGGGCTGGGGGTAGGGGTGGAGGCAGCAGCAGGGGCATGTGCAAGAGAGAGAGATGGAGATTGGAGATGGGGGAGTGCTCTGGGTAGCAGAGGCCTCCAGAACCAAGCTTAGAGCCCCCCTGTCCTCCTAGAGCAGCCTGTGCAGGGGGAGGTCAGCTTGGGAGGAAAGGGGTTTTCCCATCCCAGTCCCTGAGCCCCAGTCAAGAGCTTCCCAGGAACAGCATGGGGATCGCTGGGGCCTGGGCACAGGGAGAAGAACAGTACGGGCTGACACTGGTCAGACCTGCAAAGCAGCAGGTGGTACAGCTGCAGCTGCAGTCATCCTAGAGTGTGGGCTTGGGCTTGGGGTGGGGTAGCTTTAGTCTCGGGAAGGGGTGGGACCAATGCTTGAACTCCTGGGGGCAGGGGAAACCTGTGCCTCTCAGATCTGTGTGCAAAGCGGTGGTGGGGCACACTGCCCACTGTGGGCTAGGGCCTCCACCCTGCTGCCCTCCCCTGAGGCCTCCGCAGCCTGATAGGTGTGATCTGGAGCTGCAGGGCAGAGCACAGCAACACAGGAGAGCTGCTTGCTGCTGCGAGCTCTGCACTGCCCTGGTGAGCTCGCAGCAGTGGCAATGCAGGGCGGCGGTGTCGGGTTGTGCCCCTCACTGCTGCTGCACATGCGGGAGATGCATCACCGGGACAACGGAGCTCACGGCCGGAAGCAGCTTTCCTACACAGCCGTGCTCTTTCCTGCAGTGCCTGGCTGCACACTTGGGCTGTGAAGGCCCTGTTGAAGGGCAGCAGGGCAGGAGCCTGAGCCCACAGCATGCACCCACCCCACCCCACACAGATCTTGGGGGCACAGGTCCCTCCTGGTACCCCAGGAGTGCACGCTGCAGCAGGGAGCCATGCCACGCCACGCCGCGCCACGCCACCCTCCCCCCACCCCCACACCTAATCCTGCAGCAGGCAGGCAGTGGGGGGAAGCCATGGATTTTGTCAGGAGCCTGCTCTGCTACAGCAGCTGCTGCCTTCTGTTGGGGGCAGGGGACTGCTAACCCCTCTGGCAGGGCTGGTGGGGGCAGGGGTTGTAGGCAGGGGACAAGGAGCACCAGCAGGGCTGGGGAGGGCTGTGGGGGGGGAGTGAGGGGCACAAACAGGGCTGTGGGGCTGTGGGGGAGAGTTTGGGCCACAGGCAGGGCTGGCGGGGCTGTAGGGCAAGGGTGAGAGGCACCAGAGGGGCCTGGGGGGCGGGGCTATGAGGAATTGGCAATGCATAGAGGGTGCATGCAGGTGTATGTGCACCCCCTGAGAGAAGTGCTGCCAACACTGCCAGTGGTGCCTGCAGGCAGTTGCCGCATGCCACATGCACCCCCTGCCCCCCACTGTCAACACTGCCAGCAGTGTCTGCAGGTGTTTACCAGTCACCACTGGCCACCACTGTCACTGTTGGTGGCGTCTGTGAGTGGTCACCAGTCAGTGTTCACAGCCCCCTCACCCTGGGAGCTCTTTGTTCGCTGTAACCATGCCCCCACCCCAGCCACCTGCAGACAGTCACCATGCCCCCCCAGCCTCCAGGGGCACACGTTGTTCATGCTGTGGGGGGTGGTCTTTAATTTTAATCACAGATTTTGGGGGGTTTATCAGATAATTTGTGGGTTTTTATCAGATAATTTATGATTTTTTACCAGGGAAAACCAGGATCCCTATTAATGACATACTTGTAGAAACCTTTCTTGTTACCCTTCATGTCCCTTGCTAGCTTCAACTCCAATTGCACTTTGGCCTTCCTGATTTCATTCCTGCATGCCCAAGCAATGCTTATACTGCTCCCTAGTTGGTGCAGAGCAATCATACATCTCTTTTACATAAAGTGCAACTCTTCTTCCACTTCTCCCTTGCTTGTCCTTCCTGAACAGTTCATACTCATCCATGACAGTGCTCCAGTCATGAGAGCTATCCCACCAAGTCTTTTTTATTCCAATCACAACATAGTTCCACAACTGTGCATGGACTTCCAACTCTTTCTGCTTGTTTTTCAGGTCCCATGCATTCGTGTACAGACACCTCAGGTAACCAGTTGATTTCCCTGCTTTCTCAGGAAGAAAGAAAACCCCTCCCCTGTTGTCCCCTCCTGCTTGTGCTTCTTCCAGTTCACCCACTTCCCCACTTACCTCAGGGCTTTGGTCTCCATCATCCAGTGAACCTAGTTTAAATCCCTCCTCACTAGGTTAGTTAACCTGTCTGTGAAGATGCTCTTCCCTCTCCTTGTCAAGTAGATCCCATTTCTTCCCAGAAATCCTTCTTCTTGGAACATCATCCCATGGTCAAAGAAGCCCCTGCTGGTGACACCACCTGTACAGTCAGGCATTAATCTGCAGGATGCACCTGCTCCTGCCTGGGCCCTTTGTTTTGAGTGTAAGGATGGAAGAGAACACCACCTGAGCCCGAATCCCATTTGCCCTTGCACCCACAGCTCTGTAGTCACTTTTGATCTGGCAGTATCATTGGTGCCCACATGAATGAGCAGTATAAGTCAGAGTGCCAGATGTGTCTCGGTAACCCCTCCATGATGCTTTGGATCCAGGCTTTGGGCAAGCAGCAGACTTCCTGAGGCAACAGGTCAGGTCAGCAGATGGATCCACCACAGCAGGGAGTCCCCAACCACCACCACCCGTCATTTGTTCTTGGTGCTGGTCATCTCGATCCTTCCCACCTTCAATGCAGTTCTGCACCTAGGACCAACAATCAGCTGAGAACTGGCCCCTGTGTATGTTTTCACTGTGCTGCGGCCCATTCTAGCCTCCAGTATGTTGCCAAGATTGTTGGTCCCAACCCCGGGACTGCATCAAAGCTGGTTCAAGACCCATGGTGCAATACATGGCTGGGACTGACAATCAGCTAATTGTTGGTCCCAGCCCAGCACCAGAATTTTTTACTCATATTATCTCCATGGGGCAGTCTGACAATAGCTGAACCCATAATATCTAATGTGACCTGGACAGATTCCTCCCATGAAAATGTCATAATTTTATTACGATATGATTGCAATTAGTATGTATTTTATTGCTCAAGCACGTGGATACTTGGGTTTTAAGTGAACTTAACACATCCTAAATGTAATACGTGACATGGCCCTTAGCCACACACACACACACACACACACACACAGCTCTTTAAAAAAATACTGAGCTCCTACGTTTTCATTCATTCCATAGGCAAAAAAACCCTGTGACTGCACCATTTGGTTCCTACACTAGCCATTCCATCTGATTCTTTAAATTGGGAAATGGTTGAAACTACAAGTAAACAAAAGGGTTTTTAATCATTTTACTTGAATGGAAGGCTGCCCTCATGTCTCTAGCTTGAGAGGTGTTGTAACTTCCCACAGATCAAAAGCATGCCTCCTACAAAACTTCTGACCTGTTGCATAACAGGAAAACAATTTGTTCGGAAAAGCTGTCTTTTCAAAGAATTGAACTTGTTTGTCTCTGTCTCAGTAACTAGCTCTTGCAGAGATTTAACAGTCAGGGTTTGAACCCTGGACAGCAGTGGACAGGCCACTTGTTGGGGCTGCAAGGGCTGGGCCAGCAGAGGTGGCATCTTCCAATCTTACACCCCTCTAAACTGGTGCCCCAGGCCGGTGCTTTGGCCACCCACCACTCATGCTACTGTATTCCTGTGAACTAATCCTGACCCTGGTGAATATGCTTCTTTCCTGGGTTTGCTGTGGTTTCCAGAAACTGGATTATTCACGTATGTTTGCACTGACTATTTGTGATGCATAGTAGGCAGTGGCCAGCTATTCACATGATCATGTTCTTTCCCCTTAACTGGATGAGAGACAAGTAGAAAGACAAAGGAGGAATTTAAAAAGAGAGTCCCCCAGTCTCCCCTACAGAAAAAGAAAGTATCCTGTGATAGAAGTACATTGATGAACAGGTATTATATTTCCTCACTGTTTCTGAATCCCAGAGGATGTAAGTCTGTTATAGGCAGGCTTAAAAGGAAACATTCCTGTTCCTTGCTGGGAACCATGTCTCTTTAGCTTGAACTGTTGAAACTCAAGATTTTGTCTGTGTATGGCCCTAGCTCTACCTATGGTGCTGGCCAACACAACTCTTCTCATGCTAGCTCCATAAAGTTGAAGAAATGCAGCTATCTGTAGGGCACCAATTCTAAACCAGGATGCCACAGCATCCTGATATAGTTTGAGATCCTTTTAAGGGTTTTATGGGGTGCCATACAATATTAGTATGGTTATGTGGGGAAACATGTTTCACAAGATAAATCCAGAGGTTTCAAATTGAAAGCCACAGTGTTAAATACATTCTAACCTGTTGTGGTCTGAGTTCTTTGCAGTAGAAAAAAAATGGTGGGGCCAGAGTTTCCACCACTGCAATTACAGCTGTGTGGCCAGGCCAGGCTCACCACAACCATGTACACCATGCTCTGGTCTGGAGTGGGGGTGGAGGGTAAGTGGAGGGAGAGAGGGGCAGAGACAGAAGGGGGGCACAGGTGATCAGGGGCCAGGTACGGGGAGCTGGCTGTGGCAGGTGGGACAAGGGCAGGCACCATGGCAAGTGTAGGCATGGGGATACAGGGCAGGCAGCAAGGTGGGGCAAGTTAAGGGAATGACAGGCAGCAGGGGTCAGGCCACTTTACTCCTTTGCTTCCTGCACTCCCATCTGCCCCTGACCTTTCTTGCCTTGCTCCAGCAGTGTGTGGGGGACCAAAAATTTAAAACAATCTTCCAGTAATTAGATTTTATAAATGAAAAATTAAAACAAATGTATAATTGTTCCATGTATAAAATCTAATTAATTTGGGGTCTTCTTAAATTCAAAGACATCTTGGATTAGGATAATATGGTATGTGTCTGTCATGCACAGCCATGTTGGGAATGATTCATTGTAAAGGGGGAAAAAAGATCTCAATTAATTGAATAATTCACTAAGTGCTGATAATTAAGCCTGCTTTGATGATTAAGCAACACCAGGGAGAAATAAGTAGAGTTCTGGTATTTTCCTCTAGATGGTGGTACATACAAAGAAATGGCTGCTGCTGCACATAACTAGCCCTGTCCTGGTATCCTGGGATGCAGTGTTACCTCTCTAAGTCATGCTTTCATGTCTTGTTTCATTTACCAATTTCAGGTGCTGCTGCTCCCCATTAGACAGCTGTTTGTGAACTTAAAAATTTCATTTCTAATTTTCCTTTTCTTTATTCCAAGCATGTTTGCATGAATCTAAGATGTTTTTAATCTTTAAAATTGCCATGATTTTTTTTTTGCCTGCTAGTCTGCTATGTACCAGCCTTTCTCAGGTCCATGAGCTAGACAGGGATGCATGCTTGGCATTAGGGCTGTGCAAAATTTCGCTGGGTGCTTCATTTTGAAGCTGTTTCAATGCATCTCAAGCTTGAAACACCGAAATCAAAACAAAACAAAAAGCTTTGAAACAGCTTTGAAATGAAACGAGGGCACTTGAAACGTTTTGAAAGTTTCAAAATGTTTTGCGTTTCGAAGCCAGGCTTACTTGGCTTCAACCCCGGTCCCAGGCAGCAGTGGCAGCCTCCTGTCATCCAGCACACAGATCTGGGGGCATGCACCCCCCAGGAGGGCTGTGGGGCTGTGCTGGACTCCTCTTGGGCGTGCAAGCCCCTAGATCTGTACCGTGATGAGAGGAGACTGCTGCTGCTGTCTGGTCCCAGACGACAGGTGCAGCCTCCTGTCATTCAGCACACAGATCCAGGGGCCTGCACCCCCAGGAGGATTCTGGCACAGCCCCACAGCTCTGCTTGGGGTTTGGCCCCTGGATCTGTGCACCGGATGACAGGAATCTGATGCTGTCGGCAAGTGTCAGGAGTTTTACTTTGAACAGTTTGAGGTGCAGTTTCCCAGAAACCTCTGCATCTATCTCCTTGAAGCTTGTCAGGTTTCATGCCCACAGAAGGGGCTACCATCCCTGCAATTTTCATCTGAATCAGGCAAGAAATGACAAAGGTTTAGGTATTAACTTTATTCTCCATTATAGCCAAAACATCAAAACGCGCCAAAACAATGAAACAGTCTCGATGAAACAAGATGTAACCGTGCTTAAAAATGAAATGAAATGATGATACAAAACACTGTCCCTTCAAAATGGCGAAACAGAAGTTGAAATGAAAAGTACTGTTTTGCACAGCTCTACTTGGCACATACTATGTTAAATGCCAACACAGTACATATCCATCTTGCTCTTGTAGGAATGCAGCCTATTTATGCAATGACCCATAAATGAGTCTGCCTTATAAAGGCCACAGTAAGGCTGTAGGGAAAACACTGCTTCTCCCTTGCTGCAGAGAGTAGGACATAGACCAATAGTGTGAAGTCACAGCAAAGTAGATTTAGACTAGATAGCAGGAGGAACTTCTTCATTGTAAGAACAGTGAGAAAGTAGCACAAACTGCCTGCGGAAGCCGTGGACTCTCTAGGTGGTCAAGATGTTCAAAAAAAGGTTTGATAGGCATTGGTCACAGATGCTCAGTTTAAGCGAAGTTATGCCCATATTCTATTAGGGGTAATTTCCCATGCCTCTGGGCTTTGCTAGTTGCTACATGCTACCAGGAGGGATTATTTTTTGCCCTCCTGATGCTACATGTCAGGGGGGGTTTTAAGTCTTCCTCAGAAGCATTGGGTGTTAGCTGCAGCCAATGCTGGGGATTTTGACTGGAGTGTGCCAATGATTCTGTTGGGACTGAAAGTCAGAGGTTCCTAGATAGAGGTTGTTTTTCTCTGTTCAGAGTCAGACTTATTGCCATATTTTGGATCAGGAAGAAATTTTACCCCATGGTCAGATTGTTACAGACTGTTGGGGTTGAGGGGGGTGGCAAGCACCAACCAGTGGTTGGCAACTACCCACAGCGGTGATTGGGGATTGCCCACAAATGCCGCCAGCGGTGTCAGAGGCGAGTGGGTGGGGGATGAGCAGCGAATGCCACAAGCACCTCTGGCAGTGTTGGTGGCCCTTTTTGCAGAGGGTGCACCACCAATGTTAGGGGGTGCACGTGCACCCATGTACATCCCCTATGTATCGCCAATGGCCTTGTTACATGCTGGACTTTGAGCTGCTCAAATGTTGATCGGTGCTAGTGCTAGCTCGAGTTTCAAATAGTCATATCTTAATGGCTAAAAACCTTCTCTAACTGTCCTCCACTGGTGAGCAGGGACTTAATTAGGAGCTATGAGTTGACACTACAAGGTCGGTGAGCCAGGATATGCTTCTATCCATCCCTGCTCTAAATGGGGTGTGTGAGAGATGGGGTGTGGGGGGGGGGGGAGGGACACGAGGTTGAAAGACAAAAAGTTAATGGGATGGGGGTGGATAATAAAATGGGAGATGGAAAGGAAATGCAGGAGGGAGAGGGGTGATTAAATGAAGGAAGCCACTGAAGGATAAAATAAAAAGTGAAAAAAAAAATTATAAAGAAATAAAGAGGAAGTAAATCAAAGTAGGCCTCATGTTTTAATAAAGTGGGATTTGGGATTGGAGTGTGGGAGGTGCTGGTTGTATACCCAGAGTGGCTAGGAACTGGGAGCAGTGAGGGAAGAAATTTTTGAGAGAACTACTGTCCCTGCACCTTGAAGGAAGCCCCAGCTCATGCAGACCTAATTTGACACTGTACCTTGTTTCCCTCCCCCCAAATTCTCTCCGCCACCAGACTCCATTCCTAGGCCCATCTGTGCCTTGAAACTTGACTAGCTGGCATATGCTCTGCGAGCTATTTTCACAGGGTTACACCCCTGGGGGTGTGAAGTTCACAACCCTGGGGGTGGGAGGCATAGGCAGATGGATAAAATATTATTTGGTGGGGATGAGTCCAGGCATGTGTCCACCCCCCCCCACCACAGCAGGTAAGTCTATCTTGGGGAAGGGACATGGTGGGGGGCAGACTGAGGCCCCCACAGTGAGGGAGGGATTGGGGCAGGGGCAGGGGCTGGCATGAATTGGGCCTCGGGGCAGGTTGTGGGATGCTCGGAGCCCAAGCAGCTCTTCCAGAGGTGTGGGGGGACTCATGTTGCTGTGTGCCCCCTGACAGAGCCCTGGGGGGTATGTGCCCCCCGATCTGTGCATGAGGTTAAGGCAGGCTGGCACTGAGGGCTTGGTTCTGCACCCTGCTGCCTTTACCCCAAGAGCTGTGCAATGCCATGTGCCTGCCACCACTGGGGCTGCACACCTGGATGCATGTCTGAGTGTGCATGTCCCTCTCCCACCCTCCTTGTCCCCCCTGATGCTGGATCCTGTGGCCAGGCTGCCCTGCAGCCCTAACTGCTGCTCCGCATTTGGGGGTGATAAGCCCCACTTATGGTGGGAGGGGGAGTTGTCTTGATGCCAGAACCACCCCTTGGCAGTAAAGTTCAGGGGGTGGAAAATTTGTCCATACAGAAGAGGAGGGTGGAGGAGCAGACACTGTATCCTGGGATGCTTGGGGGCTGCAACTTTGGGAGCTCACCTATGGGGAGTGGCCACCTATTATGGGAATACAAATAGGGTAACACAAGTTAGAGATAAACCTCCTCTGGAGTGGTGTATCTTTAAGCCACCTAAATCTAGTTTTAGGTATTAATGTGTGCACAATCCAGTGGTTGAGAGCTCCAGGAGCCACCTAAAATTAATGTGTACCAAGGCCTTCAGTGACCACATGCATGAGGGGAATTGGGTTAGCAGCTCATTTGCTCCATCCTGTCACTTCTCCAATCTTAGTCTCATGAGTCACACAAATGTTGATCAGCTTCCTCCTGTCTTGCAGTCACACCTTTAACCTGAGTGGCACACCTGTGGAGAGTGGCCCCCACCTTAAAGGAACAGGAGCTAGGTTATGCAGATCAAGAGATAATCCTGTCCTGGACTGGCATAATTTTGAGCTGCATAACTAGGGACCTATTTAAATGGTGTTTCCTGTGATTTTGCATGGAATTGCCAGGACAAATAAATACATTTTATGAAATACAAAGACAGCATAGTAGAGCATGTCGTTTGAGACAGAGGTACTGAGAGGCTGAGCTAATGACACAGGTTCAGTAAAGGTGCCAGTCAGGAAAGTGAATGAGTTTTGGCACAGTTTTTTTTTAAGAAAACAAAAGCAATGCTGTAGCAATGCTGCAGTCTGAAGATGATGAATGGAAAGAAATCCAAGAAAGCTAAATACATTTCAGCTCAGGATCATGTAAAGCAGTTCCCTGTAACAACCTTGCATGCAGATGTTGGTAAATTGTTTTGTCATCGTGCAACATGACTCTGGACATGTCAAAAAGAAACAGCACTGATTGGTATTTAAAGTCCGAATCTCATAAAAAGCAAAAGGCTGCTGCAGAGGCTGGAGGTCAGAGCAAAAAATAAGCAACTATGTTCTCTATCTTTAACCAAAACTACTGAAAGCAGTTTGACAAGAAGAGAGGCTACACTCATGCTAGTGGATGCATTCAAGGCCACCAACATTTCTTTGGAGAAAATTGATAACCCTAAATTAAGTGACTACTTGAACAAATGCATGCTAAATTGTGGCAAGCTTCACCAAGATTTCTACCAGGAGTAATTATTTGGCATGTACAGTCTATAAAATAGGCATTGGCAGAATATGAATCAATATCAATTGTAGCAGACAAAGCAATAGCTGCCCAAGAGAGCTATGTTCTGCACGTTATATTTGTAACTGGGAGCTGGACAGACTGCAACCTGTCTGTTTTTCAAACAGAGTCAGTTCACCTTGCATCTGTTACATTTTATGCTGTTGCACAAGCCATAGCGAAGGCTGTTGTAAACTATGGCTTAGAATTTTAGAAAATCTCAGCATTTCTGTCTGATAATTCAGTTTATACGTGCAAAGTAAAGCTTTCTCTGATGTGCTCCATGGAATTATGTCCAATGCTATCCTGAGAGATTAGAGACAGGTAGTTGGGTGTTCTTGTCTTTGATAGATTTTCAGCATGTGGTCATTCTGGTGCGCAGTTGTTGCTTGGTGTCTTCTATGTATTTTCCATCAGGGCATTTGGTGCCCTGATGGAGGTATGTATTGTAAAGATATCTCCATACTAGAGATCTTCTTGGCAGGTTTTGCATGTCTTGTCCTCGTCTGAATCCATTTGCATGGTCTGAATCCATTTGGTGTTTTGGACTGTAGGAAGCTGGCTTCTGGTGATGAGGTCAGTGAGGTTCAGTGCTTGTTCAAATTTACAAACCATTTTTTACAGACGAGCCTATGAACTGCACTTCATCAACCTCCTAGGTACAGAAACTCATGGACTCAATATAGACATTGGAATTATGACACACTATAACCTGCTGGACATACGACTCTCCAGATACCTCTCCACTTTTACCTGCTACATCCCTCTTCCCCCCCAACCTCAGCCTGTCTCTCACCCCCTCACGCCTCAATTTACATTTTCACTGACTGGCTTTCTTGCATGCATGCCAGCCCCTGGCTTCTTTATTATTCCTTCCATCCAGGAACAGCACACACACCAACTGCAGGTGCTTCCTCAGCCTGACAAAGGGTTGTCAACTTCAAAGCTTGCTAAGATATGCATCTCCAACTATACAGTTGGTCTACTAAAAGACATTATATTGACCCAAAGAACCTTGTCTACCATGTCCTTAGACATGAGCTACAATCTACCCTGCCCTAGCACCTGTCCCCAGTCAGCTGATCAGAAGGAGGTGGGGCCCTGGGCACATCTAAGCCCGAGGGCTGGGGCTGGCAGGGAGACATCTCTGGTAGCTGCTGGAGAAGAAGCTCCTGCAGGAAAGGAAAGAAAGGCTCTGTGACAGCTTGGCTCCCTGAAATGCTAGTGCTGCTGTGCCGCTAAGCTCTTGTTATTTAAAGTGGTGGACCGGACTGAGGCTATAGAAGAGGAGGAGGCCTCATTGGGGCACACTACCATGTTGTATAGAGGCCCCAGAACCAGACAGGTGCAGCAACAGGGGTATAGAGAGCCCAGTAACAATAGAGGGTAGAGTGAGACCGAGACCTCATTACAGGGATGATATCAATATACTATCTGTGAGGCATGGGGAGTGGCAAGGGATGGTTGGAGCCATGCCTCTAGTCCATAAGACTTAGGGTGTCTCCTTAAGGCATCTACTTAAAGCGGGTCCCAGCAAGGGGTCCAAAAACCTACAGGGTTTAGTGGGGTCCATTAGGACTGTGACTGAGCTGAAGCTTGAGGGCAGCCTCTCTATCTATTATCTTTTCAAAAAAAATGTGGCAGCAGGCAAGAAGAGAAGGTACCCACAGGGTGGAGCCAGCACGGTCACAGGGCCCTAGGAGTATCACAGCCATCTCTAGGAACCCTATTCCGTGACAAAGTGCAGTTTCCCAATAACCCTGCACCTATCTCCTTGAAACCTGGCAGGCTTCATGATCTTAGCAGGGGCTATCATGCCTGCTGTTTTCACCCCACTCCACCTTAACACACACGTGACTCGAGTTTTGCTTGCCAGCACCTTAAGGTGCAGTTTCCCAGAAACCCCTGCACCCACCTCCTTGAAACTTGGTAGGATTTGTGCCCTCAGCAGGGGCAACCATGCCTGCTGTTTTCACTCCCCTGTGTCTTCACACTTACAAGTGACAAGGTTTACTCTGAACAGCTTGAGGTGCAGTTTCCCAGAAACCCCTGTACCTATCTCCTTGATACTTGACAGGCTTTGTGGTCTCTATAATTCCTGCTGTTTTCATTCAACTCAGGAAAGAAATGACAAAGTTATAGGCATTTTCATGATTCCCATTATAGCCTATGGGTGAAATGTCGAAACACGTTGAAACAGTGAAACAGTTTTGACAAAACAAAGTGGAACAGTGCTTTGAAACAGCGAAACAAAACACTTTCCCTTCAAAACGGCGAAACAAAAGTCGAAACAAAACAGTGCTGTTTCACACACCCCTAGTATTAAAAGTTTCACAGCAGCTCAGGGTGCTGCAGCACCCTGGCTGAGAATCACTACATGATCAAGCCGCGACAGTGGGTTCAGCTTTGCCTCACAAATGAGAAAGGTGTCAGAAGAGGATGTGGACCTGCTCTTCTTTCCTGGTTCTAATCTGAGAGGTACTCACACCTTCTGCTGATGAGCACAAGAATGCCTATGCTGAGAACCCACAGCTCTCACCTATGTGCCAAAACAGCATATAAAAAAGCTTCAGCTGTAAGCCTGGAAGATCAGATTTCATTAAATTTCACCTGCTTCTTTTCATGCCCATTCTCAGGCATAACTCGAGGGAAATACAAAGAATCATAGATTTCTGGGGGGAGGGCCTCCAGGTTCATCTAATCCAAAGATGTCCAACTTCTTAGCTGGCTCCACGTGCCTGATGGGCTTCATCAGCACAGGTCCTGCAAGTGCTCTGTCACTGCACTGAGAACCCTTTGCTTTCTACCCCTGCTGCACCATGCACACTCCATATGGACACTCCATACCCCACTGCACTGGAAAAGCAGGTACAGTCTGAATGCACTAGAAATTTGGCAGTCTTTATCCTTACACTGGACACATACATGCTTGCTCCCTCTCCCACTGTACTGAGCATGGGGATGCTCTTTGTTGCACTGAGCATGCAGGCACTCATTACCTCCCCTGCTGTGGACACACAGATGCTTCATACACCTACTGCGCCAGGCATGCAAGTGCTCATTCCCTACCTCCCACTGTACTGAGCATGGGGATGCTCCTGGTTGTACTGGGCATGTGAGCACTCCCTACCCCCACTGAACCATATGTGGATGAATGAACAAGGGTCCCCAGCCCCACCTTCAGCTCCCTGGGCATGGGCTCCTCTGCTGCACCATGTAGTACTGCACCAGCACTCATGCCATGGGATTCCCTAGCATCAAGGTCTATGCCATGTGGTCCACCCTACAGCATAACATTCCACAGATTTAGCATGTCCTAAGTGCAACACAACAAGACCCCTAGGTTTATATCCACTGCCTGTCAAAGTATCGGGCAGAAAATCTGTATCAGGGATACCCAACTGTTGGCGATTCCTTATGTAAACAGGAAAAAAACCTCACAGCTCTCTTATATTTACTGTAACAGCTGTATCCATGAGAACAGCAGTAAGCTTGCAGAATTGCTCTGCATGTTAAGGGTGTGTAAAACAGGCTGTATTCAATTTGGATTCGGATTCGGGACAGTGATTCAATTCGGTGATTCGGATCACTGTCCCCGATTCGATTCAGCCAAATCCAAATCTGAAGATTCGATGCTGATTTGGAGAATCAGCAATTCAAACATAGATGCAACTTTAAATGGTTTTTCTACACACCTCGAGGTATACCAGGCATCATGAATGCTGTAATGCTGGGGTGGACGGAGCATCCCACAGGAGTGTTGGGTGTCGGGGGAGCACGTGTTCGGTGGTGAAGCCGGGAGTGGACCAGAAGTACTTTGGGTCCATTTCCAGATCCACCTCTGAGTGTGCTGAGGGGCCCCCCTGAACCCTCTGGCTCAACAATCAGCCAGGGGGGACCCCAGGTGCCCCCCCAGACAGAGGAGGCACCAGTTGCTGAGCCAGCAGGGCACAGAGGGCCCCCCCAGCATGCTCCCCAATGGACCCGGAAATGAACCCGAAGTGCTTCTGGTCCACTTCCAGGTCTGATACTGAGCATGCTGAGGACCCACCTCCCATGCTCCTGTGGGATGCTCCATCTGCCCCAGCATCGCAGCATTCACGAGCCACACCTGGTACCTTGAGGTATGTAGAAAAAACATTTAAAGCTGTGTCTATGTCCGAATCTCCAAAACTTTCCAAAGCTCTCCGAATCAATTTGGAGGGTTCCAGTTAGATTTGGAGAGATTAAAGGGTCTCCTGATTCAATTTGAATTCAGAGATTCAGCTACCGAATCAGGCCAAATCTCTGCCAAATCGAATCAGGGACCAAAGTTTCACACAGCCCTACTGGGTGTGTATTTTCACTCAGACAAGGATGGAAAATCCTGGACCTGAAAGAATCAAAATGTGTGGAAAGAATAGATTCATAGATGCTTTAAAGTGTAATAGAATTTTCAACTGCTCAGAACCCCCTGAGTGATGTCTATGGCACCCCACTCCCTTGGGGGTTGCAATACAGCTGAGCAAATGTTTTTGGCTGCATCTTTCCCCAGTGGAATAGACATTTCAGTGACACCAACACACTTTCATGTTTTCACAAACCGTATTCATTTTGGTTTTAAAAAACTGCTTGTGTAAAAAAAACCCCCAAAACCAATGTCCCAGTAGAAAGATGATTTATGATTCTGTTGCCACTGTGGTTCTGCGTTGAAGAGTGAGTGTTACACTTCTAACTGTAACATTTAATAAAAGAGAAAAATCAAAAACTACATGATTCATAGAATCATAGAAAGTTAGGGTTCGAAGGGACTTCAGGGGGTCATCTAGTCTAACCCCCTTCTCAAAGCAAGACCATCCCTAACTAGAACATCCCAGTCAAAGTTTTGTCTAGCCAGGTTTTGAAAACCGCCAAGGACTGAGCTTCCACCACCTCTCTAGGTAACCCATTCCAGTGTTTTACTACCCTCCTGGTGTGAAAATTCTTCCTAATATCTAACCTAAACTTCTGTTGCTACAGCTTGAGACCACTGCTCTTTGTTCTGTCATCTCTCAGCACTGAAAACAGTTTAGCTCCATCCTCTTTCAAACCCAGCTTCAGATAATTGAAGACTGCTATTAAATTCCACCTCCCCCCAGCCTTCTCTTCTCTAGACTACATAAGCCCAGTTCCCTCAGTCTTTCTTCATAAGTCACGTCCCCTAGCCCCCTCACCATTTTTGTTGCCCTCCTCTGGCCTATCTCCAATTTGTCCACATCCTTTCTTTAGTGGGATGCCCAAAACTGAACACAGTATTCCAGATGTGGCCTCACCAGCACTGGAGGATGGAAGTGAGGGGCAGCAGCAGGGCTGAGGGGAAGGGTCTGTGGGTCAGGAGTGAGGGGCACAGGGGATGGGATGGGTGACAGTGGGTTGAGTGTGTGGGGTACTGGCAGTACCAGGGGGCTTTGGGTCAGGAGTGAGAGACACCAGCAAGGGGTGGGGAGCAGGGTACTGCTGTTTGAGAGTGAAGGGCACTGGGGATAGTGTCAGTGGGTCTGGAGTGAGAAGCAGCAGAATAGGCAGGGGCAGGAAACCAGCATGTCACTTCCCCTCCCCCTCATGATATCATATTCCCACTGCCCTCACCGGTGACAGGCGGCCTCTTTTTTGGACCTGAAAATATGGTAACCCTATTCTAGGGTTCTTAAGCCTTCTGGGCTAGGGACAGACATTACACATAAACTGGTTTAAGTGATCAGAAACTAGTTTAAACCTATAACAGAACAGATGTCCAGTGCACATAAACCAGTTTCAAAATGGCTGAAACTGGTTTGAGATAAACCTGGTTCAATGTAGCATCAGACTTAACTGACTTAGTTCAAACCAATTTATGCAATGTCTGTCCCAGACCCCTTGCTGGTTTAAGATAAACCAGACACTCCCAGCATCCTGGCATGCTGTCTGGGCTAGGTAGGACTCTCTGCTCCACAGCATGGCTGGCCCCTCCCCTCTGCTCCCTGGCTGAAGCTCCAGCACAGACTGCGGGCTGCTCTCCCCCTCCCCCCTCCCCCTCACCACTCCCTGCTAAACAGGAATTCCCCTCTCTCCTCTGCCTTGCTGAGAGGTATTCTATGTATTAGCTAGCAGACCATATGTTGGCTATGTCCCTGCTGAATCAATAGGCAGAATCAAGAGGTAGCTGGTAATGTCCCTCCATTGTTTTCTTAATGGGGTGTTAAACTCTGAGTTAGGGGTGAGGAACACTATTATCAGCTCCCTGCTGGGCTAATCAAAGCATCCTGTGGGTCTGGCCAGGCCCCACCCCCAGCTCTGTGAATGGGAAGGGAGGGCTGCTCTAGCACCAGCTTCTGGCCTGGGCCACTGCAGGCATGTGCCTGTATGTCTGGGATGTCTGTGCTGTTACAAGCAAGTTCATCCTAGCCAGATTAGACTAACCTGCAAAGATTGAATGAATTCAGGCTCAGGCTTTTTGAATGTTTGTTCCTAGCCCTGGTATCTCCACCCACACTAGTGGGTTAACATCACATTCAGCTGGCTATCATCTGCTGACTGCCTGCAATTGGATTCCAAGCCTTTAAGAGGCCTAGCTTCTCCTTATACATGTCCTTCCCATATCCTTGACTCTTCCCCACCCTAGCCCCACTTCCTTTTTCTCATAATCCTTACTCACTGTTGCCTCTCTGGCCAGGCTATTTAAATTGGTCTTGTTCTTTCTTTTTCTTCTTCCTGGTACTGGTTTTTATTCTATCCCCCCTGTCTTTACTACCAGTTCACTGACCCATTTACTCTTGTCCATGCCCTGTTCTCCTTTTCTGCATCTTCAAGAAAGCCCCACAGAAGCTTGAAAACTCATAGTCCTTGCTTAACGATATGTTCTCTTGTAGTCCTGTGAGGTAGGGAAGTACCATTAATCTCACTGTGTAAATGGAGGCAGTGGAGGCATAGACGGACCAAATGCCTTGCCCAGGACCACATACAGAGTCTATAGCAGACAGTAGTGTAACAAGGATGGATGGACCAAGGCACCAGCCTTGGACACCCATGTAAGAGGGGTACAAAAACAGCGACTGACACTGCTGCTGGCCCAGCTCCTGATGCTGCCCCTGCCATCCTGGATGTTACACCTCTTGTAGCAGAACAAGGATACTGTCCTAATGCCTGTGGCAAGGAATTTTGGTGCCCAGGGCAAAGACCGCAGCGGCAGTCTGTCCTCCCCTGCACACGGATCTGGGGGGCATACGCCCTCCCCATGCTTGTCCAGAAGTGCACACAGCAGTAGGAGCCACCCTCCCCATACCCCCCAAATAAACTGCTCACAGCTCTGTCTCATTCCCCACTCCAGCTGGGCAGCGCCTGTTGGAGCCCCTTTGCTTTGGCACCCAGGGCAGTTGCCCCACTGCTCCCCTCTCCCTCCTCACTACAGCACTGCTGAGGCATCCTTCCTTTAATGCTCATATTTAAAGAATCATCTTTGCAGCCATCACAAGCAAACCCTGTCTCTTGACTCCTGTGCATGTGGCAGCATGGAGTGCTTTCATATGCACCCACCAGAGCACTGGGATAGGGTATATGCCAAGTTGGATAGCTTTGAAGTGTGCTAGTATCTGCAAGTCAAGATGCCAGACTCCAGCAGACTCCAGAACAAACATGCTTTCTGACTTCACTCACATTATTTAAAAAGTGATGCTCCACCTCTTTTTAATGACAGCAATTACAAAATATGGCAACAATATCAATATATGCATGGCCAACAAAAGTGGCTGACATCATGTATCAAAGACTGCTCAGACAGCCTGGAAAATAATAAATTTCAAAGTCTCTGCTGTGTATGCTCACAGTTTGGAGTTTATGAATCCTGCCATAGAATTTCTACAGGACAAGGTTACTACTATGATTATTAATGCTACCATTGGTAGCATTGAAGGTTGTCACTACAGTATGGAGATACCAAAGTGACAGGTACCTTATACAACCCTACTAGAGACAAATGACCTTGTTTTAGGCTTCAGGGCAGCTGGCAGTCCATTATCAAATGCAGTACTTGGGAATGCCTGGTTGCAATGGTGCAATAGAGTTTACAAAGTAGAGTAAAGGAAGTATGTTTATGTCCCTGCGACTTGGCCAAATGTCCCTGACAGAAACTCAGTTGTTCATGGATCGATGCAACTGGACAGTTTTGTTCTTAGAGGGCTTAGATATAATGCAATCATTTTATACATTGGTGGAATACACTCTATGCATGTCTCCCTTTAGTGATTGATGCCAGCAACTTTTTTTTTTAACAGCAGGCTACTGACTAATGCTTGTTTTACAAAGTGAGGGGCATCCCTTATGTCTAATATTTGTTTAGCTCAAGGGTCAGAAGCTTATGATTTTGTGGTGGCTGATTGCTTAGTGCAGCCCCTATGAGCAAGGGTAGTTTATGAAAGAAGCCATTTTTAACATGCATTAGATCCCTCCCCCTGCCTGAGACTCTGTAATCAGATAACAGCTAACCTTTAGGTTATTTGGGGTTAAATATTGGCTATATCTGATTGTCATTTAGAAGCAAAGTTTGAGTGGGAACAACTGAAAGTGTTTAAATGAATCCAAGCCTGAACATCCCTCCTGCTGCAATCCACATTCACAGGAGCTCTGTTATTCTAATAATAACAATGAGCCTGCTACTGTCAATTTAATCAGCAATTCCAGCTCTCTGAATCCATCATAGCAAGTGCATCTCATCTGCTGTTATTAGATATTCTGAGTAGTATAACAGTATCCATTAATTTAACAACCAGAAGAGACCATCTAAACTAAATTCCTGCATAACACAGGCCAGAGAATGCCATCCAGTTACTTCTGTGTTCAGCTTAATAGCTTGCATTTGACAAACATATACATCTTTTTGAAAGGCAACAAGTCTGGATTCAAAGAGAATGAGAAGGGAGAGAATTCACCACTTTTCTTGACAGTTTTCTCCAATCACTTTCAGTGTTAAAATTGCTTGCCTTATTTTTCATATGATTTTTCAGTTTCCAGTTACTGAGTCTCACTCTCTCTTGAAGAGTAAGAATTCAGATATTAAAGAGACCCTAACTGCCTGGTATTTTCTCCCTGTGGTGGCATTTCGTCAAGAATATCTTAGGCTCTTAAATCTGACTATTTACAAAGAATCAATATTCAAATGCACGCACAATTAAAACAAACAGATACAACTCATTAATATAATGCTCTTTTTTTTGAGAGAAATCTTAGAGTTTAGCATCTACCTCATTCCACTAACATTTTAGTTTTGCATACAACTACAGCTGTCATGGATTTTACAAAAAAAAATGCTAACTATGCCCAAAGGTCCAAAGATTTGAGGTTCGGTTCATATAAACACCCAACAGCTCAGATGTTTCTCTGAAATTTATTATAGCGTATCTCATTGCATTGGTCTGGAAAATGAGCTGTAAGGGATTGGAAAAGCAGGATATATCCATGATGTTTCACTTGTGTCCTAGAGCCCCATTGCTGTGCATTAGCTATCCTCCATCTCTCACAAAATCAGCAGGGTCAAATTTGGATGGGAGATTGCCCAGAAACACCTTGAGACTGATGAAGAAGGGCATACTGCTTCCTCCAGTGCCTGGGAACAATATACTGAAAAGGGATTCTGACTTTCCAGCCCTCGGTACTCCTGAACCCCTGGTTGCCGGGTTTGGGGCGAGGAGGCACTCCAAGAGAGGAGAAGCAGAGCAGACTGTATGTGAATGCTGTCCTGTATGCTCATCTACTTCCACCCCCTACAGCAGAGAGGAGGGGAGGATGAGGCACAGGTACAGGACCCTGTCATGCTCTCTGGCTAGAGAGAATGCCACTGAATGAAGCCGGGTCTTCTGGAAACCGGTATCTAGGGGGCATGACTGAGAAGGCTGTATATCTGTTTGCTGCTGAAACACACCGTTGTTGAAGCCCTTTAAATACAGCTGCACTTCTAAATGCTTCCAATATTATGCCTTTCTATCCTTAAAAACCTAAGAGCAATCTTTGTAAAAGCAGAGGCATTCAAACCTCATCAGATTCAAGCACGAAAGACTGCATTCTGGTGAGTTAATCCTCCCATGGAGTTTGAAAATGGATAGAGGATTCTTTTTCACCTATTTCCCTAAACTGCTAGGCAATGTTGCACCAAAAACTTTCCATGCTCCACATCAAATGCATATTCATTTCAGTTCTCAGTGAATTTACCCTGCTACCTAGCTTTTGGGAGATATCTTAGGTTTGGATAATCCATTTGCAAAGAGCTGCAAGAACTTTGGGTGAAAGGTGTATGGCCATTGCCCAACTGCTGCTGTTATACCAGGCTGGAAAAAACCAAGGCAATTATTTTCCCTAAGGGCATTTCTCCCAACTCAGTGTAACCACACAGAAATAGGCCAGAGGCTTGTACAGTAGGTAGCATCTCCTTCTCTCCCAAGATCCCACAGAGGGTCCTTCAGAGGTCTGGTGGTTCATCCAAGGAAATGGGACAGGCCCAGAGAGGCTGTGGTTCAGGCCAAGAGTGACCCTCTTACTATGTCTTCAGACATTCCTGACATTCTCTGTCCCATGGCATTGCCACTGGCTGAAGAAGCCTGAATGAAGCATCTATCCACTAGCAGCTACTACTAGGAGCAGGCAAGTGCTGGGACTCCAGAATCAGCATGCAGGTTCAAGGCTCCTGTGGTTCTCCAAAGAAATACTAGCATTGGTACACAACAGTCTAGCTGGGCATCCCAGCACCTGTACTTTAGTGCCAGCTGCTAAGGGAAATCCTCAACTTGTTCAAGGGCTAGGGTCTATCCCATTTTTGGCTACAGAGTTCTGAGTGTCCAAGGCACAGCAGTGACACCTGTGAAATCTTGGTCACAAACAGGCTTGTGACAATGTTTTGTGATAGATTGGGGAGCATGTGTGGTTGGTTGAGGTCCTTCCTCTAAGATCTTTAATAAAGTCTCTGTTCTGAGATCACAGTGTTTCAACAACCTTCAGGTAGGTGAGATAGAGGCAAATAAGCCTGCGGTTTGGAGATCAGCTTGTCAGAAGTGCATTATATCTTGGGAATACATTTGGCTGATAGAACAGAGTAGTTCTCAACCCAAGCCTGATTCTGTTCTCCATTATACTGGTGTTGAATCAGGACCAATGGAGATACAGGTAGAGCAAAGAAGAGGGGCATTTACCTTTGGAACTAAGCTTATTCCTTCTCAGGCAAGGTGAACTATTTACAGGAGATAGTTTTTCAGTGAGATGGTTTTATGCTTTTTTGTAGCTCGTTTCTCTTTTATGCAAACTCCCTGTCTGAATTAGCATCCTCTGATAAAGGACTTCTATAAATGGTTTTGATGAAGCTTGTGGAATACAGAATGAAGCAACTGCTTTATTATCTACTCCTTTTAATGGCTGTAACGGGTTCAGCTGGAAATACCTGGATAGCTGCCTTAGAGAAATATGTAACAATAAACTGGCACACTGAGGGGACAAAGGAA
This sequence comes from Crocodylus porosus, assembly GCF_001723895.1. Lineage (NCBI taxonomy): Eukaryota > Metazoa > Chordata > Crocodylia > Crocodylidae > Crocodylus > Crocodylus porosus. The sequence continues at coordinate 5,767,948 of NW_017728943.1, read as the reverse complement.
AACAAGCTGGCTCCAATACTAAACCAAACCAAATTAACCAAAACCTCTTGGAGGCTACTGGGAGGAGCAGGAGGTTGGAACCAATATCAGTCAGATCCAGCTTCCTCCAAAGTAATGGCTTCCAAACAAAGAGTCAGGGTGCAAACCGCCTAAGCCAGCAGTTACCCTGCTGCTTACAATAAATTGGGGCATCGGGTTCCAAACTACCTAAGCTGTCCCTTTATAACTGTCCCTGTTTCTATAATTAACCCAACCCAATTAAAAGCAAATCAAGGGCAACATAGCCCTATTTCATTTGGGGGTGAGGTACCTCAGCTCAGATCCCACTGTGGGGAACAGAGATGGTCACTGCAGAGCTACTTATGTTCCAGCCCATGTTAAATGAAAGCAGAGGACCAGCTGGAATGTGAATGTAAAGCTGCATGAAATTACCTCCACTAGAGGTGAGGCTGTGAGCAGAAAAGTTGGGGAATGATAGCTCTGGATGGAAGAGGAGGAGAGAAAACATTCAGGAATTCTGGGGTATACCAAGGGGAAGCCCCACCAGCAGCGGGTAGGGAGGAAAGCAAAAGGAAAGCACTGCATTAGGGAGGGATGAGTATATAGACCTTGTCTTACCTGTGAGGTAAGAGGTGTCAGAGAGAAATAGGGCTAAACACTTCAGGCACAGGGGATGGCAAACCAGATCCTGATCCCACCTCCCCTACCCCACTTTTTAGAAATGACTGTCTCCTATCTGAGTATCTGTTCTTTGTTCTGTGGAGGTCAGGTCACCCATGTCCAGCAGGCAATAGTATCGTGATCTATCATCTGATGGCTAGAAAATGGTATTTAGAGGTTTGTTTTTGAAATTTGGCTTGTAGGCAAAGTATATATGCATTAGAATAATAGTCCAGGGCAACAGCAAAATTGATTTCTAAAGGCCTGGTTCAAACACGGTTTCATAGCCTTCAAGGCAGACAAGGTGTCTAACTCAGGCAAGCAACAAGGCCAACTGATATAGACATAGCCTGGGAAATTGCGGGCATGTACCACACTGTTCCATAACATGGGATAGGGTGGCACCAGCTCACAAGGCCCAAGAGTGGAGGGCTTGAGAGTTCTGGTTTTAGGGGAACAAACCAAATACTTGGAAAGCCTAAATTAGGATGTGTGCATGTAATAGATTTACAAAACAAAGAAATATGTTGACAGGACAGAATGTGGACAGTACAGCAACCACAGAGGGACCAATTGGTGATGCCCATGGATGGAAAGAATACAAAAGAAGGGACTTTAAAGCAGAAAATGATCTCCAAAAAGGAGTCCCTGAGCGGAGAACCCAAGGCCACTATGGACAGAGGGCATACCACCAGCCTGTCTCATCCACACCACTGGGGCACTGGTGGGGGCTCAACCCTTCAACCTCCAGGCCACTGACATCTAACATTCAAGTGAGGACCTCAGAGTGAAGGTCATGTCCTGGCTAAACTTTCCCTGACTTTGATGAAAGCCCTAGGACTGGTAGATATATAGAACTGCTTGAATTATTATTTTCTATTATCACTGTGTATCAAAAAATTCACCCATTATTGAATGGAAAGGTTGTGGTCGGTCTTAGGGTTTTGGAACAAGGCGCATGGTCATAAATCCAGTGCCAACATCATCAACTAATTCATTGCTATTTGTTTACCTGTGGATGTTGGCACTGGATTTATGACCCAGATGCCTTGTTCCAGACAGACTCAAACCCACAGACCAATCACAATCTCTCCATTCTGTAATAGTCAAATTTTATTTATACACAGTGATAGCAGATAAGAAAAATGCAAACAATTCTATATTTCTACTAGTCCCAGGGTTTACAGAGTCAAGGTACCTCTGGACAGTACACAAGCTTCACTCTGAGGTTCTCTCTTGAATGTCAGATGTCAGCAGCCTGGAGGTTAGAGACTGAGGCCTGATTGGTGCCAACAGGAAGCTGAAGCAAAGATCTGGGCTTGGGAGTTAGTGTGGGGATGTATGGCCCCTAAAATGTATGAAAGGTTGGCAGGGCTGGGAATGGAATAGCTGATCCTGTGTCATGTCTGTGCCCAGAAAGAGGACAGGGAGGGGAACTGTTTGGGTATGAGAGGAGACCAGAGTGGGCTGTAAGGAACACATTAGAGGCCTTGGGGTAAGTGCCTCCATCCTGTATACATAAATCCTCAATTACATAAAAGGTTGGAACATACTTTGGTTCATCTTGTACAGAGACAGGTTTGCAAGACCAAATGCCGTGTTTTTGCTAATGTAAACAGGAACACACTGACTTAAGTGTTTGACCATAGTAACACAGACACGGGAATTGAAATCCATTACCATAAGGGACAGCACTCATTGTCAAGAGTTGACACTTAACTGATAACATCTGAAAGGCCATCCTAGTTAAACAATTGCTAAGTGTTTAACACAAATTCAGACAAGGTTTTTTGGGTGAATCTGATCTCTTTTATTAGACCAACTTAAATAGTTGGAATAAATTCACACAAAGAACCTTGTCTGCCTATGTCCTTAGACCAACACGGCTACAACCTGCACCCCTATCACAAATTCTTCACTTAACTGTGAAGGGAGATCTTCATGAGCAACACCTTTTATTAATATATACCCAGTCAAACTGTAGATAGATGCATGTACAATCATTAATGACATCTGTGATTGTAAACCTGGGGGAAGTAGGAAATAATGACCTGAGCTGTTGGGAGAACTGAACAACTAACAATAGCTCAGTGTTCCTGGGGTCCAGCTTCACCCATTCTCCCAATGATGAGCATGTTCTTCCATTTTCATTGCCTGATCTAAATGCTAGTTAAAGTTATGTTTAGGTCTCCAATGAAGTGACTCTCTTGAAAAGAGAGTGTGCTCATTTTATTCCAGGGGCCATTCTGGCTAAGTAAGCTCACCTTGTTCCAATTTGGGATTAAAGGGCTTCCCTTGAGGGGCTACTGAAGAACCAAAGGGTCTCTTCTCTCTACTTAGAGTTCTACCAACTGCCATTGCCAGGTCCATCCCGGGGCGAGGAGGGGTGCGAATCAGGACGACCTCCCTGGGCCTCACACTGCCACTGTCTTCATGTCTGGCCACTCGGCACCCCTTCTCCCCACTCCCACCCCCTTGCCGAATCCACCTCAAGCTTCCTTGAGTCCAGGGACAGGCCCTGCACCCTGCTCTGGTTGTCTCTGGCCATTGCCCATCACCCCATGGTCTTCAAGGGTTTTCCTTGTAGGAGGGTTCAAAGGAATGAGAGTTGCTACAGAAGGACTAGGTTCTTCTGCCTGTCATCTGGAAAAAACATCTGTGTACTCAGGAGCAGGGGAATGATCATTTAATGGGAAACCGCAGGCTTGATGGAAGTTGAAGCAGCCTGGGTTCATATTTTCCATTGTGCAGATGCTCACTCTAAATCCAACTACAGGGAAACTGTCTTCATCATTTGAGATTCCACTGAAGACATCAGTAAACACAACTGCCACTGAGGCACCATTTAGCCTGCAGAAACTTACTACTGGCAATAACTCATAAACAAAGAAGAGACCAGCTCAATGCCTGGATATAAGGTAGAGTTTTCAGGTTTGAAAACTAATGAAGAAAATGAAACTATGTATTTGAATTTGATCCACTGACAAATCTCATACATAGTTGCTTTTGCAGAAGAAATCCATGCATTAGAACAGTGGTGGGCATCCTGTGGCATGAATGCCACAAGTGGCACGGGCAGCCTCTGTGTATGGGACACAGCAAGTCGGGGAGAGGACAGGCAGCACAATGGCAGAGAAAGCAGGAAGCAGAAAGCAAAGCAGCAAATTGGGCAGGAAGCACAGGAAAAGCAGCAGAAAACAAGCAGGAAACCATTCAGGGAGAACAGAGCAAGGAGCAGAAAGCAGAGCAGTAGAGCGGACATGGGAAGGAGATTGGAGTGACAGTTGGGGACGGTGCAGGGCTAAATTGTGGCACACCTGCCATAAGGTTGCCCACTTCTCCCCATTTCTTTAGAATGACAGGTGGCCAGAGAAAGTGAGCCATGAGCAGGGATCCAGGTTTTCCATTTCCCCACACAAAAACAGAAAAACCCGCAGATTTCCCGGTTTTGCAGGAGTGCAGGAAGCTGCACAAGGAGGCATGGAGGCCACTCAGCTGACAGCTCCCAGCTCCCAGTCCACACACTGTGGGCTGGGTTTGTCTGGGAGCGGAGGGTGGGGCCAGCTCCTGGCTGCAGCACATACTTCTGTGGGGCTGGGTGGGAGCCACGCCCCCCAGATCTGCGCATGGGGCAGGGAAGCTGCTTGCTACTGCAAACTCCATGCTGCCCTGGCACTGAGGGACTGGTGCCTCCTGAGTCGGTGGGGGGCACCAGCAGGGCACAACTTGGGGGCGGGTCAGTGACTGAGGACAGGGGGAGTCCCCCAGCGGAGCCCATTTCAGTAGGGGCACTAGCACTTTCCATGCCTCCTACTAGCAGGAGTGCTTGTTGTCAGAGGGGGCACCAGCTCCCCCTACACATCGCCTATGACCCTAGCCACACTTCCATGTACACAGGGGCAATGCAGGCAGCAGCACAGGGTTGTGCCCATCACTGCTGCCCCCTCCTGTAGGGGAAGTGTCACCAGGGTATTGCGAAACTTGTAGGAGCAAGCAGCTTTCCTGCATGTCCCTGCTGTGCCCTGCTGCACTGGGTCACACACGCTGTGCAGCAGAGACCCCAGGAGAGGGCAGCAGGGTGCGGAGTACAAGCGCCAGTGACAGACCAATGCAAGGCAGGGTGGGAGGGAGCCATGGCCCCTGGGCACTGGCCAGGCCCTTCAGAGTTCTTATTGTGCGACATGACTAAGTATTGCTATGAGAAGGATGGCCAGGGGTGGAATGCAGATGCAAACATTGGCCCCCAGACACTGGAGACCCACAGTATGTCACTGACAAGCCCGCAGCTTACACCCCACCCTGCACAGATCTGGCAGGGCATGAGTCGCCCTTGCCTCCCCGGAGTGTCTGCTGCAGCCGGGAGCCAACCCCACCCCCACCCAAGCCAGGCAGAAGTTGGGGAGCCATCCCTCTGCTCCTACTACAGCAGACGCTGCCTTCTGTTGCGGGCAGGGAGCTACGCACCTGGGTCCCTGGCCCCATAGCCCTGGCAGCTGGGGCCCCCTCCTGCAGGGTGGGGGCTTTAATTTTAAATCATGAGTTTTGGGGTGATCAGAGATTTTGCAATTTTTTAACAGGGAAAACCAGGATCCCTGTCCATGAGGCTTTCAGCACCTCTTTAATCACAGGAAGAGTCACTGGGTCAGTACTCTACAAGGGAGGAGAGTGACATCACCCCACACTCTGACTGCAGCACAAATTCCTCCTGTGCTTCAGACTTGTCCTGTTCATGGTAGTGGAGCAGTGCTGAACTCACCTGCACTGCTCTCTTCAGCAACCCAGACAAGAGGAAGGGGAATGATACCCTTTGAATGTCGCAGCCAAACCACTGATTGACCATGAGGAGGAAATACTAATTCCCCACTGGAGACATTCACACTGGGTCCTAACAAGAACTGCTGACCTGCGGAAGGAGGGCACTGTGGCGAGCCAGTAGGGTGCTCCTGCATTGAGCCACCCACCTCCCTGCGCCCGACCACCTTCCAGGCTCCGAGTGTCTCCCTAGGGGTGCCGCACGTCCGGCTGACCCCCTTCCTGGAGCACACTTGCTAACCTGGGGGTAATGTAGCTGCCACCACCCCGAGAAGGGACTCTCTCTCTTGGTTCTGTGTCCTCGGGGAAACACAGGCCTAAAGTCCTACGGGTACTCGACCCAGTACAGGCACTTGGGGCATTTCCCCAAGCCGGGGGCCAAAAATGAAAGTCTCCCTTAGTTTGCAGACCTAAAGGGTCTCTTGGGCATAATTTAGACCCACCCCTCAATAAGTCTCCCACACCAGTCACAAAGGAGAACTTTATTGATTACAGGGGTAGGGTGAAAATAGGGTACAAGATTGAGAATATCATAGAAATCGTAAAGAGCAAACAGTCTGGCTGAGGTAGCCTTTTGATCATGCTTCTGAGTTACTGCCAGCTAGATATCTAACCAGATCTCAAGTAGCTTACTCACAAGCATCATCCAGAGGCTGGTGGAGATTCCCTCTGGAGGCAGGCCGCTTCTAGCTTGTGAGTTTTGGGGGAGAGAGCCAGTTTCAGATGGTAAACTCCTCTCTAAGTCTGAGTCCCCCGCATGGCTGCTGCTGCTTCCTCCTGGGCAGTCCTAACTTAAAAAGCCCCTGTGACCTCATTCACCTGATCCAATGGAGGCCAGCTCTGGTTGGCTGTCGGCCAACCAATTTGAAATACATCACTAGCTGCTCAGGGCCGTCTCTAGCCCACCAGGTAGATTCACAGCACAGAGATTTAATCACATTGTCACTGCACAGAGATTTTGGGGAGAACCAAAGGTGGCTTTCTGCCACAGGCACATCATAAGTTAAGGGATTCATGTTGGTGGGTGGAGTTCCGAGATTCCTGGAGATGGATTGTAGATTTTTAGGCTAGCCTACTACACGGGCTCAAATGTCATTCCTGATATAATGTCTCTGATCACAGCCCCATTGCACCAGAGATGACATTGGCCAAATGTGCCCACCATTTTGTCAAGGGACCTAATGGGGGAAGATAGACATCTGCAGGAGGTTCTGTCTGACAGGTGCTTTCATGAGCAATTAATGATTATTAACAAGCCTGAGATGCTGAACATTTTGCCTTGAACAAAGCAATTAGTGTAAGAGTTGATGCGTCTCCAGCCTGCTTCCCTTCTGCTTTGACAAAGTCAAACCAAGAACAGAGGAAAAACTTGGTGGCTGAGAACTATGGGGGTGGGAAGGAAGATGCACACATTTGTCATGTGTTGTCTCATAGAGCACTGATTTACCAGGCTGCTTAAAAAGCAGTGTGTACAGCCCACCCCTGATAAAGTCACAGGCATAGGGGCCAACAAAAGTGGGTGATATTAGGTGGAGCTGACAGTAAACAGGAGTTGACCACCAGGCAGCAGAACATGACAAAGACACAATTCACAAGAAGATGGCAAGTGACAAAAAACTGATCTTTTCCTCAGGCATCTGCAATAGGCATCTGCAATATGCTCACATTTACACTGCTTCATAAAGGCCAGAACCTTGGCCCTGAATTTGGAGAGTTTCTCTATACCTTTGGTGTATTTTGTGTGTGCTTGTGTATTGCCAAGCTGCAAAATTTATTGACAAATCTGCATAAGAAAGGAGGTGCACTCAACAAATTTATATTTTGTTAAAAAAAAAATGTAGTAATGAGATGAATGGAGGTGAGGGGATATCACTGCATGAAAAGTCTGCAAGGGCTTTAGCCCCTTGAGCTTTACTCCTCCCTTTGTGGTGCCATGCCCTGGCTTTATCCACCCTCTGACCCTTTTTTTTTTAATTTCTTCTTGCAAGAGGTTCACAAGGCCACCCTCAGGGTTACCCTGCATAGTAGTAACTCATGCAGCTGCTATAATTTAACTGTGAGAGAAAGCACATGCTTGGCTTTGAAGCCCCAGACAAGCCATGCTTGGGGTCATACTGGGGGCACCTTAATCCTAGGTGCTGAGCAAATACTTGACAAACCTTTCTTAGAGATGTATATTTATTTTAACTCTTCAAGAGTTTCACAAGCCCACCCTGAGAGTTTTTCTGCATGATAAGGACTTCATATACCTGCTACAATTTAATTATGAGAAATATCACATACCTAGGTCTGCAGCTCTAGGCAAGCCAAACTTGGGCTCTACTGGGGGGCACTTTACTCCCAGGTGCTGAGCAACCACCTGACAAACCTTGTGTGAGAGAATGTAATGTGTGTGTATATGTATGTGTGTGTGTGTGTATATATATATATATATATATATATATATATATTAAGCAAGGCAAACTGCTTTGCCAATAGTAGTCTGCTAACTAATATGATCTTGGAACATCATCCAATAGTTATGACATTAAGCCAGTAGTTCTCAACCTTTGTTGGGAACTCAAAATTTGCCTCCTTACAGTCAGCCAGCTCTTTGTGTTTCTGTAGTCAAAAAACTTACAGAGCAATACTTCTGATGCAAAGAACTCAGAAAGACCACAACTGGTCAGAATGTTTTTAACACTATGAATTCCTGTTTGAAATCTTTGGATCTCTTACAGATTATGTTTCTACACCCACATCTGCCGCATCCCAGCAGAAGACTGCTTAAGTAGTTGATATTATGTGGGACATGACAATGCCTGGTGTGACCACACATGGAGGTTTCTTTCATTATTATGTATTAAAGTCTGCCATTGATGATGAACGTTGTGATAACAGGTGAAATGTGATATTTAGGAGTGATAGTATCCTGGTTTGACTGTATATGGAAAGATCAGAACAGGTCAGAAAAGGATCCCAAAGCATATTGCAACATTTCCAAGTTACTTTACATTCCAAATTGGAATGAAACTCCAGAGTTTCAAAATTTCTTACAAGAAGAAATTCCAACAAATTGTTTTCAAACTATTGATTCATTGCTTCAATAACGTCTAAATATTTGGCCAGGTTAATGTATTGCCAATACTGCTGGAACATCTTACTTACTACAAAATATCTCATTTCAATACATAATGTAAACTACATATACAAAAGTCAATTTAATAATATACAATTCTAAATGAATCGGGGGGAAGAGCTTAACCATCTATATAAAATGAGTCCCAGAAAGTCTCATCAAAAATCAGCATGTCACAATGAAACACTTTACTTTCAACAGAAATGCATCTTTGATGGAAACTTGTTCCGGTGAAATTTTCCACCATCTCAGACCTGGCATGGCTTTTTGAAATTTCATACAATTGGTGACAATTCCCTTTCACTGAGCTGCCTGATGTCAGGCGAGTGAATTCATATCTTTCTTCCCTTTGTAAAATGCAGCTACCAAGACATCTGTCAAACATGGATTGCTTACATGTTTGCAGTCAAGATGAATGGTAGATTTTTTCAGAAAGCTTTTATTTTTTTCTCCTACAAAAAAGTTTGACTTTTTTTATCAAAACCCACAACTTTTTAGTTTTCCCTAAGTAAAAGCAAAATTTTCTCCTAAGACCAGAAATGTTCAGCTCAAAGGGTACAAAAACCATACAGTAGGCACATCTACATGAGATGCTAACTGCACAGTAGCACATCACAGCATCAACTGTGCTAATACACTACTGCACAGTATTATTAGGCTACCATGCAATAGTATCACCAAAAAGACATTCACCAGTGCTACTGCACAGTAACTCTGGTTATTGCTCATTTATTTAGTACCTGATTATACAAGTACTAAATAAACTCTAGTTACTGTGCAGTAGCGTCTCTTGTAGACACCCCCCCCAACTATTAAAAATGTCATGTTTCAGCCAAAACTCACTGGTAGTGTCTTTTTTGATAAGTTGGAAGCTTGCCTTGAGAAAATTTCCATTGCTTCAAGGCCATTTTTCCATCGGGGTTTCAATGGAGAATTTTTATTCAGTTCTACCGTAAGAAAAGGATTTACATGCTCAGGCAATCAGTTGCTTCAGTGCTTTGCTGAAGAAATCTGTCAGGCAAGTTGGCAAGTGTTACCATTTTATTTGTTGTTTACTTCATTTTAAAATGGCTAAGGAGCTGCTTGGCAGGAGGTGGTTGTCCTCTCAGCAGCATGTTGCAAAATGGCACATGCTGTTCACTCCCATGAAGACTTCACTCTCATTCTTGTTTCATATTCCCCCCTCATTGGACAAAAACAAACTGTTCAGGATAGGGTAACTATATGTCCCAGTTTCACCAGGACAGCCCAATTTTAAACGCCTCTTCTATCTGTCCCATTGGTTGGATCAAATAAATGATTTTGTCCCATTTTCACTTAGACGGTTTCCATCCCAACACACTCTGGCATCCCACACCACTCCTTCTTCCCTTCTCCCATAGCACAAAGATGACACCAGAGCTCAGAGACAGTTGAGCACAGGGAATGGGATATGCTGTTTTGGGGTGAGGGAAATATGGTCATCCTAATTCAGAGTAAAAGCAACTTGCTCCACCTATAAAAAGTCAGACTGTCATGTGCCAGAATAGTATTTTCCAATATGCAAAAAGAATCTTCTGATCTCCTGAGAAACAAAAAGCAGAATGAAAGACATATCTACTTCCCCTCTCCTTTTTTAAATCAGCTCCAGTCCAAACAACATTGCCCAGAGGGAGAGGGGCCAGAATTTCTCAATTTGAACCTTTTGAGCTGCTTGCTTCCCAGAGTCTGATAAATCTGCCTTCTTCTCCAAGGTCTGGTGCAGCTCAACACTGTAGGTTATTTCAGAGGTGTAATTAGCAGGGATCCTGATTTTCTCTGATTTTAAAAAAATCCCCAATTTTCAGTTAAAAAAGTAACCCAAATCCATACTTTTCCATGATTAAAATGAAACACCACTATATGTATATCTATATATTAGTGGCATTTCATTTCAGTCACAGAAAAATGTGGATTTGGGGTTACTTTTTTTTTTTTTAACTGAAAATTGGGGATTTTTTTTAATCAGAGAAAACCAGGATCCCTGGTAATTAGGCAGTTTTGTGACCTGGGCCACACCAACAGTGCAATGGCTGGGAGAACAGCATCAATGCTGCTATTTTTGTGCCCCTGCAAGACAGCTCTCAGGGCTGGTGCCCCAGTTGTACCACTCTTAGTTGCGCTACTGCACTATTTCTCTCCTCACGTAATCCAGTTCAGCAAAGCGTACAAATAGAATGGTTTGGCATGAGTGCAAAAAATAAAAAAGGCATCAAAACTTATTGTGGGCCAGAAATGTGCAGTTTTCTGAGACATTTTCATTTGAGAAAAAATGTGATTTTTTTTTTCCCAAAAGCGTTAACATTGCTTCATGGGAAATGGGAAACAACTTTGGGGTTTTTTTGCCTCCCCCCCTTTTTTTTTTACATTCTGGAACAATACAAAATTGAAACAGAGTTTCCTTTAGGAGGAAATTTTAGTTCCAAGCTTAGGTAAGTGATTAAATCCCACTGAATTTCAATGCATCACAGGCCTCAATTCGTTTCAGAATCCCGGGCATAAGATCTTAAGGTCACAGACCTGCATCTTTAATTTTGTGGGCAGAGTGCCTTACATGATGAAGTTTTAATGCCTCACTTAGCACGGCCTTGAGGTGATGCCTCAATGCAAATGAATCATCACAATCAGATTGCAAAACAGGCAGTGGCTTGAATCCAGGATTCATTTCATCTCTAGTCCTCCTGCCACACACCACAGACAGTTCCTGCGGTAGAATCTGTTGTGTCTCTTGTCAAGGTAGTAACTGTCTCATTGCATCACAACGGTAATTAAATACAGCTGTCAGGTGAAGTTATAACCTATGACCCATGAGATCCTGCATGGTCACTATCTGCCCTCACAAAAAATATGCTACTTTCCCCAGGAAGAGAACTTTTCCTCTTCACTGCTTAACAGCAGATGTGTGCCCAGTAGGCTTGCTGGGAGCTGTAACAAATTAAATCAGTACACAGAGTCACTTTTGATAAGAGTTGAATGAATGACAGCAATTATGCAATCTAGTACTTGCAAACACAGATGAGCCACAGGAAGCACCACTCCTAGATGCAAGACAAGTAACATAAGAAAGCGGGACAAATAAGTGTAGTACAGGGAAGAGCAGGTATTCCTCATTCAGGACTTTTCCAAACACTACAATTAAATATTCATTTCAGGAATAAAAAAAGGGAATAATTACTTCAATTTGGGAATGTATTCTGGAATCAGTGATTGTAATGTAATAGTGTGTTTACGGAGGGGTTATGTTAGAGTAGCTAGTCTGGTCAATTTCCCACTCAGACAAACTCCCAAAAGTGTATTTGGGATGATAAAGATGCCAACAATTCAGCTTGATCACCTTAGTATGCCTGACTTAATTTTATACTTGTGATCCTGTTCTCTAAGACTAGGGACAGACATTACACATAAACCAGTTTAAGTGATCAAAAACTGGTTTAAACCTGTAACAGACCAGATGTTCAGTGCACATAAGCCAGCTTGAAAATGGCCAAAACCAGTTTGAGATAAACCTGGTTTTCAGGGTGGTTATCATTCTACTCCCTGAATCTTCTTTGTTAGCATATGTTATGAGAGAAACAGGTGAAACGTCTCCACCACTGTGTCTTTATTACTTTCTCTTGCTGGCCCAGCACTTCCATAGACTATGTCCTTGGCCGTTCTCTGATGATGTATTAGCTATGGACATCTTCCCCCAAACTCTGCCATTCCTTCCTCTAAAGGTGTCCTCACCTGCAATGTTTTCTGGGGTTGGTGGCAGTGGTTCTAGTCCACGTCCTGCTGTATTTCTCCTCAGTTTTCCATGGCAGCCCCCAGTGGCAACACATAAGTGGTGCACGTGTATCCCCTGAGAGTGCTGGTGCATCCCCTGACAGGCAGTGACACCCCCCTAAGGCAATGGGCAAGGGGGACGGCAGGAGCACTGTTACCCCCTCCCCCCCTGAGAGTGCCAGCCAGGGAGTGGAGGTGACAGAAGAAGCACTGCTTGCACTTCCAGGTGCAACCCTGGACTTTTCATTATCTAATATCCTGAGTACCAAATGTGGCATCTCCAAAGCAGAGCTGGGCAGAAAACAGTGTTTCAGTTCTTTGAGAATTTTCAGGATTCCAACCATTTTTCCTGTCCCAAAATTAGGATTAAAAAACAAATTCCTCAAAAATGTTCATGAACAGAAAATCTTAAAAACAAATCTATCTTGAGTCAATAAAACTTTTTTTTTTTTAACTATAATTCTGTTTACATTTCAAACTGAAAAGTCCTTATGAGCTAACAAATGTCAACAAGTGCAAAGTAATGCACATGGGGAAAAGAATCTCAACTATCAATACATGCACAATGCTGATCTTTGAATTAACCATCACAACTCAGGAAAGAAACCTCAGAGCCATTGTAGATAATTCCCTAAAAACATCAGCTCAGCTCAGGAAACCAAAAAAAGCCAATAAGATGTTGGGCATCATTAAGAAAGGAATTGAAAACAAAAAAAAAAAAACATGATGCCACTGCTGCGCCCACATCTTGCACACTGCAAGTAATTTTGTTTTTCATGTCTTAAAAAAGGTTGTGGTAGAATTGGAAATGGTACAGAGATGGGCAATGAAGGTGATCAGGGGTATGGAGCGTTTGTCATCCCAGGAGAAACTGAACACACGCACGCCTCGGGACGGATGGTGGAGGAACCATAACGGGCCCAACCTTGTTGTGGCAATGCAGGCTTGACCCTTTCCCTGCTGTCCACAATGAGCCAAGCCAGGGCAACACAGACTTCAGTGCAGCTGCTTGCAATCTCCCCATCACCTGTTGAGAGCAGTCTGGGCTCTGTGGCATGCAGAAGGGGCCTTCCCAGAGCCTGGGCTGGCTCTAGCAGGCAGCTAGAAAATGGGTCTCTGCATACAGCAGGGAAGAGCCTGGGAGTGTGCCACCCTAGCAAGGATCAGGCACCTCATAGCTCCCCTGCCATCCAGCCCTGCCACACCAACATCTTACAAATTGAGGTTGCGGGTACTTTTGGCACGCTGCCCAAAACCATTGCCGATGCTTGGTTTAGAACAAATGAGGAAGTACTTTTTTTTTTTAAAACACAGCTCATAGTTAACTTGTGGAACTTGTTACGACAGGAGGCTGTAGAGGCAGATAGTATAATTGGGTTCAAAAAGGGATTAAACAAATTCACAGAGACCATGTCCACTGGGCATTACTAAATAAAACTGCCAGGGATGTATGCTCTGAAATTCATTAAACAATAATGGATGATGCCAGGGAGTGCATGCCAGTGGAGGGATCATACTAGGTGTATCCTGTTAGTAGACTCTTCCTCTAAAACCTCTTCCACTGCTGGAGACCACTCTTAACAAAATAGAACTTTGTTTAGACAATGTTAAAGGGGGCATTTCAAGCTCCTATTGATTTCCAAGGGAGCCAGCTCAACCTTACTACAATTAACTCCAGAAGAAGATACACATGCCATAATCTGGCTGTGTTCTTGGTTGCAATACAATTGTATAGAATCCATTTGCTTTCCACATTAATTATATCCCAGAGCCAGCTACTGTATTCTTAGATTTAGTGCAGATAGTCAAATGCAGTTGTTGTAGCAATCACCAAATTTATAGCATAGGCCCAGGCAAAAAAACCCTTATTTTATGCTTGAACATGGTGATCTGCAGTGGATTATTTCCCTACTCCCCCTCTTCTGGCTAAACTGCCTGCAGTCTCAGCAACAAAGAGCATGTGGATTTATTATAAACAGAACAAAAATGAGTAGCAAAGGAAAGATGAACAGTGTCCTGCTTGCTGAGTCCTACTACAGGGGACCCTATAATTCATGGTCTTCTCAGCTTTATGCCTTAGTGGGATAAGTTAAAATGACTTGACAACATTTGGCCCTACAGTGAATATAACAAATGGGTACATTGTAGAGAGAAAATGTTACAGGAGGTTTCTAATGTTCTCAGATGGAGTTGTGGAAAAAAAGTTTTTCTGCTCCTCCTACAGCTGGCATGCTATTCTGGCTGCATTTGTACTTGCTAAAATACTAGTACTTGCAAAACACAAGCTGTGGGCATCTTACTACATTTTTCAATCCCTGCAATCTATATTCGCAGTCTTCTGGGAGGAGCAACATCTACCTTGAAAACAGGACGTGCTCTTTGTTTCAAACACATATACTAACCAACTGGGCATGATGGGCCCCATTGAAGGAGTCTCACTATCAATGTCAATGGGTGTTGAATAAAACCAAATGAGAACAAAGAAAAAAAGATGAGTCATGACTTCAGATGGACCCCCTAAAACATATTGCTCTGAACAGAGACATTACTAATCCTGCTTAGAACTGCTTTATGCATCACAGGATCTGGACACACAATACATTTCCATACCTGTTTTCTACACCAGGTTTTTTATACTAGATCCTAGAATGGACAGATGTGAGGCTGTTCCAGAGTAGGTGCCCACAATATGGGCTATCACTGTATCTCACCACCAGGTAGTGGGGGAGCAGAGAGATGTTTATCCAAGTTAGCCTGAAATCAGACAGAAGGTGGAGCAGGGTAGCACCTTATAGACAAACTCATTAAAAATGCATACTTTTTCATAGGTGACCACCTGCTTCATCAGATGCTATGAATGGAAAAAGGAAAACATCACAGCCCTTGACCAGGGGTATAGGTTCTAGCCATGTTGCTCTAAGGATATAGGCAAACAAGGTTCTTTGGGTAAATCTGATATCTTTTGTTAAATCAACTGAAATAGTTGGAAACATTCTTCTTCGCAAGCTTTCAGGTATAAATACCCTTTGGCAGGCTGAGGAAGCATCAAGAAATGCAAGTGACTGCTGGGACCAAGAGGTCCGCAAGCTCTAGGTCATCCTTCTCCTGGTCCTGGGGCACAGTGGGCTCCTTAGGCACTGTCTGAACCCCCTGGTCTAAGACCTCGGAGGCCAGTTGGGATTGGGAGACCTCTGCAGCCCCTCGGGACAGGGTTGGGGGTAAGGGTGGGGGTGGGGCTCCTTCACACAATGGTAGGGTAGAGCTGGAGCCCCAGGGGGTCTGTGCAGGGTCCCTGACAAGATCGGTCTGTTGATTAAGGTATCCCACCCTGGCCCCCTCTGGTGCAGAACCATGGAGCAGGCTGAAAGTAAGGTTTTTCTGGGAGGGGGAGGGAGGAGACCCAGCAGGCACCGAGGTGGCTTCAGGGTCTGCCTCAGGGTACTGGAAAAGGTGACCTCCCTCCTCAGGACTCACTGGGGTGAGCCCCAGGGTCCCTGTCTCCCCCAGATCAGAGGGGGCTCCAGTGCCAGATCTTCCTTTGGGTCAGCCAAGGCCTCAGCCTCAACACCTATAATCTCAGGGGGTAGGCCCTGACCAGTGGAGTGGAAGACTTCCTCCATGGGCTCCTGTTCAGGACTGTCCGCCAGTCCCGAAACCTCCTCCATGGGGATCATCCACTTGATCTTTCCCAGAGGTGGGGTGTCAGGTGCAGCCAGGGAGGCCTCTGGAAGCTGGGCCGCTATTTCCCCCCTGTGTGGTCATCTGGGGGAGGGAAGGAGTTCTCCACATCAGAGGGCTCCAGCTGCACCCAGGCATTCCTTTTGGCTTTGTGCCTGGAGGGGACCTGCACCCACTCAGCCATGGGGTGGTCCTCAGGTGGACAGGCTCCAATAGAAGGTGAGGGTTGGAGGGCTGGGGCAGCTACAGCAGGGGCATGACTAGGGGCAGGGGGAACCTCACTCCCTCTCTCCCCTTGGCTGCTGCTGCCCTCCCCAGGACCCCACCAAACTTGGTTTGGGACAGGGTCCCCTAAGCTCACAGGGCAGCTGGATGATGTGGCTGGAATACCCAGGGGCCTGAGGGAGAAGGGGTACTGGTAGCAGGGGCACCCCTCTGACCAGTGGGACCTGTGGATGCTCTCTCCATCTGGCCCAGGGGACACTCTTGATGCAAGTGCTGTGGGGCACAGCACCGGAAGCATTGCAAGTCCCCCAGTGTAGAGAAAACCCTCACCAGGGCCCCCTGAAAAGGAATCACAAGGCACCCCTCAGCTTCCAGCCACGTTCTTGCTGCCAGCTGGATCATAACCTGGAGATTGAAAGAGCACATGTGGCAGAGGTTGCGATCTTGGAGCCCCAACAAAAGGGCCACCGCCAGGGAGATAACTCTCCCCAGGGTTTGGAGCTGGGGGAGCAGGGCCCAATTAGGATACAGGGAGGCAGCCTCCAAGGCAAGGGAAAGGACTCCTTTGCCATGAAAGTGGGAGGCCACCACAATCTTGGGAGCCCCACTACCTGAGCCAGGGTCTGCACCAAGGTCTCAAAGTGCAGGTTCTCCCACTTGGGTAGCTGGCACTTCAGCCCATGCTTGAGGATGAATGCCAGAAAGTGGGCCCTGCCTCCCAAGCTGGAAGGGCCAGCGGTGGAGGGTCCAGGCCCCATGGCTTCAGGTCCCCCCTCAGACACCTATGCATAGTTGTGGTTCCCCTGCTGGGGGGCCACATGGGTGGGGCCATGGCTAGGGCCAGAGACAGGCTGAGTGGGTGTGCTGGCTGGTGTAGCACACCTGATCCCCTCAGGCACTGGTGCTCTAGGCTTGGGGGTGGGGCCCTTGCCCTTCCCACCCCCATCTGTGGAGGAGGCAGAAGACAAGCCCCTCCCACTTCCTGTGCCCTTGGTCCCTGATGGTGGGGGAGGGGGCATGGGAACCCCTTGGGGAGGGCTGGCTAGGAGAGACCCCCTGGCCCTGTTGGTTCCCTGCCAGAGTCCTGTCTGCCCCTCCAATGGCGGTTTCAGGCTTCTCTGCCTCCAGATGAGGTAGGTCAGACTCTGCCTCCAGGGTGGGGGCTGCAGGGGCATGCATCCCCTTGGGGACTTGGCCGGGATCTGCCCCCATAGTGGGGGCTGCAGAAAGCTCTGTAGGGACATCTGCCCCTTCCCCAAAAAAGTTTGACCCTGCCATTACTTCACATGAGTGAAGGGAAAACTATAAAGAAAACCAAGATATACAGTGGGGCTGGTGAATCTAGTAGGGGCAGGAGCTCACTGAGCCACATCCCCACAAGATAAAGACCAGGAGGGCTAACACACACAAGGGCTGAGGAGACTTGAGCTGACTTAGCCAAATAACAAACACCAGGGCAGGGGGAGTGGACCATGGGACTTATCACACAAGGGCAAAAAATAAAAAAAACACAGGGAAGGCTGCTGAGGCAGATGTAAAAGATGGCTACAGCAGTGGAGGGTTATGTTTTTTGAAGATCAGTCCAGGAGCCCCTCAGGCCTCCAGCCAGGCACTTAGCAGCAGAGCAATAGGCAGAAAAACAAAGCAGGATCAGATGCAGTGAGGCAGCTGTGGGGGAGGGCAGGAGCAATCAGTCTATTATGGAGTAATCTAGTACAGGTGTGGTATTGAGTGGTGCAAGGTGGTACAGCAGGGACTCTCCCTCACTCCTGAGAGGGAGCGGCAGCAGAACAAATGGCAGCAGCAACAGCAGCAGTGATAGTAGCAGCCATCCAGTTCAGCCACTCAGGGTGTGCTTCAGGTAAAAGTGGAGGTGAGGGGTGGCCTGCCAAGGCAGCTGGGGCAGGCAAGGCACCTTTAGGCTCCAGCAGTAGTGGTGAGAGAGGGGCCCACAGGTAGTGCAGGATCTGTCCCCAGCCACGGCTTGGTGACAGGCTGGGTAGCAGACCAGAACAAGGTGCAGAAGCTCAGGTGTGGTTCCCCCCTCACCCCGTACAGCAGAGGGCTCCCCCATGGGGGGCAGTAACAGCAGTCCAAGGCAGGAAAGGGTGTAGCCAACTTACCCCAAAAAACTCTGAGAACAAGCCAGCAGCTAGCAGTAGCCACAGGCAGGAGTGGGCCTAGCCATCCTTTCCCCTGAAGCTCCTGAAACCAAGCTAAGCAGCAGCAGCAGCCTGGGACAGGCTGCCCCCCTGGGGTTGGGGGGGAACCAGAGGAAATCCTGAGAGCGAGTAGCCCTGAGCTGCACACCAGGGCAGGTTTTTATACTACTGGGGGGCCAACACAGGTGCTGGCCCCAGGCTGTAGCTCACCCTGGCTCTAGCTCATCCAGGAGGAGCTGGGCAGGGCTATTTTTCCCCAAGTGGCACAATATAGTTTCATAGTTTCTAGGGTCGGAAGGGACCTGAGCAGATCATCTAGTCCAACACCTTGCCATGGCAGGAAAGAATACTGGGGTCAAATGACCCCAGCAAGGTGTTCATCCAGCCT